>NC_072794.1:142165689-142474752 GCF_028583425.1 Eublepharis macularius | reverse complement strand
GCATTTAATCCCTCTCCCTCTTTCCCAGGCCACAAGACGAAGGATTCTTTCCACTCTCTGACTTGCAGGCCTGACATCCTTCCAGATGAAAAGAACGGGATCCTCATTATATTTTCAAACAGAACAAGACTTCACTGCCGGTACACTGGGATATTTCCCATCCCATCTCTCTTTTTCTACCACACCAGCAATGTAAGTTCTGCTTTACATAGGGATAGAACACAGTTCCCTGACCCCAAAGAGCTTACAGTCTAGATTTTGATAGAGTTGGAGTCATATGAGCCTTCCTCACAAATGGGGACATCCCTATGTGCCCCTGCCTTCAGAACAGAAGGTACCTCTCAGGGCCAAGCTACACATGACGAATGACACTTGAACGGCAAGTGGATTGAGTGGAGGGCAAGTGAACAGGGAGAAATACACTTGCTGTTCAAGTGTCATTCGTCATGTGTAGCTTGGCCCTCAGAGAGAGGGCCTTCTGAATACGGAATGCCCTCTCTCCTCAGCCACCATCCCTCTGGGGCCTGGCCTTCTTAGTTTCAAGCACCAGGTTAAATTCTTCCACTTGACCTCTGATGTTTCAATAACCTGTATTGTTTCCCAAAATTGGGAAACTCAGAAAGAATAGGGCAGACAACGGAAATGTGTATGAACATCATTGGAAGCAAGACCCTTATCTCAAACTACTTTTAATTCTTCTTAATGAATTGGACTGTCCCTGGCCTAATAATGGATTGGTGCTAGGATTCCCAAGCTGCAGGAAACAACCCCTGGGAGAAATTGGTGGGTGGCAAATTATCACATCTGGTAAAAAAACAATTTTTATCATAGAGTGTTTGTAAATTTTAGAGCATCCATTATGTCACTTCTATTTTTTAAAATGGAAGTGATCTCACTGCACCAGCGTGCTACTGGCATGTGCTCCATTTTTACCTCCCATTTCCTCCTAGCGCTGGCAGGCAAAGCATCCGGAGGCTGCCATCCCCAGTTGGTGCTGCTGAGTCTGCAGATCCTCCTGCCTGAATGCCTTAGTGCAATAGTACATAATGTGGTGGATATTCTGTGATGGGATCTTCTGCCTCTTCACATTTCTGCTAATAGCAGCTGGGATGGAAGGAAAAAGAGGAAATCAAACTTAGAGCAGAACCACACGAGACGAATAACACGTGAATGGCACTGGAATGCACTTACACGTATTTCCCCGTTGCTCTCCTCTCCACTCGCACAGCGCGGCCACACTGCATGCATCCCCATGTTCGTTCTGACTCAGGCTGGCACAGGTTTCTTCAGCACTCCTCCATGGTGCAGGATGCTATCCCATCATGCACCTCCACTTTGCCAAGCATCCCTTCCCCCCCCTTTTCTCCTGGTCAGGAAATGGGCTGTACTGATGATTTTAAGAGAGGTTTCCGTCAGGCGCACCCTCTTCCCCCCTCTGCCTTTGCATTTCTCTTCATATCTCCACTTTGCCAAACATCCCTTTCCCCTCTTTCTCTTTCTACTTCCCTTTCTCCTGGTCAGGAAGTGGAAGCAGACAAAAGTGGCTGCTCTACAGCGGCAAATTGCTGATGCTGCCCACAGACACCACCGTGATTACACGCATAGCCCATAAGTGCACGGACTAGGGCTACAGGACACGTGATCACTTCGGGAAAGATGGACCCTGGTGGGTAGGAACAGACATGATTATATTCACTCGCATAGACATGCGTAATTCGTCTCTTGTGGTTTGGCAATTAGGCTCACTAGGGAAGAATGCCTAATTCTTCTCCCCACACCCTGACCTCGTATACATACTCAAACCATTTTACTAATATAACTTCCCCTAACCCTTCAGTTAAAGTATATGAAATAGGACAAAAAATGAATTCACTATGTTGGTCATTTTAATATCTTTTACCAGAGGGGGTGGGGGGAATCCTGAGTGATTCACTACACAAGAAAATAAAATTGATGCACCTATTCCAGAAGGCTGGTTAACTCTAAAGCAGCACGTGCAGCCTTTGGCTCGCTCTCCTACAATAACCCGATGCAGCCGGCGTAAAAGGCTATTTATACTTTCTGACTCAGTAATGGGAAGCTCACTCTGATGTGCTGCCAGGGACCTGTAAAGTAGCCCAACCAAATAGATAGAGGAGGGCCTTGATGATCCTGTTTATCTAACCCTCACACATCCCAAACTTTCTTGCCCAAAACACAGTCATATCCTCCAAGGCTTGAATCCAGTCAGGAGAAGCAGCTGGCTAGGTTTCTCTCGACCAGTTGGCTCAGCGTTTTTGTTGCTTGGGCCTCGGCCACGCTGCAGAGATGGGTGGAGTGACTGACTGTGCGTAGGGGGAGCTGAAGAAATGGAATGTAAGGCTCCTGTAATTTTAATAGTTGTGTAGAATAAAGAATATTGGCAGATGGTGCAGCTTGTCATGGAAGACTAAGAAAAGTTGAACTTACTGAAAATCCCTCTTCTGTACAGCTATTGAAGGGTCAAGGGCTCTGGTTGACTTTCTAGCCAATCCCTCTATCTGTGCAAAAACACTCTGGATCTGTCCCTCAGTACAGTACTAATGATGCCTCTGGTTTCTTAAGAATCAGCTTGCACTCCAGTTACCAACCTCCAGGTAGGGCCTGGAGATCCCCCCAGAATTACAACTCATCTCCAGACTACAGAGATCTGTGGCCCTGGAGGAAATACCAACTTCTGGGGTTGGACTCTAGAATAACATCCCTACTGTGCTACTTCCCAAACCTTTATCCTTCCCAGGCCCCACCCTCAAATCTACAAGAATTTCACAACCCTAGGCTTGGCACCGCTACAGTCAATCTTTGACATCTCCTTGCTGAAGTATGACATTCAGGGCAGAATCAGACTGCCCTAGTTGATTGAAAATATTCTGACTGTTGCCATACGTGTATATTTATGTTTAAATTTATAGCCCACTTTCCATTCCTGCCCATCAACATGACTTGCATCACAAAACAGACGCAGTGTGAATTGCAAATTGTTTAAAAACAGGGCTTTTTTCTGGGAAAAGAGGTGATGGAACTAGACATGGCCACGAACCAAAAAAATTTAACAAACCAGCGGTTCATGGTTTGGTGCCAACGACGATCCCGAGATTGCGAACCGCAACAAACATTTCCCATTGCCGAACTGGTTCACAGTTCACAGTTCGTGGGGCGCAGAACGGCCCCCGTGGCACTTAGAGAGTCCATATTCCCAGGGAGTGTTTTGCAAGCTCTCCTACAGCCATCATCCAAGTTTGGACAAGATTGCAAAAGGGATCTTGGAGTTATACCCTCTCCAATCCAAGGCCCCCAGGAAACTCCCACAAAAATCCAAGCTGAATTATACTCTCAGTCTCTCTCCCCAAAGGCTAGCAAGTGGCAAGCAAGAGCTCTGTCCCACTCCATTGCTCGCTGAAAGTGAAACCCAGCCTGGGAGCTCACAGCTATTTATAAGCACAGGTCCCATTGAGCAAGGCAGGAGTCTGTGTTTGGCTGTCAGAGCTGCCTATCAGGGTTTGCAGGGATGAGATTGGAGTGCCAGTGGCTATAGAACACCCCCTTCCCCCTCCCTCCCCTGGGTGTCTTCTCCCAACTTGTGGTTGGAAGGAAGACCTGCCAATAAAGGTAAGCTGGGCTTCCATTCAGGTTTCCAGGGCGACAGAAGGAATGCAGACAGAGTTCAGGCATTCCCCCGGCTCCATTGCCAGGGGAATTGATTGCTGGCACCTGAGTGTCTGGCTTCCCAAACCGCGGCTGAACACACCAAACCAGGCCTCTCCTGAACGCTGGTTCGTTGGCCGTGGATGATCACGAACTGCCAGATCGCGATCACACGATTGCCAATTTTGTGGGTTTTTGAAGTTCGTAATGCGGTTTGTGCCCATCTCTAGATGGAACTCAGTGGGTTGCCCTTGGAGAAAATGGTCATATCTGGTGGCCCCGCCCTCTGATCTCCAGAGATCAAGGGGTGGGGCCACCAGCCATGTGATCATTTTCAAGAGGTTCCAGAACTCCGTTCCACCACATTCCAGCTAAAAAAAAGCCCTGATTAAAAGAACCAACAATGTACTGCTTTTTACAGACTCGGTTTAAAGCTTGTAGCAACTATTATTTTACCATTACTTCCATGGCATAAAATGACCAAAATAACGCTGTGTTGAAAAATCATAATGACCCCGCCTCTGCATTCCCCTGGGAAGTCTAAACCTGGCCTCCATGCTCGCATGCCCTCATTAAAACCACATCTCATCCCCAAAGCTGATCACTAGAAACTGATCTCTTTAGAACATGAATATTTATACTTTGATCTCAGGGTTCCCTGCTACTACCTCTCAAGTCTCTCAGACTTTTTGACAGAATTCCTATCCATTTGAATGACTTTCAAGGGGAACGTAACTTGCTTGGCTGCAGCTAGAGGGGGGCAGAAAGGGGGGGAAAGGGAGACAGACTTTTCACTTCAGTCCCCCCCATGAAAAGTAAACATTGTTCCTTTCACAAAGGAGTCTATTGTATCAGAGGAGGAATCAAGACAGAGGGAGAGAGTCCTATGGGTAAAGGGAAAACGGGATGTGAATATAAATACTGTAAATATTTTCTTTAAGTCACCCAGTGCAATCCCAGGAAATAGATCTAGTTTCCCAGCAATCCACATTCCAGTTGCCACAGGTTTCTTCTTAACCATTAAACTATTAAACTGAGCCTGGGGCCACTTCAGCCCAGTGTCTAAAGAAGGGTGCTCTGATTCTTGAAAGCTTCCACTCTGAAAAAAACTTGTTGGTCTCTAAGGTGTCACTGGGCTAAAATCCTGCTGGGTTCACTTCAGACATTCAGTTGCCCTACTCCTACCTGAAAACTCATGAAGGGCAGCAGCAAGAAAACATTGACTGGCATGTGCCTCTATAATGTGGGAATGGTTAAATGAGTGTCGAAAGGCCTTGTCACGTGTGAGGTTTATATATATATTTGGCTCTTCCCCACAAAATGCTGGAGATAAAAGCAAATGCAAAATCCATACTAACTGGAAATATATGATTTTTAAAAATATCATTTTTGCTGCTTTTTATGCAGCATTAGCACATGAACAGCATTTAGCTTCTTCTGTTTCGTAAACCAGGAACATTGTGCATGCATTGGCACAGCTATGTGGCTAACAGTATCATCACATGATACTAGGCATGCATGTTCCCAAGGCATAGTCCCTAGCGCTCAAAGGATATTACCACAAAACCCCAGGTATCAACAAAGTCAAAAGCTGCCTGAAGTGACAACACTGAAAAAGCCACAAACTAACTTCCTTTCTGTAATACAAAAGCCCTATTCAGTTACTACATCACTGAACATATGAGGGCTTTTTGCACATTCAGCGCATGTAAAATGAACGTGTGCTGAAGGGAAGTAGGAGTGCAGAAGCAAGCTCCACATTAATTGAAAGGTCAGTATAAAGACTACGGTGCATAGAAATGTATACACATGTCTGGTGTCACAGCTTCTCTAATGATATTTATTTGTGAAGTTTGGTGAGGAAAGTTGTGTTGCTCTTACTTCTCTGTGCCCGGCCAAACTAGTACACACATGGAAGATTCATGTTTTGATCTCTTAATGTTTTTCTTTATAATACAGCCATGAGGGGAGGCAGCAGGAAGAGGGGTCGGGTCAGATCTGAACTGGGCTGCAATTTTTGATTAAGATGTCTCCCCAGAGCTGCTATTTGTCTCGACAAAGAAACAGGTACAATACTGCGCTTGTCTCCCTACTGCTGCTAAAGGCAATTCTTGGGGGGAAGGGCATATCAGAAAATAGTCAAGGGGAAAAGAGTTTTTTAAAAACCCACCACCCACCATTGGGCTCTCACCCAAACCACAATCTTGCCCTCACTCCCTGCATCTGTATAACATTAAGAACGTAGTCCATGGTCAGGCCCATGGATGCTGCCACCAATTTAAAGGGGTTTTAAAAATGTCATGAGATCAGCATGGCAGGCTGAGGCACTCTTGTTCCTCCTTCCACCTTTTAAAGTGCCCTTTAAAGTGGCAGTGGTATCCACGGGTCTGACCCCTGGACACAGTCACATCGAGTTTGTGACTGAGTTACAAATCAGATGTTGTTCCTCTCTGAGAAAATCTACGAGTTGCTGACTCTCACACACTGATGAAAACAGACTGGGCATAGTCTCATCTTTCATTCAGGTTTCCCTCAATTTCTGTAGGTCTGGGTGGGCCAATTGCATTTAGACCGCAATGTTTCTTGAGGCCTTCTATTCCATCTGACAGAAGCCATGAGGCAGAGTTGTGGTAGTGTAAGAGGTACACCACATCATTAAGATTTGCCTGTTCCTGCTACAGCCAAACCATTTTTTCAATCATGCACTTCACTTTACACAAATTCCAACATCTGCCAGATCTACCAGATGGATTTCATTATAGAGAGAGACTAAAAAAGTGGTGCCAGTTTCTGGCCTTTGGCAAAGGGCACATAGCCTACTTGTTAAAGATAACCTACCAATAACCTGCTTATTAGAGATGCAAGTAATAAGAAAGGCCAGCCACCAATACATTATCAGATGCTGTCATAAATGGCCAATGGACCTGTATTTGTTACTCACATAAATGAAGGCTTGGATGAGGAGGAACAGACTTATATTTACATTGTGTTCAGCCTATCAGCCCCCCCCCCAGACAAGCGATGTCCTGGAAGACCTGAATGGCCTGAAAGTCCTTCAATCTAGCTGGCATTAGTTATGACCACACAGCTGATTATCCTAAAAGGCACAACATCTGCATTTCCTTTGCTCTGTCCCTCCTGAACTCTCTGCCCTCATTCCTTCTCCAGTAAGAGGACTGCATTCCAAATATCCCAGAGCCTTGGATTATTAGCCCACCTCATCTTCAAGACTCATGATAATACATTAAAGCATAACAATAATGAAATGGGAAATGGTTGCCTCTTTCACATTTTAATCCAAAGATGCCCACAGGGCCTCCCCTTACAGCAGCCAAACCCAACCTAAACATTGTATGAAAGCGTTCTCATCATTTGCTCAATTCCCTTGGCCCTCAGGATGAGCACCGGAATTTTGTCCCTGCCTTTATATTGCATTCAAGCCAATCCTGGAGCAGCTACTTGTCATTTCTGAAAAGGTGCAGTGTTGTGGCTTTGATCCCATGGTAAATCTCCACTGACAGAAGGGAGCTGAACAGGAATTCTTCACAGCAGCCCAAAATGAATCCTTAAGTGCTATTCATGAGGGACAGGAGAACGTCAGGAACAGGATGGGAGGAGGTGAGCAGTCTGCATCAGGAAGGGGGAATCGAAGAAAATCACTCCCTCCCCACTTCCATTAGTGAACGTTTTCCATGGGATCCATCCAACCATGTGTTTCTAGCACATAAATTATGCCTACTAAAACTAATAATGCCAGAAAAAATCAAGTTGATATTAAAGGATTTATTATCAACCTCCATAGTTCCCAAACCTGAGAGTTAATATCTCTAAGGGAAAGGATAGGGTGGTAAACCAAAGGACAATATTTCATTTTTATCAAATGCTGCAGTCTGCTTGGCTACTGGCCATCATAGACTAAAAATGAAATGAAGTCCTGTTCGCCTTGGATGTTATCTACAACACTGTAAAAAGTATATATTACTCATATCCTGGAAAGTCATGAGAAATGATCTAGCATTCTTAAGAGGGTAAGAATGCCTCTAAAGCTAAGGTATCACTGGCCTCTTCACAAAAACCTAGCAGTTTAGGAGCCCCATGGTGAGTTCCTATGATATTGTCAAGTTTGTGTGAATACAGCAACCGCATGAACAGGACCATAGGGGCACCATTTAGAGAGAGTAGAAGATCCACCAGCACCCCATATTTCAGTCCATATTTCAATTATTCTTTCAGGAGAATTATATTTCAGGGCAACTTACTGGTTCCACAAGAAGAGCCAGGCACTCATCATATTCTGTTCAAAGAAATTGATTTCTCTCCTGAGCTGAATTGTGTGTGTGTGGGGGGGGGGGTGGAATAGTGCTGTGAGTTTGGAGCAGAAGTCAAATGTGTAGTGCTGATTGGCTGGCACCAATGTATCACAAACCCATCTTCCAGAGCTCATTTGGTGTAGTGGTTGAAAGTGGAAGGACTCTGATCTGGAGAACTGGGTTTGATTCCCCACTCCTCCGCTTGAAGCCAGCTAGGTGACCTTGGGTCAGTCACAAGTTCTTAGAGCTCTCTCAGCCCCACCCACCTCACAGGGTGATTGTTGTGAGGATAATAATAACACACTTTGTAAACCACTCTGAGTGGGCATTAAGTTGTCCTGAAGGGTGGTATCTAAATTTTATGTTATTATTATGTTGTTGTTATTATTATTCTCCTCATTGCTGGAACAGTTTTTTCCAGTTCCTCTTATTCAGATTGGTTGTGCTTAAAGTAAGGACTACAATTTAAAAATATATATGGGTGGTCTGTTTGCGGAAGGAACGAGACTGATAGAGGGACAAGTGTTTGATTCATTGATATATATAAGTGTCATTTAAGTTGCAAGAACAAGATCAAGTGGGTCAGCTGTTTGCTGTGACTCCTGAACATATGAAACCATCTTACATCAAATCAGACCATTGGTCCATCTTTCACTGTCAGCAGCTCTCTGGGGTCTCAGCATGAGAAAGGTCTTTCTCAGCAGCAGCTATCTGCGATCTTTTAACTGGAACTGCTGAGAACCAAATATGGGACTTTCTGCACAGAAAGCATAGGCCTTCCCCTGTTTTAATATATTATCTATATACATCCTGAATAATCATTGTTAGAAACAATTAAGGGGCCTTTCTTTAATAGATATAAATGCCAAATGCATACATTTCTTTGAAAAAAAAATCCTATTCATCCTTTGTGTTTCAATATATCGAATTCTCAATATGACAAAAATTGCACTGCCTGGGAGCTAGCACACAAAGAACAGAAAAACAGGTGAATGCCAGGTACCCCCTCCCACTGGGAGGGTAAGGTGACCTGGTAACGTTACTTGCGGTCATTGCCAGGTAATCACAACAGTACTGCTAGCCTTCAAGCCCTGATTTCTGTCAGTAAAAGGCAGAAAGGAGGGCCCATTTCGTAGCTATTTTGGCCTTTGAGGAAGGACCAGGGCTATCAGCAACCATGGGGCTCCTCACTACAGCATAACTTGCGTGACTCGTTCAGACCCAGCTGCTTGCTATTGTTCAGCAGCAGCTACCCCATGAAAGCCAGTATGCTGTGGTGGTTAGAGTTTCAGACTAGGACTGAGGAGACTCATGTTCAAATCTCAACTCTGCCATGGTACCTTGTTTGGGCCATTCATGCACACTCAGCCTAACCTACCTCACAGGATTTTTGTGACGATAAAATGGAGGAGAGGAGCATGATGTAAGCTGCTTTGGGTCCCAATTGGGGAGAAAGGCAGCATATAAGTGATGTAACAAATAATAACTATAGCTGAAGATGTGGGAGGGCAGATAAAATTTTGGCTGGTGGGTGAATGGGAAGGAGAATAAGAAGCAGGGAAAGGTGAGGATATGGGGGCTGCCAGAAAGAGGAAAAGAGGTAATAGTGAGGGGAGGGGAATACACAGGAAAGCAAGGTGTCGCCTCCTTGTGGATTCCACACCATGCAGCAGAGTTTCCAAGGGAAAGGCAGCCAGGGCAGGGAAGGAAGGAAGGCAGGCTGAAGATGGGGGCAGATTAAGGCCGGTTGGCTGGTGGGTAGGAAGGAGAGAAGGAGACCAAAAAAGGGAAGGGCTATGGGGACTCTCAAGGAAGGGAAAGAGGGAATTGCAGGGCAGGGGAACGCGAGATGGCCCCTGCAAGTCCTTGTAGGTCTCCTGCTTGTAACATTCTAATTATTACTGTTTAAAGAAAAACACAACAAACAATTTTTTTCCATCTTAATCTGGAGTATCCTCAATGGGCCTTTAAATTTCGCTTACAATCTTGCCCCCTCCCCAAATAAATCTTTTTTGTCTTCCACCACAACATAAATAGCACTCCGTGAGGTCAATCAGATGAAAAGGGAGAGAAGATGTAATAAGATTTTGTGTGTTTAGATTAGGCTATTGGGTGTCGTGTTCTGAGAGAAAAGAAATGTCTGGGCTTCTGCAATAAAGTTTATGTGATCTTCCCTGGAAGAGATGGGTATTTGTGAGTCTATGTGCCTTTTAAAAAGTTAAACAAATGGCTCAGCAAATACAACAGCTTTTGAGTTATGCCCAGCTCTAAGTCTGTTTGGTTAGGACAGACAAGGCAAAACTTCAGAGGACATGCATACCGATTGTTACACAGATACTGAGGGGCAGAGAGATTTGGACAAAGATACACACATGCACACACAAATTCATAGCAAAGGCAGGAGACCAAAGTCCTGTGACATGGCTCCACCTTTGACCTCCTTGCCTTTATTTTGCCACCTTAGCTTTGCTCTCCAGTTTCTCAACAATTGTCCTCCTGGGTTTCCATAGAAATAACCAGCTCAATGGAACAACAGAGCATAGACAACATCCATGTGGAGCAGGGTATGGAATACACAATGAGTCGCCTTCTGGGGGAGTTCCCAGCACCGTCCGTGATAGGGGGCTGGGATGGGTGGACCATTGGTCTGTTCTGGTCTGACAATCTTTCTGCTCTTATTCAATAGCTGAGAAAGAGGATTAAGAAAATGCCCAATTTACAATTTTCTTTCTGTCTGCCGCACATTCTTTTTAGTCTTTTGGCAACAAGTGAAACAACTGTGTCTAGAATCCACTGATTCTTAATCACTTCCCCCCCCCCCCGGCAATAATGCAATAGCTGGGAATGATGTTCCTTTGCTGCTGTTTTTCTCTCCAGAGCATAAATATGCAGTCTCTTTTCCCCACCACATCTAGGGCTGCCAAGTGTCCGATTTTCACCAGGACAGTCTGGTACTTTTGTGGATTGTCCAGGGGAGATGTTCTCCAAATACCAGACACTTGGCAGTGCCTCCTCTCCCCTGCTTCCGGGAAGCTTGCCTGCCAAGCCTGGCTGCGTAGCCTTCTGAGCTCTGCCACTGGCCCAGAGAAATGTCCAGGCCACCCACCCAGCCTCCTATGGCTGCACAACATGCCCAGGAGTGACCAGCCTGCCTGTTCAGCCTTCTGCAGCTGTGCAGCACCATCTGGGAGTGGCCGGCCAGCCCAAGAGCCTGGAAGTGGGATTGGCATGATGATGTCACTTCTGGTAGTGATATCATCATGCCACGGTGGGAGCAAATGTGCGTGAATTTTAAAAAATGTAAGTGCGGCTCCTCCTTGGGGTCTGGAATTATTTTGGATCCCAACTGCCAACCCTGACCACATCCCTGTTAATTGATTTGCTGACCTTCAGCTGGTTTAGGGCCAAGCTACACATGACGAAAGACACTTGCCTGGCAAGTGGATTGAGTAGAGGGCAAGTGAACAGGGAGAAATACACATGCCGTTCAAGTGTCATTTGTCACTTGTAGCTTGGCCCTCAGAGGCATTTGATTACAGGATGTGATCCAGATTGTTGCCTGCAGAAGACCAGCCTTCTCCTCCCCCCTGACAAACATCAGAAAAACGTGGCTCCTTTAAATACTGTTAACAATACAAACTTCCAAATTAACTTACATGGCTTCTTGAGGGTAATTACAACATAGGGGCCGTCATCACATGGCCATAAATTTAGCGCCAAACTAGCACCATCTCCCGCTGAATGCTCACCTTATTCCAGCTCTCTTGCGATTTCGCCATTCTCCCCAATTCATGCTTTGTGACTCTTTATGTCGTCTTTATCCACTTCCATATGAATGCCCTGGATCGACTATGAACACTTTGCAACACCAAAACGCTCACTCTCCCCGATCATCTGTCTCACCTAACACTGATTCTCCTGCCCTATACTCCTACAAGCCCCAGCACGACCTGCAATTAAGCCTCAAAGTAATTTTTTTTTAAAAAGTCAGCCTTATAGCACTATAGCGCTATAGCACTATTCTGCCATGGGCAGAATACCTCTGCTACCTATCACAGTTGGCTTTTGGGTTGGCCCAGCACAACATTGGGTGCTCTCTGCCATGGGCAGAATACCTCTGCTACCTATCACAGTTGGCTTTTGGGTTGGCCCAGCACAACATTGGGTGCTCTCTGCCATGGGCAGAATACCTCTGCTACCTATCACAGTTGGCTTTTGGGTTGGCCCAGCACAACATTGGTATAATAGAAGAGTGATATAGTGCAAATATGTGATTTTTTTTTTAAGGGCGGGATTTTTAGGGCCCCGTTTCCAGAGGCACTTTGACTGACCATCAAATTGTGCTTTTCCCTTTTAATGTGACTGACTGGAAGCACAAGCAGTCATCAAAAGATGGGAGAATCCGTTCTACTAACGATAAGAGAAGAAACGATTTCTAGTGCAAAACTGACAAAATAAGGGCCTGTGTGACGACAGCCAGGGTTGCCAACTCCAACTTGGAAAATTCCTTGAGATCTGGGGACAGTGATAACAGAGCATGGAGTTTGGAAAGAGCTCTGTGGAGATGCTGTGCCACTCTAGGTCTTCCATTTCTCCTTTATAATATACCATAGAATCTGCCCTTTGAAGCTGTCATTTCCTCCAGGGGAACTGACCTTAGTACTTCGGAGATCACTTTTCCAGGAGAAATCCAGACCCTACCTTGAGGCTGGTAACCTTGTAGGGCCTGCCAACTTGAGGTTGGGAAATTCCTGGATATTTGGGGGTAGATCATGCGGCAGGCAGGGTTTGGGGGGGAGGGATCTCAGCAAGGTATAATACCATAGAGTCCACCCTCCAAAACAGCCATTTTCTCTAGGGAAAGTGATCTCTGTGGCCTGGAGATCAGTTGTAATTTCAAGAGATCTCTCCAGTCCCAACCCTGAGGTTGGTAGCCCTACCTATGGGGCAGCGGGGGGGGGGGGCGCTGATCCATGCTGGGTGAAGTGTGGCACTGGAAAACTGCAGTATCTGGGCCTGACTGCACTCCAAATAATATTTTCAGAAGCACAGCAAAGCAGACTGGCTTCCCTGAAGTTTGTGTCCCCACACACCACCTACTATCTCACTTTGTGTTAACAGAATGGGGGACAGTGAAGAAGGTCTTATATCTGTTGGGAGGAGGAGCACAAGCTGCCATGAGACCCTGGATGCTGCAACAGATACTGCATGGAAACTACATGCCTCTCACAGTTCTAAACAAATCTGAAATAAACTAGATTCATTTTCAGACATCAAGCAGACATCTATGAAAATAACTCTCCTTTCCCCCAGATTAATGTAGAATCAACTGCAGGAGGCATTTATCCACCACACAATGAGGCGGTCTCATGAACTTCTCCATTCATTATTTGTTATTGAGCTTTGAAGACCACCACTAATAATAAATCACAGTCTTCCACCATCAGCATTTATTTATGCTATTTGAAAAGTCATTTAAATCAAATTCAGTTTGCCATGGCTATGCTTTGACGGTACACTCATTTTGCACTGGTGTGGATGATTGCACAAGAAATGCACCAGGTGTTCCCAGAACAGTTCTTAAAGTAAGGCATGAAGATTAATGGAGTATAAATTCCTCAGCCATACAGGTGTGTAGTTTGACCTTGGCATCAGTATCTGCATAAATTTATAATTTGGTTAAGAGATATTTTACATTGCTACTATGATACTGAAGATGCCTATGTAATTTTGGTTGAGTGTATGCTACATGTGTTCCAGTTCCTAGCAGTAGAACAAAATTTTTAGGTTTAATCAAAGTGATCAAGAGTAATTAAGTGAAGCCAAAGCTGCTGAAACAAATTAAAGCTGTAACCTCAATTATAGTAGATGAGGATATGAGTCAACAGCATTTCGAAAAATAATTTGAGTTGCATAAACAGATGCATTGCAGGCAGTATGTGGAAATTAATTGTACCACTCCGGCTGGCATTAACTTGAATGCTGTTGAGTTTGGACACCATTTGAGTTAGGAGGACACCAACATACTGAAGTTAATTCACTTTAGAAGAACATGATATAGAGCAGGACATGTAAAAATTATTATTATCTATCCTCACAGCTTTGGCGCATTTCTCCCATCTCCATTTTCAGGCTGCTTGTAATATGTTCAGATGATGCATATTTTCTTGGGGGGAAAGATACACTGCATGGACATTAAACTGCTTTCAATTTTGGTAACTGCCGTTGTTTACCCTATATGGTGCTCTGGTGGCACAAATCTTTGTGTTTTTATGACTGCATCTTCTTCTTAATTCAGGGTTGCTAGATTGCCCCTGGTAACCCATGGGGGGTAGGGGGATATGGCGAGTGGCAGGGGGAGACTTACCTTCACATGCATCAGTGCCCATGTGGGGCTCTGGAAATGCAATGACATCACTTCCAATAGTGACATCATCACATTGCCACCAGGCTGGAATCGCTCTGATATTTGGGCAAAAGTTCTATGGTTTTTGCTCAAACATCAGGGTTTCATCCAGCAACATGATGATATCACTTCTGGGCATACAGGAAGTGATGCTATCACATCATGGGGCAATGTCATGATGTCACCTGGAAGGGCCCATGGCAACCAGGTAATTCTCTCATTTCTTCCCCCACCAGCCTGGTGAGTGGTGTTCGGGAATGGCAGATCTGGGGGAGGGTGATCCCCACATACTTGGCAGGGGTGCTGGCAACCTTAATTAATTGAGCAATCCCAGCCAATCATGGATCACAAAATGAAAGGATTCTCGGGCCAAGCAGGCCAATGAGGTTGCCAGGTGACACTGACTGTATGGTTAAAAAAAAAAGAGGGGGGGATTTGGGCTGGGGAGAAATGAAGGAAAGGCAGAAGGCAATCACTGGTGAAGAGGTACAGCTAGGACAAAAATAGAGTTGCCAAGCATCCTATTTTTACCTAGATAGTCCGGGATTTTCTTGGACTGCCTGGGGAAAATGGAATGAAAATACTGAACATGCTTCACCTCCTCACCTCTGAGCTTCTAGCTGGGCTGCTGCTGCTGGAGAAAGCAAGCAAGTGCAGCCCTCAAGGAGAGTGGAGCTCATGTTCTGTCTCCTTGCCTCCTCTTCCCTGTGTTTCTAGGAGCCAGCCTCTGCAGCTGGGCTGCTGGAGAAAGCAAGCAAATGCGGCCCTCGAGAAGAGTGGGGGCTCAAACACCACCTCCCTGTCTCTTCTTCTCTCTCTGCTATGTGAAACACAGGAGTATACCTGTGGGCGGCTTGATGATGTCACTCCTGGAAGTGACATCTTCGAGTTGGGGGCAGGAGCATGCTTGCGCAAGGGAAGATCTATTCTCATGTAAGTTGGGGGGGGGGGATCATTTCCAGTATTTTGGAATGGAACCATCTGGCAACATTGGAGAGAAAGCATATAAAGGCCTGCTCAGAGAGGGATGGTGTTCTCTTCCTGAATCTGAGCAGTAGCGAGGCTATTTTTGGAAGCAGTTGATCTCTCACCTCAAGGTGGGATGAGTCTGGCCTACAGAGATCAGGTATTGAGATAGGAATAGGAACTATGTAAGGCAACTGGAGCTTTGTTGTTTTCCAGTCAGCTTCCTTCTGTATTAGTTTTGCCCTGTGTAGTTGTAGTGACCTTGTATTTATTCTGTTATTGTATTCATAACCATTATACCCTTTACTTAACTGTTATAGTATTTGCTTTAAAAACTGTTCCTTGTTTACTCTGTCAGGATTAGGGCTATCAGACCTCTCGTGGGATGCCTCCTGCCTGCAGCCCTTGTTACCCACTGCTGCTTGAAGTGGCAGTGGGAGAATTTTTTAAAAACCATGAGTGTTGTACGTGCTGTGACATCACTTTCTGGGGAACTCTTGGAAGTGACATTGGGAATCTCTAGAAATTGCCAGAATTTTATTGATTTACCATAGAGTTTCTGGCAATCCCTAGAGCTACCCAATATCACTTCCAGGTTTTCTTGGAAGTGAGATCAGGGTGCAAGCAATGCTGCCTCCCATGCCCCTCACACCCCCAAGCTTCTGCCACCTGCCAACTATAGCCCAGCAACCCTAGCGAGAGTCCTTCATGCCTCATATTTGATCATACATCAGGGCACTCTAGGGATACCAGGCCAAGCCTGACAATCCATAGCGGGGCAGGGACATGGTAGAGGGATGATGAAGCCAGCATGATGCAGCAGTTCTAGGAATTGCTAGAAACCATGATAAAACTGCTATCAGTTCCTGTTATTCTCCAGAAGTGACGTCTTCGTATGGGTGCCACTGGTGAGGGGGGGGGGGTTATAAAAAAAATATTTATTTTCATTTTTAATTTTCTGCTCAAGTGGTGGCAAAGAAAAGAAACTCATGGCAGAGTATACCCTGTCCTGATGGGGGACTTGACAGCCCTAGGTCAAGTCCTGGCTAAAGAGGGGAGTTGCCTGGAGAACGGGGGGGGGGGCTGCTCTGTCACATAAAGCCCTAGAACTAGAGTGGAGCCCCATGCATGCTCCAGGGCTAAAGGGAGCAGGAGGTAAGGAGGGTATGGGGGAGAATGCAGGGCTCCTTTGAAGGCCATCCTGTCTGCAGCAAACCAAGCACAGCCTCGCCTCAGTGACCGCATGGCACTTTACAGAATGACTAATACATTAGTCAAGTTTGCCCCAGACACCTTACAATCCACATTTAGGCAGCAGAATGGGAGGATAACAGATGGGGGTGGGGAGTACCAGTAACAAAACAATTGAGAGATCAGAGGATCAGAGACAAAGTAACTATAGATGAACACGATCAAATGTTGTTACCTGTACCTATTTTACTCGGGGAGAAAAGACTACTGAATTCAGCCAAAAGGGTTCACAGGAAAAATGCGTGTTGACCTGGGGTTTGGAGGAAGAGTATACAGATTAAGCTCAAACAATTTATGACTAGGGTTGCCAGCCCATTGGGAGCTCTTGGGGAAGGAGAGGTAGGTACACGAAAATCAGGGACGTGAAAACCATTGTAATGCTGTGGTGTTACTTCTGGTATGAACATGGATGTGTGTCATCATGCCAGACTCTAGGATCCCCTCAAAACTCTATGGTTTTACCAAATGATTTTGCCATAGAGTATTGGTGGAATCCTAGAGAGTCACCTTAGTACGATGACATCACCTGTATGTTCATAGTGGAAGTGACATTGTGCTGTCAGAGCAATGCCTATTCCCCCCAAACTCCTTATCCCCTCTGCTGCCATACCAAATGGCAGAAGGGGTGGAGGCTGCAGAATGGGAGGTTAGCCACTGGAGCAGGAGACCTGGTCACCCTTCTTATAATCCATCAAGGCTGCTTCCACATGGTGACAATTCTCTGTGTAGTTCACATTGCTGATGTGAATGCAAAGAGACTGTTCGTAGGGGCAATGGAACATCTGTGCAGTAAATCTCCTTACATCTGCTATTCCCCCAACTTGTGCCACCAGATGATTTTTTCTGACTTTTTTTAAAAAATCAAGAATTTCTATATCAACATATCATTATATCTGTTCAAGGAAGGAAAAGCCCTCTGGTAGCATGGGGAGATTGGTTCATGATGATCTTAGGCAAGGAAAAGGGTGCCAATGTGGGTGAGACCCTCAAAGAAGGAAACTTGCATGTACACACCATGCAAACTTTCTTACACTGCAATCTTTCCAAAAAGATCATATCAAGTTAGATTTGGAAAGACTGGAATGAAACAGGGAAAAGCCTGGAAAGTGGATGCTTAGTTGACAATTTCATGTGGATGCTTTAAAAAAAACCTCTCCAGCTTGGATGTCGAACACAATCAAACCTCAACCCAAGTCAAACAGCTTACCAATCATGTAGGTAGCATACCAGATGTTTCAAAAAAAACATACATTTTGCAACAGCTTTTTTAAAAAGTGCTAGTGCTCATATATAAGGTTCCACTGATTTCCACCAATTCCCCCCTCAGAACTTGGAAAGCCCCACCCCCAAGATGCCAGTACTTAATACTAGTGTGTGCCACCACAAAAAAGCCCTGCATTTCACTATCCCTGCTGCCCAACATATACAGCTTAGCGGGTTGAAAATTGTGCGGTTCTTCTATGATATAGGATTCGAGAACAGAAATAGAAGCAATGTTCCAATGTATGAAGGGATACCATGTAGGGAGAAAAGATAAACAAAACTAGCCATGGCTAGAACCAGTGTAGTGTAATGGTTATAGTGTCAAACTAAGACAAAGGAAATCTGGATTCAAATCCTCACTCTACCATGAAGTGCACTAGCTGATCTTGGGCTATATATTAAACTTAACCTGGGCTGTTGGGAGATCGATCAGTCAGAGAACCAGGATGTTGCTCTGAGTTTCTTAGAGAAAGGATCCCCCAAAATCTAGTATCTTCACTTATTTAGGGTAATTATATACCTTGTTTTTCTTCTGAGACAGAACCCAAGGCAGGTAATAAATAATTGTCTTTCCTTTGACTGTGACAAAAGGTGCCCAGTCATTAACTGGACATGATGGTGTATGTAATCCCCACTCACCCTCCCATCCCCACACAGAATTGATATCAGTACAAGAAAAATCAACATGCCTTGAAAGTCTTAGAAAATGTTCAAATAATCATGTCTGCTATTTTATAGCAGGCTATAAATCGAGATCTTCTGCAGAATATGCTGAAACAAAACAGGTTAATTAAAGTGTACTGTAAATCAGTAATACAACTCACAGTGCAATTCTAAGCAGAGTTACACATTTCTAAGGCTATTGGCTTCAATGAAATGAGAAAAGTGTAACTCTGCTTAGGACTTCCTTATATGGAGATACATACAAGGAAAATATTTCCGTTTTTTAAAAAGCCTTTAAATGTATGACATTGGTTGACAACCATTGGACAGATTTCAATTGAATTTTAGTACAAGAAAGACTATTTTTCTTGGTGGAATGAATCGGCAGATAGTTTTGGATATAGTTTAATTATTCCACATTTGCAGCATAGCCTCACTAAAAGGTTCCAGCTGAGATCAAGACTTTACTGACATTGGATGGCTTCGTCTTCAAGCTTTGAAGGGTTTAAAACTTGTTTTGATGGGATTCCAGCGAAGATGCCAAGGCTTATGTCATTTGTTGTAGCTGTTGTTATCCTCAATGCTTATTAAATCACATGGCCTTCTCCTGATCTGTGTAGCAGATTGCAGGGCTTGTCATACCAAAGCTGAATTAAATGGAATCTATGTATGATCTCATCTTTTGCATCCAGCTCATGGAGTGCTGCTACACACCATTGCAACAGTTTCGGTGGGACAGTCATAAATAGGGCTTCCAGGTCCCCCTTGGCAACTGGCAGTGGATGGGGTGGGTGGGTGGGACTTACCAGGACACAGAGACTCGCCCATAGCATCATCGTGTTGCCAGCAGTGCACTGATGTCACTCCTATGTTCCCAGAAGTGATGTCAGCACATTGCTGAGGGATGCTGGGAGAATTTTGCCCAGTTACTAGAATATCCCCTAGCCAGGGCCGGTGCCAGGGTTTCTGGCGCCTGAGGCAAGATACCTACTTGCGCCCCCCCACTAACCAATTATAAAAAACAGAAGAAATGTAGGAAAAATGAAAATTGCAAAACTTAAAACTTTTTACATTTTTAATTTAATTTTTTCTTAATTTAAATTTAAATTTTTAAATAAGCGTGAGAATAAATAACAATAAATCTTTTGTTTTTCTTTCTTAAACAGGAAACAGATAACAAATCACAAATAACTTTGAATAAACCTGTGAACTGTGATGTCAAAATTATGTCTCTTGCATGTTTTCATTTCAGGCACGTCAAAATCTTACTTTGCGTGCCTTTTCTCTTGCAAGGTTTTCACAGGGCATGCAAGGTTCTCTCTTCCTCATTTTACATTTTTATCCTCCCAACAACAACCCTGTGAGGAAGGTGAGGCCAAGTGAGAAAGGTTGAATATGAACTGACAGTAGTCTGTCCAAACTTTGATCTCCTGGACAGTGGCAGGAGTTTGCAGAAGCATAAATGGCACAAGGAACAGAATGGTTTGGCAGAGACAGCACTAATTTATACTCTGCTACTGCCTTCTGGCTGTTGGCAACCAAAGCTTTAGGAAAGTCCAGGTTTTAAAAGGTCTGACTGTCTCTCCTTTGAGCAAACTGGGGGAGCAGCATCTTGTCACCTACCATGTCTTAAACACCATAAATAAAGAAGGTTGTCCAAACACAACACAGACATGGAAACCCTGTATTAAACATTCACACCCCTTCCAATTGCATGCCTTTTTTTTCCTGGCAGGATGAAAATGGGGATGTCAGGAGATTAGGAGGAGGAGGATGTCAGCAACCTGTGTGTGCATTCTCATAAAACTATTTTTGGAAATTTACTTTGCCTGGATTCTTCTTTTGCTGTGAATCACCAAGAGAGCTTCTATCCAGGTTGACATTAAGGTGGCATTCTTAGGTGAAATTTTGTTTTTTAGCACATTCATCCTTTTGTACAGCAGGAATGCAAGGGAAAATATGAAGGATGGAAATCCCATACATCTTGCATTGTTCCACCTGTACACTGAATGTGAATGGGAGTGTCCAGAAATGCTTTACAAGCTGTTCATTACATCAGGAGCAGAATCATTCTGCTAGTTCAACCCTGGGCTGCAACACAGACAGATAATAAACTTTCCAAATATGTGCACACTGTGCTGTACCTGATCCCCCGCCAGGCCCCACAATGCAGGCAGGTCCCGTCTCTTGCAGAAATTGCAGACTTTCCCTGCCCAACCTCTGCGCTTCGTGCTGCTAATCAGCCCAAGAGGCCAGCACACGCTTCTGCTTGGAGCAGGGGCAGGGCTGCTGCTGCTGCGCCCCAGAGCCTCTGCCCGCCTGCGCGTGCACCAGGACGCTCACAATGAGAGCGGGGCGGGGCGGAGCGGGGCTCCGGTGCCTACACAAACACCACATGGAGAGCCAGGGAGGGGATTGGCTGCCAGCTGGGGAGAACTGAGAGGCACAAGCAAACGGCATGAAGCGTTGCTGGCTGCTGCTCTAGTGCTGGGTCAGGCTGAGATGTTGTTGGAGGCGGGGCTGGGGCCAGGCAACGGCGCCTCCTTCGGGAATGAAGCGCTCGCGGCCATCGCCTACCCCGCCTCTATTATAACGCCGGCAGTGCCCCTAGCAACATGCTGATGTCACTTCTGGGTGCACATGAAGTGATGTCAGCACATACTGCTGATGCCCCCACCCATTTCTTGCCAATCCCCCCACCACTACCAGCCAGGTGAGTGGTGGCAGGCAGCAAAGAATCCCCTGTCCTGACCTGAGGAATGGTTAGCCTAGTCTTAAAATTAGTCAGATCATAAAAACAGAATACATCTTTACAAAAGAAAAAACAGAGAGGACAGTGATTGTGGACAGTGCAGAAGACATCAGAGCCTGTTATTTTTCCAGGGCAAGGGAGGGCACTGCCTCTATAGTAATTTAGGAAGAACTGCAAGGTTATTTATTTGAGAGGACTTTTAATGGAGTATAGGCTACAAGCGTTTTGGGGGGTGTATTTTGTATATTTTAAATTTGAGTTTGTAAGCTGCCTTGAGCTATGAAAAAATAGCAGTGGCTTAGCGTACTACACAGTCCCACATCTAATTCCTTAAAGCCACGGTGTCCTTTTCCTGAGTTCCTTGTTTCTTGCTATTGGCGAGGTAAGCGCCTGCTAGTTGCTGGCATGAATGCTACCGAGAAGACCTGGTGATTTGACCCTGGGACGGGCCTGACGCAGAGTCCCAGTAATGGTGACGGAAACTACTCTGACTGTCATGTGTTTAAAACTGCTGTGCAAAAATCTCACAACATTCAGTTTCTGGAAAGTCAGCTTCCCCCTCCAAATGTCTTTCTTCTGGATCTGGTCAGGAATCCATCCAGCTTCTTCAGAGAAGAGGAGAAGATCCAGGAATCTGTCCGGCTTCTTTAAAGTAGAGAAGATAATTGCTTTCTTCTGCTGCCATGCTGTTTCTTTTTCCTTCAGCATCTCTTTTTTATCTTTCTATCATACCCCTCCCAAGGTGAAATGATCAGGGGAACAGCTGTGGCTTAGTGGTAGAGCATCTGCTTTGCATGCACAAAGTCCTAAGTTCAGTTCCCAGCATCTGTTGGATAAAGGACCAGGTTCTGGTGATGGGAAAGACCCAGGGTAGCTGCTGCCAGCCATAGACAATGGGACGTAATGGACTAGTGAAAGGGTGCTTCTTGCGCGAAAGAGGTGCATCACACCTCTTTTATCTTTTCCTCAACTCTCCTACAGAAAAGGGAGCCCAAGGCACAGGGAATAAAGCCTTTACTTTCATAGTTTCAAATTGTGCCCCCATGGAAAGGAGGAGCAGAAGGTGAAATTTAACTTCTTTATACTACTAATAATAACTTTAAATTTAACTTCTTTATACTAGTGGTCAAATTATACAGGATGTTCAGTTGCAATGAATTTTCTCAAAGGGTTTCTTTTAAACTCAAAGCAACTGTAGGAAGCTGCAGTCAAGAAAGGAAGATGAAGGAGGAATTCACCTCTTTTCCTGTAGGATCCCATTCTTATCAGAATCACTCACTCCAAGCTCTTTTTTTCCCCAGGTTCAAAAGTTTCTATTATCTGTATCTTTTTCCTTGCATAATGAAAAGCTGAAAGGGGTGGTTTTTCAAGAAGGAACTGGACCTACAAAGCCCCTTCCATGCTTTTTTGAATTAATAAAAATATAATAACTTGCTGTTAAGTCACAACCAGCTCATTGTGACCCCTTCCATGGGGCCTTCCGGGCATGAGATTAGAGGTGCCATTGCCTTCCTCCATGTAGCAACCCCAGTCTTCCTCGGTTTGGTGGTCTCCCATCCAAGTATTGGCCATGACCAACCATGTTAAACTCCCAAGTCCTGATGAACTAAGGTCGAACTGGGCTTCTTGGGCTGCTATGTGTGAATTAGATCTGTCCAGCAGAATTCTCTTGCTCTACAAGCTTGGGAAGAATGGATTCAAATGACTAGTAGGGGGTTTTTTTTGGTGGGAAAGGGTTCTGTCCCAAGGTGAACATCCATATGGATCCCATTCTTCTTAATGGTTCAATTCATATTTTGATTCCAGGCCAACATGAGCACAACAGATGTGATTTTTTGAGGCTCGCTGAACTTGTAGTGACCCGAGATTGGAACGTACATTGAACCATTTACAAGATGAAGATGCATGTAAGGAGGTTCCATCATAAAAGATGGCTAGAAAAGGCTACCTTATCAATGGGGGGGAAAGAATAAAAGTTCATGTGATTCAGTTCTCAAATAACTAGGAAATCAAATGAACATAGTTAAATTAAGGCCCAGTCTACACATAAAGCACAATGAGATGGAAGTAACAAAACTGGCTGTACCTATTTTTCTATTTGCAAGGAATTATTAACACAACAGAACACTGAAAAATCCTCCACGGTACTTAGGGTTGCAAGGCTTCCCGATCACTGCTGTTGCCTGCCACTGCTCCAAAAAATTAAAATAAAATGCTACCAGCCTCAGTGGCAGCACATACTCTTCCAGGTATAAACCAGAAGTAACAATGCATAGCTTTAGGAATTGCTGGAAACTATAGTTTTACTACAGAGTCTCTGGCGATTCCTAGAGCTACTGGTTGTCACTTCTGGGTTATATGCAGAAGTTAGGCAGTGCTGTCAGCAACATCAGTGATTTCACATGCCCCCCCCCCATGTTCCTCCCCCCTCCCGACCCTCCCGCTGGTGGCTAAGGTCAGCCTAGCAATCTAACTCGATCTCCTCAGTAGCCTCCATATTTGCTGTTTCTATAGACCAGACATTTCGAACAAGGGCCCCCAGTCTTTTTGAGCCTGTAGGCACCTTTGGAATTCTGACTCAGGCACAACCATAACAATGACAAAACGACTGCCATATAAGGCGGAAACTGTTGGGGAAAAGTGGGTTAAAATAGTTAAATTCAGAGTTGCAATGCATCTTGATCAACAGAGTCAGACGCTTGTTTGCTTTTAAGAAAACATTTACTCTAAAGGAAAAAGGTACATGGGATTGCTACAAAACAAAGAAATCTATTCCCTACATCTTTACACTACAAAGACCACAAAAGTAATATGGAGAATCTGCTTCTTCTTGACCCTTAAAGAGGAAGTCACCTGACCTATTAACCAGGGCCGATTCCAGACGGCCCCCCGCCTCGCGAAACGTCGCGCGTCGTCGCGCGTTGTCGCGCAGAAAACATGAAATATCGCATTTTCTCGCGCGAGTTTTGCGCGACATCGCGCAAAACTCACGTGAGAAAACGCGATATTTCGCGTTTTCTGCGCAACGACGCGCGACGACGCGCGATGTTTCGCGAGGCGGGGGGCCGTCTGGAATCGGCCCTGTAGTAGTTTCTCAGTTTCCTGGACTTTCAGATAGATAAGGCTATTGGCTCTCTGCCAGTAATGGCTGAATGTCAGACCTTGCAGCTTATATTCCAACAGAAACAACCACAAAAATGTCAGAGAGTGAGATTATATATAACTGGAATGGTAACTCTTCAACATTATCAGGTAGACGCTCTGCTTAACGGGATGACTTTTGAAATGGACATAATATTTTAAAATCATTTTCTTTCATAATACCCAGCTTACCTTCAGTCACACAGTGAAGATCCTTGTGCTATAGTGGCAGCTGCTGCCATAGCAATTTTTTTTTAAAAAAAAAATCTACACAGACAGTCCAAAGCCCTGCTGGGCAAAAGCCACACTGGACACACCAATTTTCTAAAAAAAACTTGGCGGGCCCCAAGGAAGGTGTCATCCATGGGGATCACATTTGGAAGCTTGATTTAGAACAATATAATACCAAGTCAAAATTGTACATTCATTTGTACTATGACATTTTCATAACAGGAAGGTTTTTTGAGAGTTCCTGTAGTTCATCTATCAGAAGGGCAGGATTAATTAAAACCAAAAGTAGCTATAAAAAAGAGATTTTTAAAACTTTATTGTCAGGGCCAAACTAGACATGACAACATCCTCGTGGTGACCACAAGGCTGCTGTCACCATTTCAAAGTCATTTTAAAATGCTTTGCGGGCCACATCCTGATGCGATCCGTGGTGCAGTGGGCAGAGTCACTCTTGTTTCCCTCTCCCGTGCCTTATCAAGTGCTGAAATACTGCAAGAATTTCTGTATATTCATGCAAATAACCTAGCAAGAAGCTGGGACCTCAGGGAATCATAGGAGGAGGACAATTTTGAAATCCTTCCACCCCAAATCTCTCCTTTCAGGATTCCACTTCCTCCCCTCCTTTCTCTTTAACTGCTGCTCTTAAGCTTCCGGAGTACTTTCAGGTTTCATTAGGCTATTTTTGAAAGTTTTTTAAACTTTTACTTTTGATTAACTTGAAAATTTGCATTTTTCTGCAAAATAGGAGAGCCTCTAGAGTATACAGCCTGGTTATATGGCCTTCATCATCCATACAGAGACCAACTATTTTACAATTAGATATAAAGATGGATTGTCAAGTACTCTGTCTGGTTTGTGTCTTCCTAGTGTCTTCAGACAGAGCCTGTGTTATGTAGTGGGTAAACTAGGACCAGGGAGACTTGGGTTCAAATTACTGATTGCTATGAACCTATCTTACTGGGTGACCTTGGGCAAGTCATTCTCTCTCAGCCTAACCTACCTCTCAGGGTTGTCATGAAAATAAAATGCCAGATGGGAGAGCCATGTATGTCACCCAGTGCTCCTTGGAGAAAGGAAGGGATAAAAATGAACTAAAATAAAATAACTACTCACTTCATACATCAACTGAGGACCTAAGAGTACCTTTTTTCTGAAATACTGAAAATGGTGGGGCAGTACATGCCCTACAGTTTGGTGCAGTGGTTAAGAGCACGGGACTGTAATCTGGAGAACTGGGTTTGATTCCCCACTCCTCCATTGGAAGCCAGCTGGGTGACCTTGGGTCAGTCACAACTTCTCGGAGCTCTCTCAGCCCCACCCACCTCACAGGGTGATTGTTGTGGGGATAATAATAACATACTTTGTAAACCACTCTGAGTGGGTGTTAAGTTGTCCTGAAGGGAGGTATATAAATCAAATGTTGTTGTTGTTGTTGATGATGTTATTACAGGGGTGCTCAACATGTTGGACAACATGTTTTTTATGCTGAATGCCCTGGAAGCAGCTCATTCTGAGGATATAATCAGTATGCATCTTTGCTGCCTGTGGCAATAGTTACCAATTTTCTCCTAATATAACATCTTACCATATTCTGAAAAATTTGGAACACCTGTAGTCTGACCAGTATGTGGCACCAAGTGGTCAAAGTAATACAATCATCCAGTTTAACCCATTCACACAGGATTCAAGGAAGACAACAGAAAGTAATACAATGCATAATCAATTTATAGAATCCACTGTTACAAAATGTCATAATGGCTACTGTTTTAGATGGCTTTTCAAATGGATATGATAAATTGCCCTGACCTGGATAGCCCAGACAAGCCTGATCTTGTCAGATCTTGGCTGCTAAGCAGGGTTGGCTTTGGTTAGTAATTGGATGGGAGACCTCCAAAGAAGACCTGGGTTGCAGAGCCAGGCAATGGTAAACCACCTCTATTAGAGCCAAAACACACGTTAAGAAAAACCTAGGTTCAGCACGTGTTCTCTTACCTCAAGGTTTGCCGGGATCTGTAGGAGTCCTGGAAGCTTAAAGTAGGCGTCCTGGAAGCTTAAAGATCTGTAGGGGTCCTGGAAGCTTAAAGTCCTGGAAGCTTAAAGGATCTGCAAGCGTCCTGGAAGCTTAAAGGCGTCCTGGAAGCTTAAAGCTTAAAATACAGGCGCCTGTATTTCCCTTCCCCTTTTTGCTGCTCTGTAAATGCTAAACTTTAAGCTTCCAGGACGCCTACAGATCCAAGCAAACCTTGAGGTAAGAGAACACGTGCTGAACCTGGGTATTTCTTCTCCTGTGTTTTGGCTCTTAGTCTTTTGCCTTGAAAAACCCAGCAAGGGTTGCCATAAGTCAGTTTTAACTTGATGGCACTTTCTACCACCACCCTGATTTTATCCCCAATACTATCCATCCAAATATCGTGGACAGGATGGATAGTTGGTTGTTGTGGGTTTTCCGGGCTGTATTGCCGTGGTCTTGGCATTGTAGTTCCTGACGTTTCGCCAGCAGCTGTGGCTGGCATCTTCAGAGGTGTAGCACCAAAAGACAGAGATCTCTCAGTGTCAGATGGATAGTATTGGGGATATTTGTTGTTGTAGCAAAGTTCTACATTTTGCGGAATCACGTGTGGTAAAACACTCTTCAACCCAGTATATTGCAACAGATAAAACTTATTTTTTATTGAAGCTGATTCTCATTCATTTGCATTCTTGTAGTAGTAGAAGAAAATGTAGAAACCTAATTAAATAACACTATTCCCTATTACAAATGGCCAGCTAATGTGCTTGCCCGTGAGTGGGAGTATGGGTGTGCCTCTTGTAAGCTTGCACAGAATTCTAAAGAAACATTTTGCTTATTGCAAGACCAGAAAATGAGAGGTAGAAATGCATGTTACTAAGTACCTAGAGAATTTAAGTGAACCTAATTTCACGTGTTCCCCCTCCAATGTTCCATGCACTCACTTGCAGTCACACTTCAATTTGCTCTGCGTGAATACATTCACTTGTTTCATATCAGTTCCTCCTCAACTGCTAAAAGTATCCCAGTTTCCCCCACATCCATTAATTGAAATGCAGATTTTGACACTTTCTCACACTTTAAAGAAATGCAAATTGGCAAGTCAAAGGAGCCACCAGTACTTGTTCCCACACCAAAAACAGAGCTGAATTGGTGCTCTGCCCTCCAGAATCACTTGCAGATGCGATCATACAAAGGGAGCTCCTGTGAAAGCAGCATTCATGTGCGCAGAGCAAGAACAGCCTGCATGTGAATTGAGGACTACACATACAATCCTGCACTTGAGCATCCCCAGGTAATTCACAACGTGTATTTCCACACAAAGAGAAGACGGAGTTGGAAGCTTCCAGACTATACAAAGAGAGGCATCACACAAATACAGTCACACATTCTTGTTCTACTGCCTCCCCACTCCCGCCAGTATCCAGGCATGCTGAGTCTCTTCTGTTCCAACAGATCAGACAATGGCCATTACCGCTGATAGCTAAATGGAGCCTCCATATTGAGAAGCAGCATACCTCCCAGAACAAGATATTGGGGACAACCACAGGGAAGACAGCTGCCTTCATGTTCTGCTTGTGGGATGTCCAAAGACATCTGGCTGGCCACTGTTGGAATCAGCGTGCTGGGCCAGACAGATGTTTGCTCTGATCCAGCCAGGCTGCTCTTATGCTCTTTTATTGGACGAGATTTTTATGACACTCTCACATGAGAGAAAGGGAAAGAGCAAGAGCTTGGATTCTGAATAGAATTGAGCCATTAGGAAGAGATATAAAAAGCATTTCTCCCAGAAGCTGTAGCAGATGAGAATTAAGTCTGCCAGGAATGTTTTGTGTGTGTGTGTGTGTGTGTGTGTGTGTGTGTGCATGGAGAAGATCGTGAACTTGGAGAGCGTGTTTGTGGG
Organism: Eublepharis macularius; assembly: GCF_028583425.1. Lineage (NCBI taxonomy): Eukaryota > Metazoa > Chordata > Lepidosauria > Squamata > Eublepharidae > Eublepharis > Eublepharis macularius. The sequence continues at coordinate 142,446,195 of NC_072794.1, read as the reverse complement.
GGTTGCATTTCAGAGCAGGCTTGGAAAGGAGTGGATGAAAAAGGGAGACAGCTTCCTGATTTGTAAACTGATAAAGTGAGGAGCTGAGTGTAACTGGAGATGACTAGCCTGATCTCTCTTTTATTTTCTCTTCTGGACTGTTAGGATCGTTGGCTAGTTTTGCTTTAGTTACAAGGCTGGTGAGGGCTGCTGAGAGCCAGCAAGAGCCTCCAGATGAATATTCCTCCTCTCACAATTCCCCTCCCTACAGCCATGGGATTGCTAGGGAAAGTAGAAGGCAGTAGGAAAAGAAGACGACCTAAAACGAGATGGCTTGACTCAAAAGAAGTGACGCACTCCAGTTTGCACGATCTGAGCAAGTCTGTTAATGATAGGATGTTTTGGAGGTCTTTCATTTATAGAGTCACCATAGCTTGAGACTGAGAGCCCGTTGGTTGTAGTGGTTAAGAGTGCAGGACTGGAGATCCAGGTTTGATGCCACACTCTTCCACTTTTGGGTGACCTTGGGTCAGTCACAGCTTCTAGGAGCTCTCTCAGCCCCACCCACCTCACAGGGTGATTGTTGTTGTGGGGATAATGATAACATATTTTGTAAACTGCTTTGAGTGGGTGTTAAGTCATCCTGAAGGGCAGTATATAAATTGAATGTTGTTGTTATTATTAGGTTGGAGGTGACTTGACAGCACATAACACACAACACACAGCCATGGGCCCTAACTAGGGCCTTTCCCTAGCGTCAGCAGCCCTATAGCTGGGAGGTGTGCTAGACAGATCACAGAGTTGACACATTGGGGGGGGGGACCTCTATGGGGTGGTCAGTGATTCTGGGGCCCTGGGCAAAAGTCTGGCACGTGGACCCAGAATCACTACTACTACCACCCCTCTCTTGTGGGGCAGAGAGAGAGAGAGAGAGAAATATAAAATATGGAGATATTTACTGTCTTTTTCATTTTCCCTTCCTTCCTGTTCTCTGTTACTTTATCTTCCTTCCTTCCATTGGCGTTAGAAAAGGATCAGGAATGTGTGTTCATTTATGTAAGGCCCATGCAGTGATTGGGTAGATGAAAAGGGTGTGCATCTGAGGCTTGCACGGCCCTACACTAACAATCTAATCCTGAGAACACATTCCATTGAAAAAGTAGACCTGCTTAGGATTGCTCTTTAAGAGTCCGTGTATTAGATTTGTTGCCTGCCTTATTCCAAAGTCTTTGGGGCACTGGGAATAGAGAATAATATTCTATTAAAACCAAAAGCTACTACATTTTTGGAGGAGAGTATACAGCCTGCGCAAGTACACTGCCAGGGGAATGTGGTTGTGTATTCAGCAAGTGACACTTCCTCAGTAATGTTATTGGCCTTCCAAGCAAGCTACCAAGTAAGTTACAGAATACGGCCACAGGCTCTTAGAAATTCCTTCTTTGATATAGCTATGTGACAGTTCACCAATATACTGACTGACCACTGCTGTCTTTGCACTGGGTTTCTTTTTTCATGCGTTTTCTGGTATTTATAATACTAAGTTTATGACTTCATTATCAGAAAGAGGGCAGAAACTATGTTTGGAGGTATAGACAAAATACTGGTAGGCTGGCCAGCATGGAAACGAGCAGAAGTCTGTCTGCTCTTCAGACAATTTTAGGAGCAGGTTAGGATGGCAGTCAAGGGTACTATCAACATGTGCTGCAGCTTCATAAATATAGCCTGCTTTTGTGCACGAATGCTGAAAGAGCAGAAAGTCTCTCTTGTGTGCTATGAATCTCCAGAATCCGGTTCAATATAGAACTCCCAACATCTCTTAGTCCTGGCACAAGTCCATGACCGCCTTTCGTTTGAGTTTCAGCGCACGTCCCAGAAAAGGCATTTCCCCATGTCGTATTCAATGTTTCCTGCAGAGCCGAAAGGGCCAGCAATTGTTTGAGGGCAGAGGGTGGGGGCACGGGGCACAGATCAGAAGTGATGTGGCTTGGCACTTGGCAAGGCTTTCTGGGACAGTTTGTACAGGGCCTTCTGGTACAATGGTTGTGTCTCGCCATCGCGGTCCATCTCCCATTTTTCATGAGCAAGGAATTCAACCGAAAAGTAAACAGGAAAAATGTGACATCTCACATCTTATAACTATCTACATTATTTAGAACGTTGCACTCTAGTGCTAGAAATGCTGCACAAAGTATGACACTGAGTGGGGTTTATACATTCTTTGTTCTGGATAAAAATCTGTGCAAATGGTAAATAGCACAGTCACTTCCCGTTACAACGAGTGCCCTACTGATTTCAGCAATGGCTTCTGCCAAGACGGTATATGAGTCATGAAAATGAAGTCTGCAAACCACCTTTGTACTCAAAGGGTCCTAGGAGAAACTCATACTCACTTTTTAATGCTAAATAACACACAGTCTACTCTCACACTAACTTTTGGACTAAGTAATCACTCTTTGGCCGTTCTCTGCATATTGCAGTTTTCTGCACCCCCTGCTTCTCACAGCTTATTCACTCATTCACACTGACCACAAGCCAACGTAGCATGAAATGTGCTTAGAGCCCGTTGATGGCTTGTGGTGATATGTGTGGTGCACATTATTGCAATTGGAGGTTTTCCTTCTACAGGGGATGTGGTGGCATTGGTCACTTCAACATACTCCCCCATCTCATTTGCCCTTCCATTCCTCATTGCACTTTGCAGAGAACTAGGATGGGACAATAAATTAAGATATGGTTGTGCGGTGAAATACACGCACACTCAACCAAACCATCCAGGGTGGGGGGAACCCGCTCAAAACATCAGACAATTCAAGATAAAGAGCGTTCCTTGAAGGCAGAATACAAGAGCCATAAACTATCTTTTAAGTGACAGCAGAGCAACCTGGCATTTCGAAGCAATGTCTTAATTACAAGACATCACCCGCAACACATTCTGGGGATATTTGCAACTCTTTATAAAAGAGCCTTCTCTACGTCTCTGTAGATCAGCGGCCTGGAGTTGAGCAAGAGCTGCCGAAACAGTGAGGATATTGTTTCCTTCTTAGCCTGAGCAGGCTTGGCTTCGTCAGCTGCAAAATTACCTAGAGGATAACTAAACAGTCCAGAGACAAACACTTCTTTAAAGCAGCAATTTCCCTTGCCTGCCACATGTGTTCACGCTGTTTTTCTTTCTGTTTTTTCCCCTCTCTTTCTCTCCCCTCCCATCCAAAGACTAAAAGCATTTCTGGAACCCCCCCCCCCCCGGAAAGAAAAAGGGAACTTTCAAGGAATGCTTAGTGATTGCTGCATTGACACAGATTTTTTTACATGACCCAGAACTTCTCAGAGTGCATTGAAAAGAAATGAGCTGAACCCAGCACCAAAGCTTCTTTATGTTGGTCATATGGAGTGTGTGCTGAAGTGCGCCTGCCCAAGTTTACAGTAATATTTAGCATGTCTGTAACAGTTTCAGTCTTTAAAATGCTTGACATGCACTATCACCGTAAATCTCAAAACAGCCCTATAAAGTGGGCCAGCAGCAGCATCCTCACAAACTGCCCATGGGGGCTGATGCTCAAAGATAGAGAAAAGTCTATTTAAGGTCCAAGCTACATGTTACATTGGGGGTCCATGACTGGATCTTCTACTATCTGATTATTGTTGTTGTTGTTGTCTTAAGAAGCCAGAAAGACCAAAGTGGGTACCTGCCTTCATAGTCCCCCTCCATATGGCTAACAGTCATCTCGGAGTGGGTTGGGGAAATGGCATGGGGAACAGTTTTTGAGGCCAAATTGCAAAGGATGTAGACTGGTTAATTTAATTTAGCATCCAAGGCCATGGGGAACTTCATGGGACTGTGTCTGCACCTTTGACTATTAAGACAAGAACCACCCACCTTGTTTAAACAGGGATGGCATCTGGCATGGTACAGCCAAGCTTCTCTAGCCCTTTTGCCACTGACTCCTGAATGGTACTAGCCATTGTACCTGTTGCTTTCAAGATGGTATAGAACACAATGACCCAGAACATATTGCAAAGGTTGCTCGAACATATAGTGTGCAAGCCAATCTGAAATTCATGCTTGCATAGAATATTGTCACTATCAAGACTGGAGGTTGTTCTATATCAAACATTTTCTCGTCCCTAACTATGATTTTGAGCTGTTGCAAAGATATTTATGGTCAATGTGAGCCAGAGCCCAAGTTTGGTGGATTCCTGAGACCAGGAAATTCCTTGTGCTTCGGGAACTTCTCCAAGATTTAACCTAAGTTATTCTGCTGAGGGAAATATCAAGTTCTTGTTTTCTTTTTTTGGTCCGTTCATGTGTCAATTGGACCACAGAGAGCATGTATTTCTGGACAGGAGGAAAATGGATTGAGAGAAACAAAATGAAGGTCAAAAGCAGATGTGCTACTTAAAGAAAAGAATGCTTGCAAAGGAGAGTCTGTAAATCCATCAATTAGCCCTAAGGGAACATATTCAGAAGGAGGTTGAATTCTGCAACTAGGAGGCGCAAAATCCTTCTGCATGTAGCTAGGTATATTAAAGAAAGAACTTAAAGCAAGATAGATTTTCATTCTTCACATCTCCCCTTCTATAGTCTTTTCAGGACGATTGTCCATCTGTTCTGATTTGCTGACTGCTAAAATTAACCCTTCACTAACCATTTCCGCTCTTCCTATTTCTTTACCAAGAAGACTTTAGCCTTTTGCCTGTCTCCTTTCCATGTTACCCAAGATTTAGGGTTGCCAACTGTCAGATTGGGTCTGGAATTATAACTGATCTCAAGACCACAAAGATCAGTTTCCCTGGAGAAAATGACTGCTTTGGAGAGTGCACTCTATGGCATTATACTCCACTGAGGCACTTCCCTAGGCTCCACCCCTAAATATCCAGGAATTTTCCAACCTAGAGTTACCAACTGCCAAGATTTATAGAATATTTTCATTGTTTTGTACCAATTTGACATGACTAGATCCTAATCCAAAGAGAAACATGCATGTTTCCCATTCCTAGGCAGACTCAGAAACAGTCTCACTAATCCAGAGGAGTTAGCCGTGTTAGTCTGTAGCAGCAAAATCGAAAAGAGTCCAGTAGCACCTTTAAGACTAACCAACTTTACTGTAGCATAAGCGCTCAAGAATTACAGTTCTCTTGCATCTGATGAAGAGAACTGTGGTTCTCGAAAGCTTATGCTACAGTAAAGGTGGTTAGTCTTAAAAGAGTCTCACTAAGTGCATTATGTTGTACTTCCACAAAAGAGAACATAGGATTGCAGTTTTACAATGCAATCCTAAGAAGACTTACAACCTTCCAAGTGCTTTGAAGTCAGTGGCCTTAGAAGAGTATAAGTGCTCAGGAGCACACTGTTAGTTCCTTGTTTTGTGTTGGCCTGAGCACCCCCACAGGCATCCCATCACGTGATGGCCCTGTGAAGTAGTGAACTAGTCGATTCATCCATTTGGGAACCATCATCCACAAGTTTCTATTAATCCTGTGAGTAAGTTCTGCATGACTCTAAAGGAGCTGTCCTAAGCAGGTTATACCATTTTATTCAACAAAGCGTACTCCCTGGTAAGTGGTTTTAGGATTGCAGCCTAAGTTTGTTAGGTCTGCCTGACTAACACAGATCTATACAGGTCATCTAGCAATTGTTGGCTGGATTTGGGTACTTCAGGTCATATGCTTTAGTCCTTTCCATAAAATGGAATTTGGTTGCTCACTAAGAAGCTTATCACCTAAGTACAAGTCAAAATGCACATTTTTGAGTGTGAAGTGATCCCCCCCCTCCGCCAATCTCTGCATACCTATGTTGCCTTGTGGTCTCCCACCAACAATTTGGCTTTGCTAATTAGGAATTACAAACATACTCCCTGCTTCTGACTGTGGCGGGATTCAGACAGCCACCAACTGTACAGTAGCCGCTTCAAACCACTGACGGTGTGTCATCTTTAACTGTGGGTGGGAAGGCTCGCTTTCAGCAGCTAGCAACAATGTGGTGTGCCCAGCCCTTAGGTTTCTGGGTAGCTGCACAAGATAACATCCAGGTTTCTTTGAGGCCTGGGGCTAGAGAGAGCTGGTAAGAATGAACTTGGTTTCAGGAGAGGGGAGTTTCCAGTCTTGCTCTGCAATGGAGCCCACTGGGAGACCTTGGGCCAGTCTCTCTCTTGAGTTGGATCCTACAGATCTGTTCTACAGGGGTAATGCTATCTTCTGAAGCAAGGAGCTTTTGCCTGATGGAAGAAGCTATTTTGACGCTGAAAGAGTCTCTTGCATCAGAGAAAACCTCATTATGCCAGAGGAAAGCATCACAACTAATGGAACAAATCTATGGGATACGACCCCTCATCGAGTCTTCTTTAAAGGGCTGTTGTGAAGATAAGTAGAATAATCTCTGTGTATGCTTCCATGTGCTCCTTTGACAAAGGATGGGATGCCAGTGTACCCAGGTGATTGTCCACACCACTAGAGATGCCACTTTGTAAACTCTTTGAGTGATCATTTGAATCCAAGCAGAGCCTGATGGAAGGAATGTGACACAAGATAAGGCCAATTTATAGATAGAATCATAGAGCTGGAGGGTACCTCCAGGGTCATCTAGTCCAACCCCCTGCACAATGCAGGAAATTCACAACTACCTCCCTCTATACCCCCAGTGACTCCTGCTCCATGCCCAGAAGATGACAAAAAAAACCCTCCAGGATATAGCCGCAAATGCCACTTTATTTTATTTTATTTACTTTCGATTTCTATTCCGCCCTCCCCAACTAGCAGGCTCAGGGCGGATTACAATCTGCAAAACAACACACTAAAAACTTACATTTTACAATTTTAGAACAACCATATAATATAGTGCAATATAAATATTTTAAAAAGTACAAAAAAACAGCACAGGAGTAGTCAGTTGATCAATCAGTCTGCCACCTACTCCGCCATATTAAAATTATTTGTGTGGTAGGTTAAAACAGTTTGATGGTGGATGCCTCTAGTAGGGAGGGCATTCACCTCTATTTGGCCAGTAGGGGCCCAGCTCAGACTCAATCATCCGCCTGGCAGAACAGCTCTATCTTGCAGGCCCAGCGGAAGGATAACAAATCCTGCCGGGCCCTGGTCTCATTGGACAGAGCATTCCACCAGGTTGGAGCCAGGACCGAAAAGGCCTTGGCTCTGGTCGAGGTGATGACACGTGCTGCTGCATTTTGAACCAGCTGTAGCCGTCGGATCAGACCCAAGGGAAGTCCCGTGTAGAGCGTGTTACAGTAGTCTACCCTAGAGGTGACCATTGCCTGGATCACTGTTGTTAAGTCGCGGGTTGAGAGATAAGGGGGCAAGCTGCTTGGTCTGTCGAAGATGGATAAAAGAAGACCTGGCAACTGCTGCGACCTGAGCCTCCATTTTCAGGGAGGCATCTAGGATCACCCCCAGGCTCCTGATACTCAGAACTGCCGTAAGTAATACCCCATTGAGGGCCAGGAGCCGAAGCCCTGAATCAATGCACCCGTGGCTCAAGTTCAGGATCTCCGTCTTCATGGGGTTTAATTTCAGCCGACTTTGCTTCAACCATCCAGTCATGGCTTGACCTCTACCACCCATCAGCCAGGCAATGTTTGCATAATTTGGGGTTTTCTGAATCCAAACATTACCAAAACAGTACAGAAAGAAGCCAAGAAGAAGCATCATATGGAAAGAGGGTATAAACCTATGTAACAGATATGTATTGGATGGCGCCTATGCCACAGCATAGTCAGACACATGGCATAAATTGCCAGTCATTTTTTTTTTACTTCTTTGGGCCATTTTTCTTCAAAGGTTGTACAACATCCCACTCAAGTGCCTTTCTAAAAGACTATCAGACCATCAGAGCCAAATCCCGCCCCCCAATAGGTATTCTCTGAAGGTTATTCTACAGGATTTTAATAAACCTCTCACTCAGAAAAACTAGTCTCTCAAACACTAGAGCATTGGTATAGCTCCACAAAATTCTAAATGTTGCAAAAGGTTTGACCAGACTTTGGAGCAAGTTGGGAGAAATCACAGGGGAGTTCAGCAGGACCCCCTCCTCCCCAAAAGCCAATGGGCAATTTCAGTCTATTGAAACTTCATTTCCTCTTTTAGTGACACAATTCCTAAACAGAACCTTTGGCACAAGAGAAATGAAAAGACATGTTTGAACTGCAAGGTGCTGAGATGGGGTTGAAGTATTTAAATGGTGTGGAAACTAGTGAATGATTTCTATAGCGGATGACATCATATTTTCCTGCTGGAAGGCAGCCACTTCTTGGTTCTAACATCTTACAGGAAAGCTTTAGTTGGAGACACAGAACAGAGAGTAGGTCTGTTTAAAAAAAAAAAAAAGCCCTGTCCCATATTGCACCTGGCTCAGGGAAGGCTAGTGTTTGCTTTAACCAGGTAATTGCAGGGATGGAGAACAGAACGTTTATGCTTTGTATCCTTAAAACTCCAGTTCAATTTCCTGAACTATCAAGAACTTCACTTCATAAGTGCTAGAGGAAGGGGTGCCAGAGAACTGAGAACAGCCCAGTCCCTCATTACCCAATTCAAAATTAATCTTGATGTTCAGGTTTGCTCTTTAATAAATAAGATACACTGGGCATGAACTCTTCCTAACTGGTGCATGTTCACACAATGAAATAAGCATGCTGAACAAGTGGGTTGAAAGTTTAGATACTAATAGAGTTGCTAGGCCAAGCCTGGTGGCTGGCAGGAGGGTTGGGGATAGGGACAGGGTGGTGGGGGTGTGATATTGGGTAGCTATAGGAATCAACAGAAACTCAATGGTAAAATGATAACGCTTTTGGCAATTCCTAGAACTACCCACCATCACTTCGAGGTTTTCCCCAGAACTGACCTTGTCTCACTCACAACACTGCCAGGAGCTTTGGGGTAGGGGTCCCTGCTCCTACCAGGGGCTTGGCAGCTCTAGTTACCAACCTCAAGGTGAGGCCTGCAGTCTACAGAGATTGGTTACCTTGGAGGGATGGCAGTTTCAGAGGGTGGACTCTGGCATCATGTCCTCGCTGTATTCCCTCCCTATACTCTGCCCTCTCCAGACACCACCGCTAAACATCCAGGAATTTCCCCAAGCTGAAGCTGGCAACTATAGCTGAAAGACCCAAGCAGGGTTTAATGTATGGTGATTTGGGCATGTGCCAATATGCTTAACACCCTTTGGGGATTTGGAGGTTATTTGATTCTGTTCAGCTTCTTTTCAATATTCCCATCTTACAGATGTTCCTACAGAAGCAAACAATCGTTTCAACTTGAGAATTTTTTGTATGCTCAAATATTCATGGCAGGGAAGGGAGGTGTCCAAAACCTTACCTCTAAAAGTTAAGTGCTCTAGGTTAGTGTTCCATTGTAAAAAAAAAAAATGCAAAACCACTTATCAGCATCCCACAGAAAATAACCATAAGATCAAAGTTCACAGTATAAGAACCACCACCAAAAGAAAGTTTTAAGGAGTGCTTCCTATTATGCAAAGGCCAAAGTTCACTGAATATTAAGGTTATAAAATACCTCTGAAGAAACACAGAAGTTCAATTTGTGGCTCTGGAGAAAGTTGGTTACTTAACCCATTTTTCCATTCATCTAATTATGAGTCTTACTCCAGTATAAATCCTCAAAAATATATATTGTTTGTGCACTCCTCAAATGGTGCATGCCCCTGTACAATGCAGTGCTAAACAGGATTACACCCTTCTAAGTCCACTGAAGTCGATGCATTTAGAAAGCTAAAACTCTGTTTGGGATGGTATCTCCTAATCCTGACATTGGTAGATAACCCTTTGTCTGTTGGAAAAATCTCCATATTCTGTAATATTATCATGAACATAAACCTAATATTTTGAAAACCAGGATAAACAAGGTGTTTTTTTCATTTGAAAACTTATGACATTTGGTTAAACATCAAAACGGAAAGAACCCATTACAAAAGTTCCTCAAAGAACAAAAATAGACAAGGCTCTTGTTGCTGGAGAAGCCAGGTTTTCCAATTTGGCAGGAGACCTCCTGACCCCTGCCTATTCTGTTTGCTGCTGCTCAGCTGAGCGGCAGAGGAAAACTACAGGGAAGATGGGGGAAGATTGGTGTTGCTGGCAATGCCATGACATCACTTCCAGCATAACCCAGAAGTGACTTCATTGAATCGGGGAATGCTTTAGCATTCAGCCAAAATTCTATGGTTAAACAATAGAGTTGAGACAGCAAATGCTAGAGAGCCGCTGAGTTGCATCAGTACTGGAATGCATTTTATTAGCCTTTAAGGCAGCACAAGACTCATGCTTATTTCAGAGAACAAAAGTTCCAGCAGTCTCTGAGAGACTAACTGTACAGTCATAAGCAGAGTTACACTCTTCTGAGTTCCACTATTGCTTGTTGAGACCTATTCATTCTGTATATATTCTTAGTTTTGAAATATATCTCCGTCAGTATCAGCATCAGTCATTCCTTCTGATCTCTTCTCTTTCAAGTCAGATTTCCTTGCATTGGAGTTTTTGTCTTTCACATGCACTTCATCAAACGTGCTGCTGCTTGCTGCTACTGCAGCAATTTTTTGTGAATGACCATGAGAACTGCAAGTCAGTTTTAATGTGGATTTGGAAAGGCTCCATCACTGCTAGGACATGCGGCTAATCTTGACAAATGATCACCGGATGAAAGTTTGCCAAGCCAGAGATAAGACTGTGTGACCATTTCAAGCAGGCACATTTTTCCCATGAAGAAAGAGGGTTTGCTCTCTTTCCTTATAAGCTGCAGCCTCTCTGTCCTGAGACCCCTGGACTAATTCATATTCTGTCTGTATTTGGGCAGGGGGGTTGCAAATGACACAAAATGAATGTTCTTCTTGGGAGAAACGGGCACTGGTTGCGTACAGCTGCTCAGCTTTTGTGGATGACTATGCATTTACATTCCTGAAGAGCAAGACTGGACATCTATTCAGATCTCAGGCCCTCTACCACCCCATCTTTTAACACTCTCATTGCCTGGAACTTGAAAATGCTTTCCCTTCCTTCCCTTTAAGCCGTCAAACCCGAGATGCATGTTAGCTTGGAAGATGTCTTCTGTTTGTGCCACCCACACGCACACCACAAGCACACACATTCCACAGGCGGGGCAGGGTGGGGGGGGAGAAGCAGTTATAAAGAAGATAAACATGCACTCTATGTGTCATCCAACACTCCGTTGTACAAATATTCAGGCCATAAGCTCTGTTAGCATTCACTTCCACCATGTTTCATGTCTGAACTGCTAAATGCCCCAGCTGTCCAATGAGGAGCTTGTATAAGCAAAATGATCCTCAGCAGCTGCCAGTTTTCATGGAGGGACATGGAGCCATCAGAGGGCCATTTGGGAGCATAGTTTGATAAAAATCACAGGAAATCTTCCCATATTTGAAGAGCGAAACCCATGGCTCCTAGCACAAACCCTATAAAAATCAGATCCCACCAGTTTCAGTGGAAGAAAATTTCTTAATTGTCTCATAAAAGATACTCTAGGAACATGAGTCCCCGAGGTCCATCACAGATCAGTCACTGATTCAGGGTACCTTTCCTCAATCACAAGCGGTTATCTCTCCATTGTTTTAAAAACTTCGCTAGAAAAGAATGATGTGGTAAAATATTGGCCAGTCTCTAATTTGTCCTTTCTGGGCAAAATTATTAGGAGAGAAGTTGCTGAATGACTCCAAGTCTTCCTGGATGACTTACCTGCTCTAGACCCCTGTCAGTCTGGCTTCACAGAAGTGGAGCTGCTTCCTTCAGTTGATGATCTCCATTTGAATGAGATCAAGAGCTGTGCTTCTTTGTTGTTCTTACTGGATTTATCAGCAGCCTTTGATATGGTGGGCCATGACATCCTCTTGAGACGTTCGGAGTAGTATCAAGCAATGTGCTTTGGATTGATTTAAATTGTTCCTTAAGGACAGGACTCAGAAGGTTGTTTCTGGAGACCAGTTGTCATCAATGTGAGACTTGTCCTGTGGGGTTCCACAGGGCTCAGTCTTATCCTACAGGCTATTCTATCTCTATATTTCTCCCTTAGGAGAACTCATTCATGGTTTTGGAATAGCTTGTTGTCATCAATAGGCTGACAACACCCAGCTCTGTATTTCTTTATCCCAATCTCCTGGCAATGCTATACAGATCCTGAGACAGTGCGTGGCTGCTGTGGTAAAATGATTACAAGTAGACATGGGCACGAACCAAAAAAATTTAATGACTCTTTAGTTCGTGGTTCGGTGCCGACGACGATCCCAAAGTCACAAACTGCAACGAACATTTTCCATTGCCGAACCGGTTCACGGTTTGCGGTTCGTGGGGCGTGGAACGGCCCCCATGGCACTTAGAGAGCCCATATTCCTGGGGAGTGTTTTGCAAGCTCTCCTACAGCCATCACCCAAGTTTGGACAAGATTGCAAAAGGGATCTTGGAGTTATACCCTCTCCAATCCAAGGCCCCCAGGAAACTTCCACAAAAATCCAAGCTGAATTATACTCTCAGTCTCTCTCCCCAAAGGCTAGCAAGTGGCAAGGAAGAGCTCTATCCCACTCCACTGCTCGCTGAAAGTGAAACCCAGCCTGGGAGCCCACAGCTATTTATAAGCACAGGTCCCATTGAGCAACGCAGGAGGTCTGTGTTTGGTCGTCAGAGCTGCCTATCAGGGTTTGCAGGGATGAGATTGGAGTGCCCATGGCTACATTACACCCCCTTCCCCCTCCCTCCCCTGGGTGTCTTCTCCCATCTTGTAACTGCTTTGCAGCTCCGTGGTTGGAAGGAAGACCTGCCGATCAAGGTAAGCTGGGCTTCCATTCAGGTTTCCAGGGCGACAGGAGGAGTGCAGACAGAGTTCAGGCATTCCCCCGGCTCCGTTTCCCGGGGAATTGATTGCTGGCGCCTGACTGTCTGGCTTCCCGAACTGTAGCCGAACACACCAAACCAGGCTTCTTCTGAACGCAGGTTCGTTGGACCAGGACAATCACGAACCGCTGGATCGTGATCACCAATTTCATGGTTTTTTTGAAGTTCGTAATGCGGTTCGTGCCCATCTCTAATTACAAGTGAACAAGTTGAAATTGAATCCTGACACAATAGAGGTGATGATGGTTGGGAAGGCTGAGGTCTTGGAGGATAATGTGCTCCCCAATTTGGATAGACTTGGCATTATTGTGGGAGAAGCAAGTTAAAAAATGCATTCTTCCACTTTCATTAAGCCTGGAGCATGGCTCCCTCCATCAACTGGGCCCATCTGGTTGCATGTATCCATGCCACAGTAACCTCAGGGTTAGACAACTGTAATGCACCCTTGAAATAAGCTTGGAAACTCCAGCTGATAAGAATGTTGTTTCCTGGTTACTATAAGGAGCTAAGCAGAGTATGCATATTACACCTATTTTGCAATTGCTCCATTGGTTAGCGGTCAGTTATTGGATTCAGTTTGAAGTACAGGTCCTTGCCTTGGACCCACATATCTGCAGGACTGCCTCTCCTCCTATGCTTTGCAGCAACTGCTTTGCTCCTCTGAGCAAAGCTTTCTAAATGTGCCGTCCTAAATGCGTAAAAAGTAAAACAACAACTGTCCATACTTGGGCTTCCTCTGTTGCAAGCCCTGCCTTGCGTGGAATGGCCTGTCTCAGGAAGGTATGAAGGCTCCTACACTTTTATCACTCCACAGAATGCGTACAACAGAAATGTTAAGGAGGGTATTTTCATGAATGAAATAGGGCTGTAGTTAGGGTTGCAAGGTCCCTCCTGGCAAATGGTAGCAGGGGCAGCAGGTTCCTTACCTCATACACGTGCTCCTTGGCACCTGCTGAGATCACTTCTGGTGTGACCAGGAAGCAACTCTGCCACTTCTGGGTCACACTGGAAGTGGTGTCATTCACTGGAGGTGTGGGTGCATTCGTGCCCATTTCCATGGCCTGCCTCCAAGCCTCCACCAATGGCAGGCAATTTCCAGGTAGCCTGCCTCCTCCTGCCAATATCCAGCAATTGGCAGGCAGAGGTTACAGTTGTTGGGAGATTGCCCACCATCTGTGGGAACCTGGCAAGACTAGCTGTAGTATAACAGAATGGTTTGGGAAAATGCTTTTATGAAGGCAGTAGGAATGTCATCTATTGCACTGCTTATTGTATGTATTATTGTGCTTTTCCTTCTTTTATCTTCTACTTTTGTCTTTCCATTCTCAACACGGTTTATGGTATGTCATGTGTTAATGGGTTATTTTTAATCTGCTTTGTCTTCTAATTTTGTAATCCTTATTCTACTGGATGTCTTATGCTGTCTGACAGACAGACAGATAGATGTAGGCACACATCAGAACCATTGAAATAACCAGGATTTCTACATAATTAGGTATTTTAATCCCACTGATTTCATTGCAGTTTAAGCATTCCTAACTTGTCCTTATTTATGCTCATTTAATTCTATGGTCTGCCCAGAATTTATATACGAATTTGCCTTCTTTAAGCATGTGATGGTAATTTGATTTCTTCCATAGGTACCAGTGAGAGAGAGAGATTTGGTCAAGGAATAAACATATTCTACAAAGATTTGTTTTCCTTTGAAAATGTAGCAGAATGGAATTTCATTTTCAAAGTTAAACTCTGTTCCCACATACCTTTTATCTCCAGTAGCTCCAGTCAGCATAGCTGGTTGCTGAGCATGTAACAAAATGGTTGTCGTAGGCTGGGTTCCTCATACAGCCAGATCCCCATTGAACATGCAATGAGCAGAGGCCAAACAGAATAATCTCACCCACCTGCCCACCAAACCTTCAAGATTCTGTCCCATTCCTTTTCATATTACACATTGCTAAATGTTTAAAGTCCCTTCTGAAGTGTGTGGTGTAAATCTCCTGTTTCATTCAATTTGTTATCTGTAGAATCACAAAGTCACCATGTACCTCTCTGCTCTGTTTGGGTGGAATCAGACGAAAACCAGAGTTGAGAAGACCAGGATAAATCTACCATAGTTAGTTGTCCGTCTAGAGTTTAATTACTTAGTAAATATCTATCCCACATTTTCTTACCAAATTAGCATTCAGAGTGGCCTGTGGACAAAGATTTTTAAAATAACTTAGAAAGTACACATATTCAAAACCTTTAAAAAGCAAAAACTAACCGCTGCAAAAAAAAACCCAGACATCAGTAGCAAAACAGAAGTCAGTTATAAAAACTGATAAAAAGCAAAATTTAAAAACTGTGTAACCAGGAACTGGTAGTGAAAATCAGAAAGTTGAACAGATCAGACATTCCATTGGGAGATTCCATTCAACTGAAGCCCCAAAAGCCCATAATACACTAGGGCCGTTTCCACACAGCTTACCTTATTCTGCAAAATAGCGAAATCTCGTGCGAAATCTCACCAGAAGACGCTGTTATCTCGTCTTCTTGCACGATAACAGCATCTTCTCACGCAATAACAGCATCTTCTCGCGAGATTTCGCACGAGATTTCGCTATTTTGCAGAATAAGGTAAGCTGTGTGGAAATAGCCTAGATCTCTGGAGGACCAGGCCGGGGGCGGGGTGGGGGGGAGACGTGTTTCTGGACACAGTTGCCTGCTGAAAAAGCCCTGTCATGTATCCCCTGCCAGAGTCATCCTGGGGAGCAGCTGTGGCTCAGTGGTAGAGCATCTGCTTGGTATGCAGGTCTCATGTTTAACCCTTAACATCTCCAGGTAAAAGGACCAGATGGTAGGTAATGTGAAAGAGCTCTGCCTGAGTCCTTAAAGAGCTTCTGCCAGTCTGAGGAGACAATATCAACTTTGATGGACCAATGGTCTGATTCAATATAAGACAGCTTCATGTATGTGTTCATGTGAGGAGGAGTCTGAACACAGCCATAGGAAAATGAACGGCATCCATATGTACCCAATGCTGTAAAGCAGCCACACAATCTTACAGCAAAGAAGAAGGTGGACGCTAACTGGCTGGAAAGTCTGAGTCAAGATTTGCCTAGAATAGCAGCAGCTCCCTTGGATCAAAAATGAAGAAAACTGAGCTGAAGGGAAGTCTCAAAAGAGAAGGGAATTGCCGGAATGTTCTCAGAAGGTGTTGTGTGATGCCTCAACATTTAATTGCAAGCCAGCTTGGAAAACATTGGGTGAAATACAAGGTGAGCAAATGTCTTGGCAGGGCTGGAATTGCTGGGGGTTCTTGAGGTTAGCAGAGAAAGGTTGAAAGTCACTTCGCTAGCAAACGAGAGGAGCAATTGGGGGGGGGAATGCTGGTGACTCGAATGAATTTCCCCCCTGTTCTGCCACTGATGCAAGACAAACACATTAATTGCTGAGATCCTGACTCCCAGCACACATCAGAAAGGAAATATTTTACCCAGGTGGGAATGGGAGGTCAGAGCTTGCTGGTTTATTGACCCATGAAAAGAGGCAATTATTCAGATGATTAGTCCATACAGGTGCTAATTAAAAACCAGGCAAGGGAGAGGAGGTCACCGTTTGGTGTCAGACGCTGGTGAAATTAGCCTCCAGGCAGCTTGTTGTTCCCAACTGCCTTTCAGAGAAAGCAACAGCTTCCTGTCAAAATCCAGCTACCAGCCACCTTGATCGAGACTGGCTTGGGCCATGATTCATTGCACCTAAGCCCTTTGACTTCAACCCACATAAAATCCAGCTTTTCGTTTGGGGAAAGCTGTAACTTTGGGTCTCATTGCCAGGTTCTAGACTTGTCACCAACAGCTAGAATGTGGATAGTAGGAAGCCATGTTGGTTTGCAGTAGAATGACAGGATTTGAGCCCAGTGGCACCTTAGAGACCAGCAGGGTTTTTAGGGTATAAGCTTTTGAGAGTCAAAGTTCTCTTCTTCAAATCAACTGGTTGACCTAAGGTGTCCAGCCTCCAGGTGGGGTCTGGAATTCTCCTAGAACTGCAACTGAGCTCCGCACTACAGAGACCAGTCTCCCCAGCACTAGTACAAAGAAAATGGCAGCTTTGGAGGGCAAACTATATGGCATTACATCCACACCAACCTCCCTTCCCTCTTCAAATTCCTTATCTCTTCAAGCGTCATCCCCCAAATCTCTGGGAATTTCCCAAGCTGGAGTTGGCAACCTGAGGGTGGACCATGGTATGTTCCCCCTTAGTTTGGGAACTGTCACGGGCCTTTCATAGGCCCTGGATGCTGCAGCAAGCTGGCAACAGGCACTAGGATTTATGGGAAATGTAGTTCTCTTAATCCTTCATGTCTCTGGATTCTACTGCAAATTGTCTTGATGGCCTAAGGGAGGATGGCAACTAAGGGAAGCCTACTGCAGTTCCTGATGAAATCCAGCTCCAGGCTTTCCAGTCACAACCCAGCCACAACTGCCCACCTAGCTGGCAGGGAAGGAGAGACACAGGGAATGGGTCAACTGCATGTACTTCACGCTGGAGGCACACAGACAAAATGGTCATGCAGGCTCCTGCGTTGCCAGAAAATGACCTTATTGCCAGCACAACACAGAAGTGCTGGGTCATGCTGGGAGCTGATTCTCTAAAATTCAGCCCCAAACACTAAGAACCCACCTTCCCCCCCCCAATCCCATCACTCCCCATCCCCCAGTTTGGCCCCCAGAGGACCTGGCAATCTTGACCTCCAGGTACCCCAACTCCCACACAACTAATGGTTTTCATTTCTCCTGGGTTGGCTTCCCCTTATATGTTCTCTTACCTGGTCCTGCTTCTGCCCGCTCTTTGCTGGGTTAAAACCACAGTTAGATAAATGTACAGAGGATGTGTTGTGATTTCTGTTCTTCAGTTTCTGTTACACCCATTGTGATCTGGATCAAGTTTTCCCTCTGAGAAGGGAAAGAACGCTTTCCAAAAAAGCCTTTAGTGTATCAGTTTTGTGAATGTGGTTGGTGCAGGATGTTAGAGCTGCTGTAGCACAGTGGTTAAGTGTTTTGGCTGTGAATCAGTACTCTGCTGGTTCAAATCCCACTACTGCCATGAGCTCAGCAGGTGGTCTTGGGTAAGCCACTCCTCTCAGCCCAGCTCCCCAGCTGCTTTATGGGGATAATAATAACACTAACTTGTTCACTGCTCTGGGTGAGGCAGTAATCTGTCTAGAAGAGTGGTATATAAGTGCAGTTATTGTTGTTGTTATTATAAACTTGATGTGCATTCCAACAAATGTGCAAAAATACAGCACAATTTGGGGCACATGGTGGTCTGGATCATGTAGGTACCAGGTTTGTGGATGGATATTTCTGCCCTTCTACAAGAGACCACACGTTCTTTCCAAATCTGTGGTTATCAAGGCCAGCTGATCATGAAGTAGACTAAAGACTTTACCTCAGGTGGCATATAGGAGGAACAAATTAGCAGTAAACATTGCCTTTTTATGCAGTTCTTGGAGCCCTAAACTCAGTAGCTTCAACTTGCAACTGAATCCAGAATTTCTGAAATGGGAATAGGCAAGACAAGAACACAAAGAAGGATATCTCTTAAAAACCTAAACCTTAAAGATACTGAACCTCCACGTGATAGCAGTCCAGATTAAAATGTATGCCTCTATAAACCTTACAGTGAAAACCGAGAGGGTCCAAGTTAGTACTACAAGAGCCACTTCAAATAACCTGAAAAAGAACTTTTGAAATACAGTTTACTGTGTGCAAAGGGTAAAGATCAGAAAACACTGAGGTTATAATGCAACTCTGGAGAACCACAGCAGTTCTTTTCATAATTGTGGTGAAATGCAGCAGCTTAGCTTGACAGGTAGCCAGTCACTTGATTTGTTTCAGTACATTTTCATTGTGAGCCTTAATCCAGTGCAAAGCCTTAAAAATCTGTATAACGTTTTGGAGTCTTTAAATTCAATGGAAAGCTTACAATGTTTATCTGTCATTCCCTCCAAGGAATACTCCCTCCCCCTTCTCTCCACACTTTTGTGGCAAACAGGTCAAAATTATACTTTCACACAAATGTAACATGCTTTCCTTGGGCCTTCGGCTCATTTCCTCACCACATGACTTCTTTACCTGTTATTTTAAAATCTTGCAACAAATGCCACTTACACAGAGGAATGAGCTCTAATCCCAGGGAATGTGGGGAGGGGGGTTCTGAAATAAGCCAAACAGGATATTTACCCAGAACCATTTTGACATGGGTAGGTGACATGTGTTCTCCTGTCATACTCAACAAGACGCTGTGTAAAGTTTGTTTGTGCTCTGATGCTATAACTAAAGGTGAAAGCTATTTCATGACTGTGATGTGAAAGCATACAAGGGAGGGGCTGCCTCATTCTGTCCCATTCTGTGTCACCCCGACGAGAATAAAAAATTTATTGTGCAAGTGGATGCCGCAGTGATGTAGCAATGGGAGGGTGGTGATCCTGCAGGAGAGCTCAAAGGGGAAACTGCACCCCTGTGCCTACGTGTCTCAGAAATTTCCAGAGGCTGAGAGGCACTGGTCCATGCAGGACAAAGAAGCTGCTGCCATCAAACTAGTATTCTCCACCTGGCGGCACTGGCTAGAAGGGCAAAGGTACCTTCTGAGGTGTGGACTGATCATAAAAATTTAGAAGCCCTCCAATCCCCCCAATGGTTGGGCGCAAAGCAACTCCAGTGGGTGAAGTTCCTTTCCAAGTTTCAATTCACACTCTAGCACCTCCCAAGGAAATCAAACTTTCTGTCGGATGCTCTGTCCTGCCTCGCCGAGCATGAAAGTCAGAGGGAGAATATTATAGACACTATGTTTACTCCAGCCCAACTGGGAGAGGCTGTGGTGACACAACAGTGAGCGCGTGAACTCCTATCATGCCCCCCTCTCCCTGGCTGGAGAAAGTCAAAGCAGAACTGTAAAAGGAGGGGGGAGGCTTTGCAAGATCCTCTTGTGAAAGGAGAGGACAGATGCGGGTATAGAAATGGCAAATTGTATGCACCAGAAACCCTCGTGGGGAGGTGTTTAAAAAGTGTCAGGATGACAAATTAGCCAGTGATTTTGGATTTGTGAAGCCTTTACATCTGGCTCAAAGTCAATTTTTGTGTCCAGGAATGAGGATATTTCCCAATATGTGTCCACTTGTCCGATTTGCTTGATGGGGAAAAATGGGGGGGCAGTAGGCTTGCTACAACTATTGGAGACTCCCGGACCCTGGTCCACAATCTCTGTGGATTTTATTACTGACCTCCCCTTTATCAAAGGAAAAATCATTATTCTGGTGGTGGTAGATTTGTTTTCAAAACAAGCTCACTTTGTACCCTGTTCTAAACTCCCCACAGCAAAAAAGCTAGCTACCTTGTTTATGCAGAATGTGGTGCGTTTACACTATTTTCCCAGCAAGGTGATCTCTGATAGTGGAAGCCAGTTTGTTGCCAAATTCTGGCAGGAGCTTATGAAAGTAGCAGAAATTGAGCAGGGGCTTAGCTCATCACGTCACCCCAAAACTGATGGACAAACGGAATGGACTAATCAGATACTAGAACAGTTCCTAAGGTGTTCTATTAATTATCAACAAGACAATTGGGTTGATTTCCTGCCCTATGCAGTATACTGTTACAATAACAGTGTACATAGCTCCATTTGGAGCCTCCCCCTTTCAAGTGACCCAGGGGTTCGAAGGGAAGCCAGTGCCATTGCTGGACACAGATACAAAGGGACTGGGGGGACCTCAGAGACTGGTGGAATAAAATAATAACCAAGTGGAACCTGGTAAAGCAAACTCTGGAGAAAGCTAAACTTGATTACAAGGCACAGACAGATAAAAAGCGCTCCCCCACCCATGGGACTTAAAGCTAGGAGATGCACTTTATGTTTCAACAAAGAACTTAAAGAGGGCACAACTGAGCAAAAACCTGGGCTGGAAGTACTTGGGACCCTTTAAAGTTATTTGTTTAATTAATGAAGTGACAGTTGAACTTGAGTTGCCCAAAAATCTGAGATATGTGCACCCTGTTTTCCATTTTAGGGTCCTCAAAAGAGACCCTGCACCAGACAGATGGCACCCAGAGCCAGCAGCACCGCTTCGTATCATGATAGAAGGGCAGCCACACCAGGAGGTCGAACAAATCTTGGACTCTAAGTGGAAGAGAGGGTGTTGTACTACTTGATACAGTGGAAACATTTTTCAAACGGCCATGCTGTATGGGTTAAAGCAACTGATGTTAGAGCTAACAAATTGGTGCTGGCCTTTCATTAAAAATACCTGGGAAAGCCGGTGGGGGGAGAGATTGAGCTTTGGGGGGGCATGATGTCACCTGTCATACTCAACAAGACCCTGTGTAATGTTTGTTTGTGCTCTGATGCTATGGGTATAACTAAAGGCTGAAGCTGTTTCATCACTGTGATGTGAAAGTATGCAAGGGAGGAGCTATCTCTACTATTATCTGTATATTCTCCTACATGCCTCTTGCCTGAGTCTGGGAAAAGGTACTTGCACAGACACTCACGACCTCGAGACGTTTCCTACATCAACTCTGCTTCCTGCCTAGAAGCTTCCTCTTGAACTTAGCTATCCGTTACCTCAAGGGGATGAGGATGGAGGAATTCGCCCATGCTTAGAATCCTACATATGCTTTGTGCTTGTAGAGAAATGCCATTCCTCTCAAAGATGGAGTAAGAGCTGAAACTGGTAGCTTATCAATAAAGTTATTTAATTCATGCGGTGAAGTCTTTTAAAGAGTTACTTGGTGGATCCTTACAGGAGGGGAGACAGAAGCCGCTTCTGTATGCATGCCATGATCCCTGTCAACATCAGGCACCACACATGCAAGAACTGAGGGCAATTTGCAGTTCATGCCTGATGGTTACATAGAGTGGCAAATCTAGACCCAACATGTGTATTCTTTAATTGGTGAACAAGGAGATAGTCACATTTTACAATCTGACACAGGGATTTGTTGCTGAAGATATATATGTTGGGAGGCTACAACTGTGGATTTCCCATATGTGTAAATTATAAACTCAGTCAAAAATATCAACATATCTAATTCACAGCATGGCCACATTGGTGGATACTTAAATCCAGAGACTGGGACTATGGACAGACAGATCTTTCTACAAACCTGAAAAGACCTAGGTTTGCAGAAAAATCTTAAAGGGGGGTTTAAACCCCTCCCTATGATAGAAGCAACACCTGTACCTTTAAGAAATGAATGCCCTCAGTGACTGTTGCTGTACAACCACAACAGTATCGCCCCTCCTCAGGATTTGTTTTCTGTCGGTAAATGACAGGGGAGGGCAGGGCCCTTTCCAGGGTTGTTTTGGCCTTTGAGGAAGCACTTGATGGGGCCAGGCTAGGATTTCCAGGTCCCTCTAGCCTCCTGCCGGGAGGGTTGGGACCTGGCACTTACCTTTGTCTACCACAGTTCAAATCCTTGTGCACATGCTTTGCACACACGCACTCCAATGGCGGCGTGACAACGTCACTTCCAGAAGTGATGTCACCACGCTGTGCACAGGGCAGCGTCACTTCTGTAACTGACATTGTTGCACCGGCCGCGGAAGCGCTACCACACTCTTCATGGCTCCGATTCAGCCAGTTTGGGGCCCAAATCGGCCCCAAAGTGATGTCACCACACTGGGTAGGAGCGCACAGCATGCTCCTGAGGTGCCTGCCAGTGGCGGGCAGGCTCCAGGAGTTTGCCCCCTCCTGCTGATCACTGAGTGATTGGTGGATGAGGGGGCAAATCCCTGGGAGTTTGCCCGCCACCGGCCACTAGCAGAGAACAATGTAAGATGCTATGTTTCCCCACTAGGGAAAGGTGGGGTATATTTGAAGTAAACAAATATAGCGGAAGGTGGTTCACTGATGGGTGAGAAGGAAACAGGGAAATCTGGAGATATGAGGGCTGCCAGAAGGAGAAGAGGAAATAATATAAGAAGTAGGGATCCCATTCCCCCAGTAGGGGTGGGGGATTCCCCGTTCCCAGCCTCTACCCCCCCCCCACTTACCTGGCCAGCGCGGGGAGGGGCAGGGAACAGGCTTGGGGGCTCCAGAGCATGCTTCTGCGGCACCAGAGGATTTTCTTGTTGCTCTGGGAATGATGTCATCCCCACTGGGACAAGAAAGTAAAGGCCCCAAGGCAGGGCTGACTTGATAAAAATCAGCCTCGCATGACGCCTTCAGTTCCTTGTTTCACTGGGAATTACATTGTTCCTGGCACAACAAGGAAGTCTTCCAGAGCACACAAGAAAGATACGTTTCCCTTGCACATGCCCCCCCCCATTACCTCCCTTTCCCCTGGTGTGGGCCCTGGGGAACCTGGCAAACCTAGTGCGGAGTGATACACCTGGGAAAGTTCCCCATCACCAACTGGGCCCAGCTTAGGGTTGCCAGGCCCCCTCAATCTCCCAGTGGGGGATTGAGGCCTGGATCTTACCTTTGAGAAGGGGGGAGTGCTCCTGCAAGAGTGATGATGTCACTTCTGGGAAGTGATGTCAACATGCAGCCCTGGAAGCATGCCTACGCTCCACAGGGGCTTTGGTTTGGGGCTGCTGCGGAGCACAGGAACGCTCCTGCCCTCCATGGCAGCCCAAAATGTGCCCACAGATCAGGCCCATTTTGAGGCATTGCAGAGTGCAGGATCGCTCCTGCGCACCGCGGCACCTGAAATGGGCCCATTTTAGCACGGATCAGGCCCGTTTTGGGCCACTGCGGAGCGCGGGAGTGCTCCAGCAGTCCACGGTGGCCCTGATCCAGGTCAAAACGGGCCCGATCCTAGTGGCTTCTGGGTACACGGAAGGTGCGCACACACAGACACACCACTGGCCAGGTAAGTGGGGGTGGGGGGTGGGCGGCAGGGACGGGGGATCCCCCACCCCCACCAGGGGTCTGGCATCCCCAGCCCAGCCTAACCAACACAAGGTAACTTTGCCCAGCCCAGCAACTGACACCATGCAACTGTGCCAGATTTTTTCCTGGGGACAGGCTGACATGAAAACGGAAGGAGGAGTAACTGAAAACAGGGGGCAGATTGACTGGTGGGTGGGAAGGAGAGAAGGAAGCAGGAAAAGGGAAGAAACGATGGGCGTCTCAGGAAAAGGGAAAGGGAAACACTGAGGGAGAGGACAATGAGATGCCCCCCTAACAAGTCCTTGTGAGTCCTTGCTTGTGTTTATCTAACGGAAAGATTTGATGGTTGGCTTATGGGTTTCATGCTGATTTGCCCCTGGAATTTTTTTAATGAAGAGTGATCACTAGTGATTGTTCTCCTCTGGAATTTCCATGAATCCTATTTCCATCTTGCTTGCTTTTCATGCATTAATGCAACAATCACCACCTCCAACCCATCCATGTGTCTCGTGTGGCAACAGAAGAGTCATCATCAGTCCCCGGCTGAATCTTTTGCCCTCTGCTTTCAAAAACCCTGGCCTTTCCAGTGATATGGAGTGACCTCTGCTGGACAAAGGAGGCGGTGTTGTCCAGCCGTGATTAGTCCTTAGATCATTTGTTCAATAGAAAGACCCGTGAACCACCCCCCAGAGTGGCCGTCCACAAAATATTTCATGATAACAGCAGTCAGGTGCAAGAAAATATAGGAGATTTTTGTGGTGTGGTCCTGATTATTCTCCAGACAATGTTAATCAACTTCATACATTGACTGTTGACTTTAGATCAGAGAAATAGACTTTTAGATCATTGTCAAAATGTCAAAGTTGCTCACTCTAGGTATCTGTTTTATTTATGAGTCCTTTTTAAAAAGTTTTTTTTAGTTTTTAGCAGCTTGGCCAGTATAGATAGGGTAACATTTTTGTTCATTTGTTTTCACATCTACTGGATTCTGAAAGCTCTGTGTAGTTTAAACAACACATTAAAAGATTTTTAATAACCAATTAAATGAAACAGATAAAACACTTTAAAAATGTTTGTGGGTGATTGGATGAGCAGCAGCAAGAAAAGGAATAGAAGATATCGTCACGTTCATGCTTACAGGATTTATCTCTGTATAGAAAGCAAAAAGATTTTCTGCAAAATGCCACAGTTTGGAGTGAATTCTGTTGACCGCATTGATTTTATGCAATCATTCCATGGTGAGATTTGTGGCACTAAAGGATCAAACACACATTTGGCTCTCGGCTACCAGAAAATGACAAACCCAGTTTAAATGGTGGCTTTCATCTAGCCGGTACCTAGAGAACTGAAAGCATGTTGGATCATTTTACAAATTCCCGTCCATCTCAGAGGATTATTCTGCTCTGACACTCATATATCAAGGGACTCCGATGGGTAGATTTGCCCTTGACCTATTCAAAAACTCTCTCAGTGTCCTTGCCAAGTTGCACAAGAATCTCTCCTTCCAGTTATTGCAGATATGACTGCACTGAGCAAGACAAGCGGTTGTGTGGATAGAAAAGTGTGGAAAATAAACCAAACTTGAGAAGGAATATTTGGTGCTTAGCATTTTCCAGATTCTGACTGGCACAGGTAAATATTTAGTGAGGATATGCAGAGTATGACCAACCTTGTGTTTTCTGAAGTGTCTCACCTGTGCCTGATCACCTCACTTCCTGCAAGATAAGAGCTGAACCACAGTGAACCAGCTAATCAGATGTGACATTTATGTGGCCGAAACTGATCCTGAATTCACTCCTTATAATAATAATAATAACTGCACTTATATACGACTCTTCTAGACAGATTAGTACCCCACCCAGAGCAGTGAACGTTAGTGTTGTTGTTATCCTCACAATACAGCGGGGGAGCTGGGGCTGAGAGGAGTGGCTTACCCAAGGCCACCTGCTGAGCTCATGGCAGTAGTGGGATTCAAACCAGTAGAGTGTTGATTTGCAGCCAAACCACTTAACCACTGTGCTACAGCCGCTCTCCACAGAATATTTCATGACAACAGTTAGGGTGGACTGGCAATTTAGCTTACAGGGAAATTTCCCAGTGGGGCCTGGGGGCCACTGATGGCCAGGAGCAAGCAGAGGCAAGTCCCAGCAACTTTGTCCAAGCCTCGGGGGCTGCTCGGCCAGGACCCCTCATCAGCAATGGCAGTTAGGGAATGATGCCGTGAATGACCTCATACCCATTGCTGGTTCCACTGCGCTGAATGGCCCTGCAGTGCTGGCTTGTAAAACAGCAGTTGCTGCTCAGCTTGGCTTGCTCTAGGGCCACGTTCACTTGCCAGTCCACTCTTGATGACAGCAATCGAGTACTAAAAGCAATATGACTTTCTCTTTAGGTTTTTTATGGGGTGAGCTTGGCTATCCTCCAAACATACATAATCAACTTTTCACTCTGCCTATAGATTACAGATAGAAAGAATAGGTAAAACTCAGGATAAGCTAATGCTGAGCCAGTTTCCGCTGTGTGAAAATAATATCTAAAATCTAGAGTACATTCAGCTGTCACATCCATTCCATATCTGCCCATTAAAATGATGATAGAGTGAATAGTGTGTTGTGTTTGGGCCTGGGTTCAAATGCTGGGTAAAGTCGATTGTTTTTCTGATCTCAGAGCCACAGATTGTCATCTATGAAGTAGGATTTAGAGTAACCTAATGTACATGGTTGGGATAAGGATGAATAAGGAGATGGTGTTCCTGACCCCAAAACCTATACAGGATTTGGGGTGGGTACACAGGGCAAAAAACAAAACCACTGCAAGGTTTGTACCTAGAAACAGTTTTCAGCATTTCTGTACAGTGCGTCTACATCACAAATTTACAAAGCAATCCTAAGAACACTTTCCTGAGAGTAAGCCCCATTGAATAGACATGAGTAGGATTCTGAGTAGACTTGTTTAGAACTGTCCTCTTATATTTATTTAGGAAATCTATATGCCGCCTCTCCAGACCCGCTCAAATCACATAATAAAATCAGTCAATTAATTGAGTTGATTTAATGTTCATTACCTCTCCCTTGGCAACCCTAGGAAATATAAATCAGGGGGTTGGACTATTTATGTCAAATCTATAATTCTCAGCACTCTCTCCAGACTCTGAGAATTCTTTGAGATAAACCAAGTCAGTTAAATTGTATAAAATTTAGCCCTGCGGGATCACAGGGAGGTGGAGATGCAACTGGGCTGTTAGAAGCTGGCTACGGGGATTCAGCTCCACGATGAAGTTTTGGCTTGGTCGCTGTGAGGACGGGCACTGTTTGTGAGTTGTCATGAAGTCAGGAAGCCCTCAGTGGTCAGCGAGTGGGGAGTTTATGCAGAAAGGGCTACATCAAGTCTGGAGGTGACCCAAGAGGGCATGCTAGAAAGAATGAGCCCACAAAGGAGGAGAAAGACCTGTTCACCCCCAAAACAACTTCTTCCTGAGGCCTTTGGGGAGGTGACCTATAATGCAGTTGTTCTCCTTGACTCATCACAAAATTATATATGTAAGTTAGATGTCTCCCTGTTGTGGGCTTGAGTACAGATGCCTCCTCATTAGACAAAGAGACTGAAGGCTCAGATGAGAAGGAGGCTAAGCCACTGGTACCACCAGAGAAGGAGGCAGTTGAGACACCTCCACCCCTTTGATGCAAACGAGGAGCCCAAGGAGGCTGAGTCAACCGCCTTCTGCCTCAGCCTTGGACCCTGAGCCATCTACACCAGAGCCCACTGCAGCACCCGAGGTCTTTCCACAACTGACTCGTCAAGCCTCACTAAGCCAAGAACCACCCCTCCCACATCAGAGTACTTACCCCTGTGATGAGGCACTGCACCTTTAAGGAAAAACAGATGGCTCCTGGAGGCAGGGATTGCACCCCCACCTCCTGGAGGCCGTATTTAAGGCTGCAGCTCATCACCAGCCTTTGATGGAAAAACATCTAAACTATAGCACTGTTCGCTCCAGCAACCTGACTCCTGGTCCTCAGCCTCAAATAGGAAAGCCCCTATTTCTGTTTCCTCAGTCAGTTTATTCAGATACTTATATCCCACCTGTCTCTCCACTGAGGACCCAAAGTGGCTTACAATGTCATTCTCTCCCCTCCTCCTTAACAACAACCCTGTGAGGTGGATTAGGTCGAGAGAGTGTGACTGACCCAAATTCATCCTGCGAGCTTCAAGGAAGAGTTGGGATTTGAGCCTGTGACCTCCAGATCCTACTCTAACCACTACACTGTGCTGGCTCTCGAGTGTGGTGACCGGAATGGTGATTGAAAGCATGCTGTAAGATCCAGGGCCACTTCCAGCATATTCTGATGATTAAAGAGATCTTCCAAAAGTAACTTCTATATCCTAAAACCATCTAGGGTCTGTTACATTACTTCTTCTGAGGACTATGTCCATATGAGTTTTCCTTGGGAGCCCTGGCGTGTGATTCAGTATAACCAGCCTCCAGGTATTGCACGCAGAACCCACACTTACAGCTGAATGCTTAAGTGGGAATCTCCATGCTTAAGTGGGAATTGAGTGTTGAAGGCCAGAATTGCAGGGGGATCTCTTTTCATGCCTTGCTTGTTGGCTTTCTGAGGAATCAGGCTGTCCTGAAAACAGATTGCTGGACTAGGTGGGCCTTAGTTCTTCTGTTCTGTTTTCCTATGCTGCGGAACTATCAGTGGCTATTAGCCACAATGGCTCAATGTTCAAACGTAGTGTACCTCTGAATACCAGTTGCAGGGGGGCAGCAAGAATGGGAAACTTTGGCCATTTCCCCTCCCCGCACCCAGCTTTTGAGCTTTCCAGGGTATCTAGCTGGCTATTGAAGGAAATGGGAAGGTGGGCTAAATGAACCCGTCTGATCCAGCAGGGCTCTTCTTAGGTTCTTAAATTCTCGGTGAGGGACACAGAGAAAGACACACACACAGCTGTAGAAATGCTGCTTCTTGGAGATGGGTGACTAATGCTTCCCACACTTCTTCACTTGGAGTACAGGAAGATGTACGGACAAGACAGAGAAAGACCATGAGATACAAGGAATTCATGAGTACGTGTGCCGAGTCACATCAGCCCTTCTAACACATTCTCAAACTTTTTTGGCTTGTTTGGTTTTGTAGAGCAAAGCCCATCCAAGCAATCATCTTGTCCACAGTATATCAGTGGCTTCTGGCAAATGGGAGATGTGCAGATTATAGGCATTTTCACAGACACTGCTTTGAGCCACCCTTGTGCCATTTGGGCGCAGGTGTCCATAGCAATTGGAAACAAGGGAGTTTTAAATGGAATGCACTTTCGGTTACCAGTGCTGGTGTTCTGTTTCTGTAAACACTGTAGATGCAGGAAATGTGACAACCAGCTTAAGAGAAACTTCAACTTTGTTGATGTTCAACAACGCTTTACAGCCCAGTAAACTGCGATCTAGGCATATGTCAGAAGAAGCCTGTAGCATTGTTATTTAAACAGGTTTTTACACTTGCAACATGCTTTCTGTTGCTCACCTGCACAACTCTCTTGCAGGTCACTGTGAACCCAATTGCAGACAGAGAAATGAGGCTGAGGCTCAGCCAAGGCTACACACGGCAGAGACTGGATTTGAAATTAGATCTTTTTTGGCCAAGATTAATACATGATCCAGTGACCCAAAATGGCTTTCTGGTTGTCATGAAGATGAGGGTCAGAAGACCTGTTCACCCAAGGGTGACCAGGGTGGCCCCAAGGTGAAATCTACTATCCAAGATCTATTAAGCATAGGTGCCAGGTACTGAAACAGTGAAAAGCCTCCCTATTGAGTTATGGCCTCCCTCCCTTTATTTTTATTTATTTATATCCTGCCATTCTCCCCAACTAGGATCTAAAGCCGCTCACATCCTTCTCCTCGCTTCCATTTTATCCTCACAACAACCCTGTGGGGTAGGTTAGGTCAAGAGAGAACGATGGCCTAGAGCCTGAACTTGAACCTTGGTCTCCCAGATCCATCCACATCACACTTGCCAAGGGCAAGATAAAGACTGGCGTACGAGGAACCATTCCATCCTCCAGGCTTAGCACAAACCTGAAGTGTTGGCAAAGTTTTTAAAAATTCAAGGGGAGTTGGTGGGAAGCAAAGTGCATTTTCCCTTTGGTGGACTGCAACACTCGTCGTTCTTTTTGGCTGTGGACTACTGGCTAATTGGCAGCGGACTGCCCGCGGATGCCATGCGGGCTATTGAGGATCAGATGGGCTGCATCACAGGGTACCAGAAATAAATGCCCCCTCCCCGCGCCAACATTCCCCGCGACTGGCATCCGCCAGGCACGCACCCTTTGGTCTGCCTTCCTCCGTCCGCTCAGCTTCTCTCCCTGCCTCTTTCTGTCTTGTCTGCGTCTCTCGTCCCTGCCTGTTCCCCTCCCCTCTCTTCTGCTTTCTTTAACCATTTGTTTGATGCGGCACCACCGGGGTTTGTCTCCTGATTGGTAGGGGCGAGCGTTTCAAAGGCCACTCGGCTGGAGGAGGAGATGGATGGGATCTTATGCTAATCCCGCGCGAGGGACCCGCCTCTCTCCCCTGCCCTACTAGGAGAACCGGGGCTGACTGAAGCGAGGCGAACGGCGAGGAAAGGTACAAAAGAGAGGCTTGAGTTGGGACGCGAGCGCAAGGGCGAGCGGACAGAGGTATCTGGATGGGACACCTCGCTGCGTTCGCCTTCACCCGCCTCCGTTCTATGAGAGGACCTTTCCATCCTAGGAAACTGGCAATGGACTCTTGCAAGGGGCACGGCGCAGCAACCCACCTTCTCTCCTAGAGGGCTCTACCCCACCCCACTCCTTCTCACCCTCCCCACTTTGGAAGGCAGAGAGCAAACTGGCTCCCGGAGCAGCCTCGGCAGATCCTCGGTGAGCAGAAGGGGAAAGAGTTTGTAGCAGCGCATCTCTCTTCGCTTTCCTTGGAGAACATGAACAGGGCGAAGAGACTCTCCGGAAAAGCTTTGCCTTGCGCTTCGATCTCTTTGCTCTGCGTCGGGACGCTGGTTTGCCTCGCCGATGCCAAAGGGACCTATTACCGCCACCCGGTGCCCATCCCTTACGGCAACAGATACAACCTCTATACCTCAGGATCTAGCCCCCAACTTACTCCGGGCAAACCCATGGGGAAACACAAGTAAGCGCTCCGGTTCCTTATTCCTCCTTCCCATTGAGCCCTCCTTGCGTTCTGTTTTATGTTTTAAAAAGGACAGAGGAAAGAAATCGAGGTCCTCCAAGAACCGCACAGTTTCTAGTCAATTTCACCCGTCGGTCGGTGTTTCGCGCTGGTCAGTTTCGGTCGTGGGGCGACCTAGCGCCGGCATTCCGTTAGGGAAAAGTTGGGGTGGAATCGTGGTCGAAACTGGAGAGGGGATTTTGCACATGGGTTGAAAGACTCGCTCAAATACTTTCTGGTCGCGTGCATGACCGCTTGCCTGTTTCTTCCCCCTCCTCTTCTCTCCCCACCCCTTCCACGACAACAGATCTGCAGAATTCATATGGATTTTAACATTCCGGAATGATCAGGGAAAGGGGTGGGGAGGGCAGCGGAAGAAAGTAGGATCTTGGCATAAGAACGTTTATTTATTTATTTATTTATTTGTAGCTGCTTCGGGGCTTGTCGTTTTCTGAGCTAGTTTACGGTTATCAATATTTTAAAGAGCGTGGTAGGATGGGGGTGTTTCCCCCCTCCCCTCTTTTGGAGAAAAACACGGAATAGAAACGTTTCCATCTGCAGTGTGATAACAGAACCAGCCACAGGTGGGTAGGCGGGAAAAAACAGCTGGAATCGGCGTCGGCGTCCCCCCCCCCCCGCCCCCAGCATTTTGCCTGTCCGGCTGAGAACTTTTCGCTCTACGAATTCCTCGGTCTGCGTTTGCCTCCGAAACTGGGTGGAGCCAGGCGCAGTTTGCCGCGCATTTGAGGAGCGAGGGAGTGCCGCTGGGAGGGCGGCGTCGCTTCCTGCCAAATGCGGGACTCACCTGCCTTCACTCCGGCAGAAGGGGCGGGGCGGCCGCAGCTAGGGAGGCCTCTTCCACCCCGCTTGGCAATGCTTCTTGGTGGGATATAGAGTAAAAGATTCGCTTAGCTCCGGTTTCCCTTCTCGATCTAAAACTCTTAAGCAGTCTTGTAGGAACGATTCTGGAATAAACACTGCACGCCTGACAGGTGACAAGAATCCAGGTGCTCATAGGTGGATCCCCATTCTTATTTAACAAACAAGAATTCCAATTTATTTAGCAGTTTCAACGTGCAAAGACCCCTTCATAGCAATCTACTGACTGCGCAATCAACCCTATGCAGAGTTACTCCAGTCTACGAGCACTGATTTCGATAGACTTCGACTGGAGGAACTCTACATAGGACTGCACTATAAGTAAGCGCATAGCACAGTTTTAAACCTCGGGAAGGGAGGGCAAGTAGATTTCGGCAGGGGGAGAACAGGGTCGCCGGCGAGCCCCTGCTGGTGGATGGATATATTTATTCCAAATGAAATTGCAAACAGCCCTGTATTTTTAAGGAGCCTTTGCTGTGGTTACTGTTTTACACCACAAAACAACTGTAGTAACGCTATCTGTGCAGGACAAAACACACACTTTGCAAAAAAGAGAATTGTGTTTTTGGCATGCATGCCTAAGTTGTTAACCTGTTTCCTACTATATAGCAATTGTAACTCTGTGTATAGAACAAGTGAGTAGAATAGAAGCTTAGAAATAATCACATATGATTCCAGGGTCAACGTGTAAGAGACCAAAAGCATCAGCCTCTGTGGGACGAGTTGCAGGTTTGGTCTGAAATACAGTAGAGAGCAAACCCTTCCTAAGGCCACCTGATAAATTTACCAAAGGTAAATGTACCAAATTTACCTTTTGGAATGAAATGAAACGTGCTAACATTAAGGGAGCGATCCTGACTCAGAGGTAAATTCTGGGTTATTCAATGGGGCTTACTCCCCAGAAAGTATTGTTTGGCCTTGCAACCTAAATCCCACCATTGTAATTATGGAGAGTCTGCTTTCTCCCCATCCTTTCATGCACAGGGTAAAGTCAGGAGAAGGGAGGGAGGTTGAAAAGGTTGTAGGCGATAGTACTGGGAATGGGATGTGGACGCTTCTTCTCTGGAGGTCCACTGATCCATGCTTTGTGTGCAGAAGGTCTTTCTCTCAAGCTCAGTGCTCTGCCTCTTCACTTACACAGGGATGGACAGACTCTGCGTGGGTGCCTGTGTGATCAGACATCCCTCAAGCCACATATACCCTGACCTGAGCCTGTAGTGATTCACCCCCTGCCTGGCGAATAATAGCGAGTCCAGCATGACTTTCACTGCCAGAGTGATAAAGTATACAGCGCTGGAGCAGCACCCGCCCATGCTACATCATGCTTCTTTTTTCTCCATAGAAGTTCTCCCATGCCCCCAGTTTGGCTGTATGGTACTGAACTGGAAGCAAGACCAAACACACACACCCTCATTTTCTGTGCAGAGGCTCCCTGGTTTGTAAATGGGGGATTTATTCATCAGACATCCTTTTAGCCTCAGGTGCCAAGGACTGAGCTTGAACCCGAAGAGACCGTGTGTTCTCCCACTGACCTCTGGATTCTTGTCCCAGATAAGACAGAGCAGCCTTGCTGGTTGGTTTGGGGTTCAAACCTAGGCTTGGCCTCCATGGTGAGACTCATGTCCTTAGGGCCTAACTACATATTATGCTGTTTCTAGGTCTGACTCAGAGTCAGTTAAACCAAACACGTTCTAGGCATTCCCCACTGAAACTAAATTCTCAGGCACATGGTGGCCCAGTTTGGATTGGACCACAACACACGCCTCCCCTCCCTGCACTGTTTTCTCAGCCTGAAACGGACCCGGGAAGTCACTATTTGCTCCACGGAGGAAACCTGTGTATGCTGGCATGTCTGCATGCAAGTTTCCCCAACGGGCCATTTCAGGTTGGGAAACCAGCACAGGGAGGGGAGGCTCAAACTGCCTCTTCCCATGTGCTGAGGTCCAGTCCATAATAATAACACTAACTTGTTCACCGCTCTGGGTGGGGCACAAATGTGTCTAGAAAAGCGGTATATAAGTGCTGCTGCTGCTGCTGCTGTTGTTCCAGGTTAGAAAAAGGGGAGGGGCTGGAACACTCCTTGCCTGAGATCTTGGAGAACTCTTGACAGTAGTGTGCTAGAATGACATTGTGAATTAGTCTATGGTTGCCAAACCAGCCCTAATTTCTCATCTGCCAGCATTTTAAGTCTTTTACTCCAGATTTCTCTTTGAGCCTACATACTATTTATTGAGCTGAACGTTAATCCCACAGAAGGCCATTTTCTGAAAGGTTTAAAGTGGTTCTTTACCCTTTCTAATGTCCTAACCCAGTGATCCCCATCATGGTACCAGTAGGCACCATGGCCCCCCTCACTGAGTTTCTTCGTACTTACCTTATCTTCGCCAAAACAAAAAAGGGCCAGTTCTGGCTTTCCTCCACTTCACTGGAGTAGGAGGAGGTTCAGAAGAGCCCAGGAAGCATCACCAAATAGCTGCCTCCATCATAGGAGATGCTTGCTATGGCTGTGCTAAAGCAATAAAGGATTGATAGATTGATTGACCTGAAATTAGGACAGAAAAACATGACTGCAGACAAGGTAGCCTCCTAGAGAGGCATATTTGCAATGCTATACACACATCTCCAGCATACATTCAGTAAGACCCTCGTGCCCAATTGGACACTGACCCATTGCTTGGTTTGATTCCTATCGTCATGGGCCACTTCTTAGACTCAGACTCCCTTATGCTGGTCTATCAGGGTCAGTATTGGCTATTCTGATCGGCAGTGGTTCTTCAGTGCCTTTTTAAATGGAGATGCTGGGCGTTGGATCTTCTGGGTGCAAACCAAGCACTGTACCACTGAGCCATGCCTCCTTTTAAGGACCCCACCCTTCTTCAAGAGTGAACAGTGTAAAGCAACTCTCTTTCCCTTGCTGTCACAAATCATTCTAAGTGGGGGGTACCTAAAATCCTGAACACTCATGATTTCTGCCCAAACGTGTGAATGCCCCCCCCCACAAGAAGGGGTGAAAGTAAGCTTGTACAGCCAGTATGGAAAGAAAGTGGCTGGTAGGAAGTGCATTTACTTAAAGTGCCTTCTTCATCTTTAAGTTCTCCAGGGCAGATAGTAGCGACAGCAAATTTAAGCAGCTTTCACCCCTGCCCCCAAGATTTGTCAACTACCCCTTCGGGGATGATTTGAATCACTGTAATAATTCTTAACATATACTTGTGCCCCAGCATTACAGCGGATGGCACTAAAGATTCCGCACCCTTTGATTCTGTGAGCCAAGCTACAAGAGATGAGTTACATGGGGAGGAGTATGTGAAGGGAGTCACAATGTTAGCTGGGAAGCTCAGTTTTAAAAGAGATTGGAAGGCTTTGTCAATTTCCCCTCTCTACAGAGCCAGGGAGATGGCTGTTCAGAGGGTTTGTTAATTTCCTCTTTGCCTCCTGAAGGCTCTGTCAGTTTCACCTCCCCTTCTAAGAGGCTAAGAGGAAATAAACAAACCCTCTGAGCAGAGATCTCCCTGGCTCTGTAGAGAGGGGAAATTAACAAAGCCTTCTGATCTCTTTTAAAACTCAGCTTCCCAGCTAACACTGTGACTCCTTTCACATGCTCCTCCTCATGTAATTCATCTCTTGTAGCTTAGCTCAGAGTTTCATCTGTATCTCTCCTGTCTTGTATTAGCTGAGCAGGGCTACTGGAGAAATGTGCTCATTCACACAAATCCTCCCACTCCTCCCTCTGATAGGATTAGCTGCTGTTTCAGCAACAAGTGTTTGGACTACCCAAAATGGAAGTCCAGACTCCATAGATAGAGTCAGGGAGCTTGACTTTCTGTCTCCTGGGAAGAATTTTGTAGTCATTGGAAGAGGTTGGCATAGCTGGGTTGGATGAACAGAATATCTCACTAGTAATCTTGAGTGGATTCTAGGCCCCCAGGCTTGAGAATTGGAAAAGAGCCACAAAAGACTCATTGAATCACAGAGCCAATGAGAGAGCTGATGTAGTAGCTGAAAGCTATAAGCCAAGCCAAAGATCTTGAAGGCATTGGATTCCCCAATTTCAATTGAGTTAATCTGACTCTTGCAGTCTCAGTTAGAGAGATATGGGGTTATACTGGATCCAGCTCTACTGCTAGAAAAACAAATTAAGGCATCTGCAAAAAAATGCTTTCCACAAACCCAGTCTAGCCTAAAAGATGGCCCCCTACCTCGACATGGCCAATCTGGCCATCTGGATCCATGCCATGGTAACATCGAGACTTGACTACTGTAATGTACTGTACATAGTTCTCTCGTCTAAGTTAACTTGGAGACTACAGTTGGTTCAGAATGCTGCAGGTCAGATATTATTGGGAGCTAGGAGAACCATGAATATCACTTCCATTCTATAGTCACTCCATTGGCTTGCTATCAGTTACCAAGCCAAATTCAAGGTATTGGCTATCACCTACAAAGTTTTTCATGGCCTTGGTCCATCATCTCTCTGGAACTCCCTATATTTTCTCCCTGTATTTCACCTCTCTTCCTGTATTTTACCATGGCAGCTTTGCTCATCTAAACAGGGCCTTCTCCAGGTGCCACCTTGCACATGGGCAAAATCAACAGCTGTCTGAACACACAATTTCTCTGTAGTGGCCCACATTTTATGGAATGGTCTACCAGAGGTTAGGAAAGCTCCCACTCTCCTGGCCTTCCACAAGTTATACAAACGTAATTATTCAAGAGGACTTTCTACTCAGATAGAAGGGCTGTACTGTAAAGAAGTGGTCTCAAAAGATCTATCAGTAAAGAGATAAGGAGGGATCACATACTCTGCTATTGTTGCTGTAAACCTTGAGGGACCATAGACTTCACTACTATTGCTGTAAGTATGATCCTACTGCGTAGTTCCTACGTTGTTTAATGTCAGACATACAATTGCTTATGCTCTGTTTCAACATGTCTTCTGCTCTGTATTAGCTTTCCATTTCAAGTTTATTGAAATGTCTTTGATACTGACTGTACTGACTCGCTCTGTGTAATCTGCCTTGAGTCTCAGAGAGAAAGGTGGACTATAAACTATGTAAATAAATAAGTCACCAAATCAAACTTTATCGCAACTATGAATTCACTTGTTAGACAAGTCATCATCTCTCATCATTTATTCCCCCCCCTCTAGTTTACAATACAGGAGTAATCATTTTTGACTACCTTCCAGGGCTGTTATAAGACTTACAGAGATTTTCCCATGTGCTCCCAAAAAACTTGGCTTGCTGTATATAAATGCTAAGCATTATTATTAACAATTGCCTAGAGTAGATTCCTAGAATCAGAGTTCAAAAACTATCCAAAGACTGCTTGGTCCAACATTCTGTCAAGAGGCTGAGCCATCTACTCCGGTAAATGGTCTTCGTGGAGTTCTGACCTAATGAATAATCCAGATCACAGTAGGCTGAAGGCAGAGAGCGTGAGTGCTTCAAAACAACATGCTTGTGTGTTACAGAGCAAGAAGGCAGCCTCTTCTATGCACTGAACTGCATATTCACGACACATGGACCCCACATCATATACATGTGAAGCAGGAAACAGGATTCTATCTAGTGGTCAGTGCCTGTGAGTGCATGTGTAATGAGGCTTTAAGGACAAAGGGCTGCTGTAAAACCCAAGTCAAATAAGGAAGGAAGACCAGAGACACGCTCTGCCACTGTAGTGTTAGGAAAAGTCAGGTGAAGGGACTCCTGTAACCTTCCAAAGAAAGTCAGGCATTATTTTGATTTTTTATAATTTGTAGCATGGCAAGTAAGTGACTGGTTGCACTGCCCTATGGCACTCTGCATATGCTCAGAGGCATTCTTCATGCTGTGGCAGTTGTGTAATGTGTCCCCTGACATCGACTAGGAG
Source organism: Eublepharis macularius (assembly GCF_028583425.1). Lineage (NCBI taxonomy): Eukaryota > Metazoa > Chordata > Lepidosauria > Squamata > Eublepharidae > Eublepharis > Eublepharis macularius. Next base: position 142,408,541 of record NC_072794.1, on the reverse strand, counting down.
GACTTGTGCCATGGCCTGAAAGAGCCTATTGCTTCCCATCCCATTTTTGTATTTGATATCCAGCCCTGCGAAGCAACTGCTGTCACCTGCCAAAGACACAAGGCATTGCTTCCTCATGTTGGGGGACGCTGTGCCTCCCTGTGGCAAAATCTGTCAAGCAGCTGTTTTTGTTGGCAGGGCAACAGCAACAAGAACTAAAACCCAGCGCCCCTGCATGAGACAATTTTTGACTGGCTTTTGTTGCCCTGGTGAACAGAAAATGCAAAATGAGGCAAAATCTGATAAAGGCTTTTAAAGATACTACACTGGGAATCTATAATGATGTGGGCTTGTTATTCCTTGCAGCAGTTGTAGTCAATCTTTTTAGAGAAAGGGCTCCTGTATACATGCTGCAGATCATATGCAGCTACCCTGGGCCTCAATGCTGTTTTCTTTTACTAAGCTGGAGAGCAGAAAGCTATGAAGGAATATCAGGCCAGAAGACAGGCGAGGGTCTCTAAGCCAAATCCAGGCATATGGGAATTCCTTCTCGGTGTCCCAAGTGTACTGCTTGTGCCATTTAGGGCATGCATGTTGCAGACTAGCCACTTCTGCCTTGGCTTAGAGGAACATTTTGACTGATTATAACTCGTGGCTCCAATGGGTGTGGAATAGGATATTGTCACTCTTCATAGTTTGCTGATGTGGATCAGGCCATCTGTAAGGTACCTATAGTTGCCAGGCTATAGACAGCAACTCTCGGGAGCATTTAGTGGGTACGGAATGGCACACTGGCATCATGTCAGGACATCCCAGGCCAACCACCATGGGATGCTCTAGAATTTCCAAAACGCTATGGTCCCATGGCATCACTTCCAGTTTTCACTGAAAATTATGTCAGCCCATGAAAACTTAATAAAACGTATATTATTTTAAAAAAAAAATTATGTCAACCCGCCAACTTGGCGCCAGCACACCTCCATTCCCCTCCCCTTTTCTCCCTGCTAGTGCTTCAGGCGCTGGAAGGCAACAAATAAAGTTGCAACCCTAAATGCTCCTCTGCATGCCCACATGATCTCATCTCACCACAAATGTGCATACAATCCATGTACAGTGTATGCCTGATTTCTTTATATGAGCGTTGAATGATTCTCGTGTTATTCAATGCATGTACAGCTGAATGTGATTGAAACCACCAGATACTGGTCCCTGGCAAGTGAATGTGTTTTGGTTCTTTCTTAGAAACAAATGTGCACATGTACATGCAGGATGTCCGGGGGGGTGCACTGTGACAGGTGAATAGGGTGATATTCTGTATTGTTTGAGCTGCAGAATGATCCTGCTTTGCAAGCAATGCCTGATTTCAACACCCTTGATCCCACTCACCCCTCCAGTTCTATTTCTATCACATTTTCTGCCTATCAGGATGGCAGTGAAAAGGGGCAGCCCATAGATGGTTCGGCAGACTCTCAAGACTCCATACGCAACATAAATAGTATGCACATTTGTTTAAAACGCCCATGCAAACCCAGCCTACCTGAACATGCTCAGTGCTCTACAGTGACCACAAAAGGGCAGCAAAAGATCATTTGGGGGTGGGGGGAGAGGAATGAACCTGATCAAGACCTTCTAGCAATGTGTAGTCACTGAAGGAGGAAGATTATGGACAGAGTATGAACACCGTGAGGCACATGTGAGTGACTAGCATTACTCTGAAGGGCTCAATGTCTAATTCTCATTTCAGTGGATGCAACTTTTGGTAAAAGGATTAGAATCACACTAATGATGGTTCTCACCTGGTAACCGTTGACAAACCTCTCGAGCCCTCTCCAACTTTTTTGAAAACTTTTCTTCTCTTACTCAGTATTTCCCAAGGAAACTATTTGTCTGAGACTTTCAGCCTTTTTAGTGCCAGCACTCTAAGTTTTATGTGCGTGTGCACAAGCTTTGCTAGTACTACTCCAATTTTCTTTTTTTTAAATTGAATTGGATTATTATAAAATTGCAAACATAGCATTCCATTGGCCAGTTGTTCCAGTACACCTCACTAGCGCAGCAGTAGATTTCAGAAGAGAAATGATCACCAACATTCTCAAAATTCACATTTGTTACTTCCCAAACTGATGGAAAACTTCATTTCAAGTCTGATGATGACACTGGCTCTTCTTTTTCAGGGTCTCTGCATGAAGGTATGTAGTTCTTTCTCTTGCTTACCTGGGCTGAAACCATCCTGCCACATTTCTTCCTGTCCCCTTATCTTTAAGAGCCCTGTGGTGCAGAGTGGTGGTAAGCTGCAATACTGCAGCCCAAGCTCTGCTCAGGACCTGAGTTCGATCCTGATGGAAGCCAGGTTCAGGTAGACAGCTCAAGGTTGACTCAGCCTTCCATCCTTCTGAGGTCGGTAAAATGAGTACCCAGTTTGCCAAGAAAACATTGTGGTGCAACGTCCCCCCATGGGTCAGTAATGACTCGGTGCTTGCACAGGGGTCTACCTTTACCTCTACCTACCTTATCTCTAAACATTAACTCCAGTCTCTGCATTCTGAATTTTTACTGTTCACAATCCATTTGCCGCAACCTAGGAACCTACTTTCCTGGTCTTTTGCTTTTATCCTTGCATCCTTTCCTCTTTGACATTGCCATCTGCTACATCCCTCCATTCTTAATTCTCTTCCACTGTTTTATCATCTCTTACTTGAAGCATCCTGAAATTTCTCATCACTCTCCATATGTTGCCAAGTAATCAGATCTGAAATCTGCCTCGCTCACCATCTGTGCCAGCTCTACACCTGTAGTCTTTCCCACAGAGGCTTTCCTGGGAGGCTGTAAATGCAGCCTTCATAGGCTTAAGCACAGATTCATAATAAGCTAGGTTCCACCCGCCTGCTGTTAATTGAGGTCATCGATGCCACAAATCCTCAGTAAGGCCAGTGTGAGCTATGGGGAATTTCCTTGTCATTTCCAGCTACTACATAAGTTTAAGGTGCATTTAGATTGAATCAAGCCTGAATTCTCCCTTGAAGCTAAAATGACAAAACTGAGGTTATCGTACTTTGGGTACATCCTGAGAAGACGAGACTCACTGGAAAAGACAACAATGCTAGGAAAGGTGGAAGGCAGTAGGAAAAGAGGAAGAGCCAGAATGAGATGGCTCGATTCAATAAAGGAAGCCACAGCCTCCAGTTTGCAAGATCTAAGCAAGGCTGTTAATGATAAGATGTTTGGGAGGTCATTAATTCATAAGGCTGATCATAGAACTAGAACTGACGGCGCCTATAGTAACAAGCAACAAAACATTTGTTTTGGGGAAAAATCTATTGGATCGGCTGTTATTGGATGTATGGTGTCCCTTTGTTACTGATGCTAGCATATCAGCAGTCTCTATTCTTCAACCTTCCAATTTTACTAGTTAAAAGTTTTGCCTGTGATGGGACTTGCACATCATTTGTCTATACAGATGTTATTCTTATGCTACAGAAGTGGTGAATGAGATTCCAGTTTCATTTGTGAATGAAGGAAGCATTAAAGGTAGTTCTCTGGGATGTTTCTTCCTAACAACTGCATAGCCCATACTATGAATCCCTGCTGGGTCACCCAGGCAACTCTTAACTTGTTATGTTTCTTTCCTAAATAGCCCGGTATCCACCTTGGTAGTGGGCTCCATCCAAATTCTGTGCTCTTTCCCTGTGAATTTTCCAGGTCACTGGTACCAGCTAGTTAATTATTCCAAATGAACGAACTGTCTAAAGGAACCCTTTAGCCAATTCAATCTCGGGGCTGTCACACTGTCAAAACTTGGATAATTTCAAACTAAGTTTGGCCTGGAGTTTAAGAAGGATAAGGAAATCAGATCTGGGAAGAAGTTTGACCATATCTTGCTTTTTTTCCAATTCAGGAACTACTGTGCGTATGTGGTGCAGAGGAATGTGACATGTACCCTTCAGGATGGGGCAGAGAGCTACATAAAAGCTGAGTATCACAAGTGCAGCTGGGGACCCAAGTGTCCTGGAAAAGTCTTGTAAGTACATGTCTAGATACAGCTGTAGCATGGTGAAGACTATTGCTATCTAGTTGCCTCTGAGGTACCTAACCTATTATACAAGCAAAGGTCCAATTAGTATGACAAAAAAAGACTTCCATACTAAACCTTTTCTCCTGACATCTTTGCCTGCCCAGCCACTTTATATACCATTGGATGATCTTCTCTGATATCACAGTGGACCTTGTGCCACCACCTTTCTTGCTGCCATTGCTTCAGGTTCTTTGATGTCAAAGAAAAGCCAAAGAATTTAGGGCTAGACAATTAATACTGCCAGCCTGGGCAGAGTTATACCCTTCTTAGGCCATTAACTTCAATGGACTTAGAAGAGAGTAACTCTGCTTAGGATTGCACTGTTAAGAGCTATGGGCAGGGCCGGCGCACCCATTGAGGCCAGGTAGGCGGTGGCCTCAGGCGCAGGGTGCTGGAGGGAGCGCCGGAGGAGTCATGGGGGGCGGGAGCACATGCCATGGAGCTGCAGCCTCCTATCCCTCCCGCCCTGCACCGCTGCCGCCGCCAGCACACGCCCCCAGCTGGGTGCAGCCGCCGCAGGCAGGCATCTGCGGCGGCGCAGACAACTGAGCGGGAGAGCTCGGAGGCCACCCGCCGCAGTGATTGGGCCGGCGGCAGCAGCGCGCACGCTCCCGTGATGATGTCACACGTGATGTCATCATGCAGGCTGATGCGTGCACACGCTTGCGCGCGCGAGGGCACCCGGCCAGCCGGCCGCGAGCGCCAAAACCCCTGGCACCGCCCCTGGCTATGGGGACTCTGGGAAAGAACTGGAAATCTAAGCTCTATTATGAACTTTTGTTAAATGAAACTCTGTAAATATTGTCTGTACGGCATGAACTTTACTGCTACAAGTCAATAGGCTGAGCCACTTTGGAGCCTTATGAAGGAAAGCAGTCGAAGAGAGAAAGCGAGAGAGATGCCTATGGTATGTGATGCTTCACTTAGGCAGTGCAGGCAGCCGCTTCCCATGCCCCTGCTGAGAATTCTGCTTTCCCACATCATATTTTTAAGTGACAGGCAGGCTCTCGCCTATTGCAAGCATAAAATGGGAGGGATTTCTACGCCTGCCTGCTTCCCACACAGACCCACGTATGCCAAGAGTGCAAAAGCAGCTCAATAAAACCATATATTTCTTGGAAGCTGACCGACATAGAGCATAAATCTTTCACATGCTGTAGATGCAGGCATTCTCCCATAAACTACCATTGAAATCAGTGCAGGGAAATGTTGCATTTGGGCTTCAATATGATCATGGAGTTCATCCAGATGGTAGGTCTCTATGCTCCTGATTAGGCAACACAAGAAGGAGAGTGGAAAGTGTCCTGGGAGAAAGCAGATGGCTTTCTTTCCAGGAGTATCCCAGCAATCCAACTATATGGACAGCAGAGCCCATGCCAAACCCTATTGGCCATGTCCATTACCAGGCTTGGATCCAGAACAATGTTTCCGTGGGTGGAAGGATTTCTGCCTGCAGAGTGTGACTTTTTAGCTGCCATCCCTCCAGCTGCAGTCCAAAATGCTCCCTGAAACAATACCTGGGGATTCTACCCACATAGGCTGGAACGCCACACACTTACAGACTAGAACTGGAACTAAAACTTTGCTTCATCTTAGGGTATGCTTGGAACCATCCAACATGATCCACCCTGTGATTTCCCCAAGTGATCCATAAGTTGATTATGTGTTATATGAAGTCCTTCTTCAGGCAATGCATAATTAACTTGTGGAACATACTGTTGTGGGATGCCGTGATGACTGCTAGTATATGTATGTGTACGCCATCAAGTCGCAATCAACTGATGGTGACCTCCATCAAGGGGTTTTCAAGGCAAATGAGAAGCAGAGGTGGTTTGCCATTGCCTTCCTCTGCAGAGCAACCCTAGGCTTCCTTGGTGGTTTCCCATCCAAGTACCAACTGGGGCCAACGCTGCTTAGCTTCTGAGATCTGAAAAGACCAGGCTATACCATGCCCCTGTCTCATGTGGCCATTGGCTTGGATAGTTTAAAAAATGGGATTAGGCAAATTGATGTTGAGGTCCAGCAATGGCTTTTAAAGTCAGGCTGGATAAATAGGATCCCTGTTGTTTAGAGGAAGTATATGTATGAGTGCTAGTCCTCAAGGGAAACAGTTAGGGGAGGCTTTGGCCTCTGCACTCCAGCTTGTGGGCTTTTTGAGAGCATCGGCTTGGCCGCTGTGGGAAACGGGACGCTGGATTGACCCAACTGAGCTCTACTTAAGTTTCTTGCGAGGGTTAAACAGGTATGTAGCTCATGAATGTTGTTCACGGCTATGTGGGAGACAGCCTTGAGTTCTGAGTTCACAAAATAAATTCAACCCCCACTGTTCAAAATTTGATGAAATAGGGTTAATTTTGTCTTGTTGGGCAGTCTTTTTGTTAGATGGCATAGCAAAGAAGAGTCAGCAGCATCATTTAGGGGCTAGAGTGTCTGATTAGAATCTAGGAGACCTGAGTTCAAATCCCCACTCTGCCAGGGAAACTCATTGGGTGACCTTAGTCCCATCAGACTCTCTCAGCCTAACCTGCTTCACAAGCTGAGGCTGTGAGGACAAAGTGGAAGTGGGGAGAATCCTACTATATAAAAGGCGATGGTATTGGTGATGACTCACTTTTTATCCTCGTGCAGGCGCATTGTTGACGACTTTGTCCTTGAAACCACTGCGAAGCGCCCGCTTGCCACCGGGAGGGGGCCCGCTGAATCGACAGCCTAAACACACACACACTCTGCATCTCCCTTTAGCACCTTCCCGCTCTGGCCTCCAGGCCACTGAGAAGTGCCTGCTTGCTGCTGAGAGAAGTGTTCAGGCACTTTTCTTTCAACATAGATAACTGATTGTTATGTTTCATGAAAAAAATTAAAATATGACCAACAACAGTTTTCTAGAGCCCGTTGTATTTTTTCACACAATGGGCTCTGTTGCTAGTTATGAGATAAGGCACTTCAGGTCCCCATTGCGGAGAATCGCAGGATATAAACTTTAAAAATAAGAAGTATTTCTATGCTTTTACAGGGAAACTGTAATCCAGTACTTGTTCATTCAGGAAGAAGCCCTGTTGAATTCCTCGAGGCTTACTTCTCACTTAATGTGCACAGATTAGGCTTACTTCTGAGTTGCACATCTTGGTGAAATGAATGAGATGTACTTCAAAATAAACATCCTGATTTCATTTCTCTAGTAAGCTATATATTTGCTGAAGGAAAGGGGTGTTTACCTGGGGCAGTTCAAGAAAATGACATGTAAAGGACTGAGTTACAGGCCTGAGCTGCCAACATCCAATCCAAGGTAGACCCTTAACTTGTTTCTGGTGTGTGTGGGAGGGGTGCTATTCATTTCCTTTACAAACTCTCACACTCTTTAGTAGAAATAAAAAGCAATAACTGTTTTTGAGTATGTCAGGAAACATAACAGTACCTCATTAGGCCTCAGAGAAGATGTTGGATTCCTTTCATCCAACAAGAATTGGATGTAGCTTGCCACATCTAGGAAGACAGTAGTCCTGTTCCCAATTTATAGAGAACACACATACATTCTGCATATATGCATGTACATCTGTTTGTAAAAAGGAGAAAACACATCTTCACTTTACAAATGAAACGAAGGACCAGTACCTGGATGACATTCGGTTTCAATCACTTGTTCAGCTGTTCATGTGTTGATTGTAACATGAGAATTACTGACACATGTATCAAGGCAAATCAAGTGTACACTGTACCTAGATGGTATGTGTGTTCACTGTGACATGCAAACTGGGATTTTGTTATGACAGGTTATGCTTCTCTTGAATGTGTACAATTGGGCCTTTCATATATATGAGCACATGAAGCTGCTTTGTACTGAATCAGACTATCAATCCTTCAAGGTCAGAATGGGCTGCTCAGATAGGCAGCTGCTTCCAGGGCCTCAGGAAATGCCTTTCTTGTCACCTGCTACCTGGTCCATTCCATGGGGGATAACAGGGATTGAACCTGGGACTTTCTGCATGCAAAGTGCAGGCGATGCTCCACAGCATGGCCTTTTAACCCCCCTTTCCTCCATGCATCCAAAGGATATCTGCAAGTTAAGAACATGCCTCCTGCACTGGATGGAGTGTGGTCTAGTCCATGAAAGGTTATTCTGCAATAAATCAGACAGTGTTTTAAGGTGCTACAAGTCTCCTTTTTGTTTTGAGAGCAACAGCCAAAGACGGTGTGATTTGTTATGCTTTGTAGTAGAGAGAAATATATCGCTTGCCCACAGGGACAGCGATTTTCCAAGTGACGCTACGCTATTCTACAACAGAGAATTCAAGTCAAGCACTAATAAAAGGGATATTGCAAAAAAGTAGATCAGAACCTACTGGCACATTCAATGAATGCAGCTTTGAAATATTTGTAATAATAACTTGCATCCTACTCCTTCACTGAACAAAGTTGTAAGCTTACCTCCAGCCTATGGAGCTTCTAACTTTGCTGAATGTAATAGTGAGCTGTGTGCCCAAATTTCTTGTAAATCCCTCATTCGAGAGCCAACGTAGTGATAAACGTTGACTGGAGAGACTTGTGCCTTTCTAACTCTGCTATATTACATCTTTCTTGGTAATCCATGCAAGAACCACCTCTTTTTTCCCCCTCCATTTCCACACCCCAAACTCTAGCTGTACTGAAATGTGTAAGGGCCAAGCTACAAGTGACAAATGACACTTGAATGGCAAGTGGATTGAGTGGAGGGCAAGTGAACAGGGAGAAATACACTTGCTGTTCAAGTGTCATTTGTCACTTGTAGCTTGGCCCTAAGTGAGGCAATCTTCCTTAAAAACGGTGCAGTTCTTAGAAGGATGTGTTGATGCTGAAGCCCAGATCTCCCCAGCAGAGGTGAGCAGTAGCTGCTCTACTATATCCTCAATTAACCCACCAATTAGTGAAGAAAGAATGAGCCGCTCTCCCTCCCTCTTTGAATGCACCCTTTCATAACGAGCACCAGGGTCAATAAATGATGTTATTTCGAACAAAGCCAGCTCTGCAAGATGAACTTTATGTATGGCTCCTGAGGCTGTGAAAGAGATGCAGCTTTTTTTTCCAGCCACTGGTGAATGTTTATCCAGCTGCAATAAATACTTCCTTTTGCTGACACGTGAAGTGGAGTTTTTGCACTTTGAGAGGATTTTTTTGTTTTGTTCCTGAAAAGAAGCAGCCTCATTCCTAACTGGAAGTGGCACTTAAGGGCAATGTGGCATGGTAGAAGAGCATCGGTGCCAGTCCCTGACTCGCTTTGACTGGCAAGAGTTTTTCTCTCTTTACAACTCTGATCCTCTGCCAAGAGCAAGAGACAAAGGCCAGCCATGGCCCAGATGTCTGCAGAGAGTCTGGGTGACAGCTTGCGCCAATGTTGTTGCTGACAGTGGCTCAGTCGCATAGCTTTTGCCGCTCTTTGGGTTTTATATGCACTGCTGTTGTTTTCTTTTAAAACTGCTGCGGTAACTTGGAGGCTTCTGTAGGGAACAATTTCCATTCTCACTCCTCTTGGTCAACCAGAGAAAGAACAAACAGAAGTGGATGGTGAGTTTTGGTACAGCACAGAATTCTATGGCAGTTTCCCAAAAAGAGGCTGCCAGGAACCGATCGTGTTCCAGTGTTCTGTGGCTCACCGGAAAAATAACAAAGAAAGCATCCAGTTCTGCGCACGTTGTCAAAAACAATTGCTCAGCAGAGGTACAGGAACCCTGCTTCATTTAGGATGTTTGAAGGGATGCCTTAGGGATGATTCTCATGACCAAACTGGCATAGCAGTGGAGTGGGCTGGATCCAGGCTGTGCTGCTTTGGACACATAGCAGCTATGTGTTCCAAGACCCAGCCATATTAAAATACCTAAAGTATGAAGTGCTGCACACCCAAGCAGTGCCGCATATTTAAAATCTGCATTTAGCCTAATCCTTTACATTTTCTATGGGATTACCGTGAGCTTTATGGAGGAAAATAGGAGGATGGATATGTCAAAAATTAGCTTAAGAGCATGAAATATGCATATGCATTGCAAAAAAAAAAAGATGGTAGGCATCCTGGAAAGCAAGCAAACAATCACTTCATCTCATGCCTAGACTAGGACCAGCTAGCTTAGCTCAGATATCTCTGTATTGTTTTGGCTGTGAAAAAGGGAGAACCATCAATATAAGAGAGACAGGCAGGGTGAGAAGTGTTAGGATATCAGATCATAAATGCAGTGATACTGAAGTTACATGAGGTAAGGATTGCACTGTCAATCTCTTAATAATATGTCAGTCAGAGGCTTGCAGCTGAATGTGAGAGCAGTCTCTATTGAAAGATAGAGCATTTGATGTGAAGTAATAGGAGAGCCCTTTGAAGTGATGTCAGGTGATACGAAAGCTCACTTTGATCTACTGCAGCGGCTGCACACATGCAACTCATTGCTTGGCGCTGCATCCATTGAGTGGTGAGCATGAATGCCTAAATGCAATTGAAATGACCTTTCGTAATGATTGAGGGGTTGGTGCTGACCTGGGTCGTCCAGGCAAGCCCAGTCTCATCAGATCTTGGAAGCTAAGCAGGGGTAGGGTTAGCAAGTAATTGGATGGGGGACCTCCAAAGAGGACCAGGGTCGTTATTCATAGGCAGGCAATGGCAAACCACCTCTGTTAAGTCTCTTGCCTTGAAGACTCCAACAGGCATTGCCAGAAATCAGCTATGACTTGACAGCCAATGATGGGGGATTGATGCATGTTGTTAAAGAGAGGAACACACAGCAGGGAGCCTGAAACAACCCCTCACCAGTTACTTCCCTGAGGCAGGAAATGGTAGGATCAGATCGTTCAAACCATGACTGAAAGTTGCTTTTATCCAATTTGCTTGAAATCAGGGGGATCCTTTGAAGGACAAGCAGAAGACACTGTGCCGCAATTTTGGTGATATCTTCTGCTACCATTTTAGAAATAAGCAGAGAGAAATATGGCTGTGCAAAGAGGGACTTATTTCAGAGGTCTATAAAATCAACTCCCATTGTTCAATCTGCTTGAAACTTTGCAAGTCTTTAGATTAGAGGAAGGACTGTGTACTACACAAATTTGGTGCTATCATCTTTATAAACAGCTGCCCCAGAGCCTTGAATAGATTGAAAATAATGATCTCAAAGAAAAAACATATGAATTTGACTTGGAAACCAGAAGTATCCTACCTGGAAACAAGCAATCACTGTAAAAATTCTACCCCTCCTCCCCCAAGTCCAGATCTAAAATTATAATGAAAATTTTCTCAGTGCACACCCCTAACATTTACCCACACGTGCAGTAATTAATCCTCAGGCAATTAAATTGTAGAAAAGATATTAAGGCAGATTCCATTCGGAGCATTTTCTTATAGAAGACAGAAGCAAGAATCCTAGTCTAAAAGTAAACTTTCCCGATTGAGCATGGCTAACTAATTTGCATCATGCTTGCAGGTGGGTATGTGGATCAGGCCTTTATGGCAGGAGCTCTGAAAAGGTGCCTTCTCCTTCTTGGAAAGCCATGAGGCAAGAGGGAGCATGGGTTGCCTTTCGCAGCAACACTGAATCAGAGCACTGGGCCATTGAGGTCCACTCAGATTTGCAGCGGATTGCCAGAGTTTTGAACCTGGGACTTTCTGCAAGCCAAGCAGATGCTGATCCCTAACCCCAGTCATGAGAAACAGAGTTTTTATTTTTATGTAGATTACACACTTCTCTTTAAACTGCTTTTTCTCATCTGATCTATGGATTGTGGAAGATTAATAAAGCGCTGCTCCTATAGTGCCTTGAATTTTCCCGGTATAAATGAAAAAAATTTTCATTATGATATCTCAGAGTCCAAAACAAATTGCCAAACCAGCCAAGCATGCAACTTGTGGCTTTTTGCTGCCCCCTGCTGCTAAGAAAAATCCATGTTTTAAGGCTCAATAGAAAATGTTGGCTTAGGCTAGAGGCCGGCATTTTTTTTTTTAGCAAATCAAAAATGGTTTGAAGGAGAGATCAGTGTTCATACCATGTGTATTCATCCCAGATTTGCCTCTATTTTCCAAAGAGGAATCAGTGGGAAAATATTAAGAAGTGCTGTGGCATTTGTCAGTTGCAATAAAAAAAAATCGAAGGTTCTAGTGTTACACAAATGCATCATAGTGTAAGCTTTTGTGGGCCAGAATCCTTTCTGTCAAGTTTCAAGCTTACAGCGCGCTAATTGCTTGCATACTCATGAGCTGAGTTCCTTCTCAAAGCATCTTGATTCTGATCCGGCACAACAGGCCCATGTATGTACATTTTATATGTATATAGGCTAGAGTTGCCAGTCCTCTGCTGCTCCCACCCTTCACCCCCCCCCCGTCCCACCTACCTGGCTGGCGAAGGAGGAACATGCCTCTCGGGGGCATGCTCCCAGGTGGTGCTGCATGTTCCCACAGGCTCAATCCAGCCCAAATTGGGCTGCTGCGGAGCGCAGAAGTGCTCCCACGCCCCACAGAGGCCCGATTTGGGCCGAATTGGCCCGAATATGGCCTGATTTGGCCCTGATCCAGACCAAATCAGGCCCAATTCAGCCCCCTGAGGAGTGCGAGTGTGTTCCTGAGGGTGGCTGCAGCCCATGTGATGAAATCATTTCCCGGAAGAATGGGGGAAGGTAAGTGCCAAGTCCCCCACCTCCCACTGGGAGGACAGGGAGACCTGGCAACTCTAATATAGTCTTTGTAGAGAAAGTTGGAAGAATGCATGGATCTGATGTTTGAGGGCAGAGGGCATGATCCCTATGCATTCCTTACTCACAGAATATGACTGATGGAACAAGTCTTCTGTGTACACACATTAATGACACGTGTGAGGGGAAATAAATAACAGTATTTCAAGCAGCACCTTGTGGAAATTGTGCGCAAATGTCAGTATACATTTATGCACATATACCTTCCTGCTCCAGTTTTTATTGCACAGTATTGGAAAATCTACCACAGTGTCGGGGCCAATTAAGACATTACACAGTATGCATTTTGGGTTCAGAGTCCCCACTCTGTGTCCCAATAATCAGGCAGCTGTTGTAGGTTCTCCTCCATTCATCTGCATGCAGTGCCTGATTCAGATCTTGACTGTGGCACACATGGAGAAGGGGCTTCAGGCTTCCTCCCTCCCTGCAATTTTTTCCTGACCTGGAGATCTGGGAGTCTCTATTTGGCCTATTAGGGAAAGCCACATGTATGTTTGTGGTTTTCTACAACATACTGAACAGCACTCCCAGACCATTTCAGGTCAGGAAAATAGTACGAGGGGAAAGCTGAAGTCCTTTGTCCACATGCACAGTAGTCATGATCTGAATTGGGCACCACGCGTGAGGGACTTGCAGAGGACCCACAACGCACATCTGACAATTACATAGGAGAGGGACGCTGATCTCAATCTGTATACTCTGTGATGTATGTATTGGCCCACACATTTTAAGCATGCTCGAGATATTATTTCTGTGACCCAAATGCTCAGCCTTTAATCTTGTTACACATTCCTTGTCTGTTGGCAATTAGGTATCGCACATTCTTCAGACCCAGATACAAGATTGGGTACAAGACAGTGACAGAGTTAGTCTGGAGATGCTGTCCAGGCCTCATGGGAGAAGGATGCCTTGACAGTCCAACTGACCAGCCAGGGCTTCTGCCCCAGCACCCCAGTCCCAAGATGCCACCCACTCAGAAGATGTTTCCAGGTCCCAGAGTTCCTCCTCACCCCAAAATACATCCGGATCCATTTCCAGGACCAAAGAAAAACCATTACGGTGAGTGACAAAACCTTTTGTGACCACCCCCACAATTATTGATTTCAGTGGCTTATTTCTAAGGATTTGGAAGCTAACTAATCAAAATTGGCCCTGAATATGACTGGGTCATTAACCTCAGAAGGATAATCCAAATGAAATTATCTCCGACTTTCTGGTCCAAACAGACAAGGCCAAAGCAGGCAATTTTTTTAGAGCAGCACCACGATGTCTGTGGCTGCACTCCGCTTTCAGTTACCATTTTCTGTTTCTGCAAGGTAGTGAGGCAAAGGAAAGCAAAAATGAAGGAAAGCCAAAGTACCCAACATATACACCAGTCAAGTTAAATATGCATCCAGATACCAGTGGAGAGAAGGGATGGAGAAAGCCTCATTTCTCTAATCTCTTTGTGCTTACTCTTCAAAGGAGAATTTTGATTTCCAGTAAACTGGGGCACTTTCCTCCTCTCTCTCTCTGTCATTTAGCAGGAATGTTTCCTAACGTCTATGAGGATTTTGGCCCTGCTGGACAGGGGGGAAATGTTTAGAACTGGAAATGTGACACGCCTCTCCTTGTCTGTAGACCTTTTCCTGTCTTCCTGAAATTTCAGGATTCCTTAGGTGAGAGGCACATTTCCTAAGAATTTTGTCCCACTTTGGTGGGGAGAAAGTTACCTTTATGCCTGTATTTTCCATTGAAACCAATAGAACTGTCAACCAACATAATTAACTAATCTGATCATTGAAAAATATTCAAAATGGAGTATTTTGATATTGAAAAATATTCAATATTGAAAAATCTGAACAAAATTATTAATGAAAACTATTACTTGAATCCAGACCCAAATAATGTTTCTCTGCAATTTCCTACTGATGACCTTTTCAGAAATATCAATGGGAAATGCAAGAACTAACATTGCAAGTCAGGGGAGGGGCTGTGGCCATGGAGAATAACACTTCTCGGTCCTGAGAAGGATCTGAGGGGAGAATAAGAGGGCCATGGAGAGGACAATGTGAGGAGATCTACTTGGCTGCTTCTGCCCATGCAGAGTCTGTTCTATGAATAAAGACGGCCTCTGAGGTTAGCTTAGGGGATTGCAGGGTATACCCTATGCCAACCTGGTAATGCAGGAAATTCGTGGGCAGAGGGAGTTACTTTCTAGACCGGAATTACCCTTCCTGTAAAATGGAGAGCTGTTTAAGCAGGAAGTAACACTTTAGCTCCTCTCATGCAAAGATGAGTTTCCAGTGTTACTAGAGAGGTTTGGGCAGGTCACTGTGCAGGAGTTCCTAGGCTACTGAAATAAAACCGGAAGTCCTAAAGGGCTTTAATTGCAAAATTAAGGCACAGTCAACAAGACTGCCCAGAATGAATATGTCTGAAGTAAGAAGGTCACACAAATCTACTGTTAGCTGGGAAAACCAGTTAATGTAGCTGCAAAAACCCACTTTCTTCAAACTTTGTTGTGCCCACCAGAGAGCCCTCTCCCTCAGCTGGTCTGGACTGGCCGCCTGGATCCATGCCACACCAACTCCACTGTAATGCTGTCCACGTGGGATGGCCCGTGAGGTCATCTCGGAGTCCCCAGTTGGTTCAGGATGCTACAGCTCAGGGGGGAAAAATTAAGAAGAAAAAAAGAAAAGAAAAAAAAGAAAAAAGAGAAAAAAACAAGAAAAAAAACACAAATCTACTGTTAGCTGCCTACCATGGACAGAGGCTGTGCTGTTCATTGATATGCAGTATTTTGCACAAGGTATTTCACAATGGCCATACATAAACCTAATCTGAACAGCAAGTCCCCAAAGGAGTAATTTTGACTTGTCCTTAGTTACATCTGAATTCACCTGTTTGGTAGAATATGTATAATGTCTTGGTTTTCCCTCCACTCCATGATTTTAGGTTTCTGTTTTATGCATACATAAAATCCCAGGGGTGACTTCTTTCTTTCTATTGCATGGTAAGTACTTGCAGTCCAACACGTCCACATGGCTGCAGATGTACTGTGAGAATACAAAGAAAGTGCCTGGCTTTCTGTACTTTCAGTTAAGAACCCATGTGCTGAACCAGAGAGTCCCAGAAGCTACCCTTCTGAACATGCCTTGCTTGGCACTGATTATGACTTCTGTTTCCTTCTTGTTGCCTACAGGTAGAAAAATGCCTGGTTTGATTGGAGACAGGCTAGATCGGCTAGAGGAGGAAGTCAGGCATCTCTCACAGTCCTATGACAGCTTGCACAACATGGTGAATGGACTGGGGGACCACTTGCGTCTAGCCATCCAGGAGGACACCAGTAAGATGATCGGATCCCTGATGAACAGTCCAAGCGTGCCTGATTCAACCATGGGATTTGGGGTCATTCCTGATGGGATTGTGGATGCAGCAGACAAAGCGGACATCTCCCCTTATCCACCAGTGGGCGAGATCCTGAGCAAAGTGACCGAGGTGAGTGATGCACTGAAAATCAAGACTGATCTACTGGATGAGGTGCATGGCATGGTCCTTGACCACGATGGACAGATCAAGCATCTTCTGGAGTCAGCCCGGCCGTCACCCCTCACCTCCATCGATATGCTTGAAGAGTATGTAGACAGCCGGCTCAGCAACCTGCGGGTAGAGCTTCTGGATGGCTTTGAGAAGAAACTGGTGAATATCCAGAACACATGCGATTATCGGATCAAGGAAGTACAAGAGCAGTGTGAAGAAGAGAAAGCTGCCAACCTACGTCTTCAACAGACCCTCGATGGCAAAGAACTAGAGATCAAGAAGGAAATTTCTCATCTGGAAACCCAGATACAAGGGCTTACAGTTGTGGAAAGCTGTTGCAACAACCTGAACTACCTCACCAAACGGATGGATATCCTAGAGAAAGGCCTACACAGCATATCCGAATCTCAGAAGAATCTGCACTCCCGGTTGGATAATGAACTTTCTACAGTCACCTTGGGAAGCTTCTTTGAAGGGCGCTTTGAGGACCTTGAGGGCAGGCTGAACATCTCAGAGAGGGAAATGGGAAGTTGTTGCTCCATTGTGGAGGATTCGATGAGAGGCCTGCTGGGGTCAGAGCTGGATGGCACAAGGGCCTTATTTGATGACAAAATGAGAACGCTGGAAGACAGGTTCATGACCATTGTAGGAGAAGTGAACAACATCAGCTCCACAGTGGGAGTGGATGGAGCTGTAATGCCATTCCTAGAGGGGGAGCTTGCTGCTGTAAGGAAGGAAATCGATGAGAAGCTGGAGATTCTACAGAGTCAGATGGCCACCTTGGAGACTACATGCTCGCAGGGGTGCACATCTACTTCCAGAGATGTAGAAACCTTCCGTACAGAGATTGAAGACTGCCAGAGCAAGAACCAAGATTTGCTGCTTCGGATGGACAGCAACTCTGACTTGCTGAGGAAATTGAATGCCACCATTCTGGAGATCCAGAGGCGGATTGAGGAAGAGGCATCGGGTGCCTTGCAAGGAGAGATCACACTTCTGAAGATAAATCTAAACACAATGAGCAAATCCCTCACCGGGCTGAAGGATTCTGTTTCCCAGTACTCGGATACAGTGCTGCATGTCAATTCATCTCTGGAAGAACGTGACCGCAAGCTAGAGGATGAAGTCTACTCCATCCAAGAGAAGATCAGTGACCAAGGCTCCCAGTTACTGTTCAGCAACAGGCGTGTCCTGAATCTAAAAGGGGATCTTGAGCGGCTCAAGTCCAGGATTGTCAACGACCTGAGTAACTGCAAGAATGTAGCGCATCACCTGCAGAAGGAAGTGCTCCAGTTTGATGACCGTGTGGCCCAGGTGGAGGATACGTGCAGCAGACTTGGCACAGCGACAGGAAGCTTGGACCGCATCCGGAATGAATTGGAAAACAATGCAGGGAGTATGTGGGGCTACATGGACCATATGAACAAAACCTTATCTGCGCACTCTCAGGAAATAACTGTACTGAAGGACAACTTGTTGGATTGCCAGGCTAAAGTCACAGAATTAGCTGAAGACATCAGCCTTTTAGAAGGCAAGCTACAAGGCAGCCAGCATTAGCAATTGTGAACAAATCTTGAAGTACAACTAACTTATACCATGAAGACTCCAATGTGACATCAGGAATTTTTTTTGGGGGGGGAGGGGTGCTGTTTTAATTCAAGAGGAGAAGGGAAGGGTACAAAAAACTTGCTGCTATAATTCTCTCTCTCATTTCACTCTTAAGAGTGACCGTCTCCTTTACAGCTGAAGCTGTACATTTGCCATTACTGTACTCTCTTCTGGACATTTAGCAGCTGTACTATGTAGCAAAAAGTGCCTTCCCATAGATGGGGTCGTGTTTGGGTTACATTTCAGTATGTTGTTTAACTTAGGAAGAAACTGGAGACAGACCTGTCTAATGGATTCTTTGCTTGGGGAATAATTAAAACTATGGTATTTAAGAGCTGAAAAAGTGAAAATCAGTTCCTACCAACTATATGAATCTACTACAAGAAATATTCTGGTTCAGGGACCATTCAAAGCAATTTCACCATTTATGAGCAAATTCTGATTTAAAACAAAGACTTTTTTTGTTCTGTTTTTGTACAAAAATGCAAAATTTGAACTGGAATTCTTCATGGCAGCATTGACAGATATAAACATTTGAGACGCTCAGTTCCGAAGACAACAGGATTCACGGGGGTATACACTTTGAAAGCACTTCTGCCTGTACAATCTTCTGCCTCCCTTGCACTCAAAGTTACCAAGTTCTTTGCATGAAGGAAGGTGGGGGTGAGGTATTGTGCTGCAGGGGTGCAAACTTTAAAACAAATTGTAATCTTTGGATCTGGGTTCCAAGTAGGGCACTGTTTGTTATCCTGATTTTTTTCAGAACTGTTCATGATTTGTGGGGAGGGTGTATATTTTTCAGGTCCTCAAAATTTGGGGCCATTATTTTTTTCATTCTCCCTTCTCAAAGGCAGTAGGAATGGGGGTGGGGCCAGAAAAGAGAGGAAGCCAGACCCTGATTTATCATGCCACCGTCAATCCAGCACCAGAGACGGCAGAGCCCGTGCCGCAGCCAGAAAATGGCAGGTGGGCTCCTGCATTCCGCCGCTACTAGGGGGCTATTTGTTTTTTTTAATCAACAATTGAACACACATTAATATAACAGTACAGCAATGTGTGTATCATGTTTTCTGAATTTCCTGCTTTCATTATAAAAAGTAAGCATTTTCAGTGTTTGATGCCAGCAGTGGAGCGAAGCTTCCACCAGGGGCAATGCTGGTCTGGTAAGTCCAGGGCCAGTTCAGTTCCTTTCCCTTTTAAAATTTAAGGACCCTGGGTGGAGGCCAGGTCTATCTGACCATCAGCTGTTAGTTGGCATCTATCTTCCTTTTAAAGGAAATAGAGTTGCCAACTAACAGCTGTTTCCCAGGTTGGCTTCCTATCTTTCCCTCCTCACTCTCCAATACCCTGAAACACTCCTGAAATTCTAGGAGATACATTTTTGTTGCTGCTGGGATTTGGGGAGTGTTATGGGTAATTTCAGGTATCCCTGAGCTAATTTTGGGTATAATTTCAGCTCAGGTATACCCTAATACAGACTCTTATTGTGCTGTTATCTTCCAGGTTTTCAGACAGGTGGAGGAAGGAAAGTTTTACAATGCTGTGGCAACATTCTTCCTTATCTATTCTTGTGCCAGAATACATGGTGGTCTACGCCTTGCAGCCACCATATCACAGCAGCACAAAATTGCTGTGTGTGGCAGGCTACGAAATGCTCCAGTTGCATGTTAAATCATTGCAAATACAAGTGGCTTAACATGAGACTGACCGGGCTGTCAAATGGAAAGGGAAGGTCTGTAGCTCAGAAGCTTTGCACATAGAAGGTCCTAGGTTCAATCCCCAGTTTTTCCAGTTAAAAGCATCAAGCAGGAGGTGACGTGATGGACCTTTTCCTGAGACCATGGCAAGCCACTGCCAATCAAATAGACAGTACTGACTTTGATAGAGCAATGGTCTGATAAGGCAGCTTTCGGTGTTCAGAGCTATATGAATTGGCATCCATGTAGCAGTTTACGATTTGTAAACGCCATTATTAAGGAACACACCAGTAGCTCTTGGTTCCTCCTCTGTCCTGATCTCTAGATCTTCTTCCTCAGAGGGTGAGGGAGAGGGGAAAGAAGGAGAGGGCAGTTGCAGCCCTTTTTTAGCTGCATGTATGCCTGTGATCACACAAAGAGACTGAAATATGGGCCGCAACAGATGTGTAGATGTTTAAAAGCACATCTGTAGAAAGACTGCGGGAGTGGCATTGCACGGCTGGCCCTGCCCCCTGCTGTCCACACTCAGTGGAACATCTGCAATGAGCCTTATGGTTGTTCAACTGTATATGCATAGGGCTTGCTGCAGATGTTCTGCTGAGTGTACGTGCACCAGCTCTTCCACACAATCAAGAAAGTCACACAGAAATCCCAGCTGCATGGAGAAGCCTATGCTTTCATGTGCATAGAGCTCACTGCAGACTTTCAGCCGAACATGCAGATATTCCCCTTTACATGCATACAGTATATGTGTTTAACATCTCTCAGGGTCTTATTTCTATGAGCAGAGCAATACTAATTCCAGCGGCCATCATCAGGGATTCGCCACAAGGTGTAACCATGTCACACATGCTACTCCCAGGAGCAGCATTTCAAGGGGCATTTGGGGCTGGCAGAGAGTGGAAGGCAAGAAAGTCATGTGCCACCAGAGGAACTCCTTCCATATACAGAATCGCTTGGCTGGATCTCAGCCACTCTCAGACCGAGGCCAGAAACTTAAGTGATATTTGAACTAAGGTTTGGAGTTGGCTTACACAGCCTCCAATTGGAAATCCTATTCAGGCAGGGGGTGGCTGGGCCCTTGTTATTATCTTCACCTATAGAACAATATGTGATACAGAGCAGGTGC
Organism: Eublepharis macularius; assembly: GCF_028583425.1. NCBI lineage: Eukaryota > Metazoa > Chordata > Lepidosauria > Squamata > Eublepharidae > Eublepharis > Eublepharis macularius. The sequence goes on along the minus strand of NC_072794.1, from coordinate 142,387,840 downwards.
AGATACATTGATACACATGTGCACTCACCACCTGTGGTTGTTCCATCTCTTCTAGAAAAGGAGGAACCAGCACAGGGGTAATATCACGAACTACCCTACAGGACTGTTTTAGGGATTATGAAGATAATGTCTGTGAGATGCTCAGCACACTTGAAATATGCTTTATAAATGCTATGAATTTTTTATTAAACTAGCAAAACTTTTTCCATTCTGTCAGAGCATTGAAAGAGGGCCTGTGGGAAGCAGGGGAAGGCCACACCACTGTAGGATGTGAGTACAGAGACACTCTGGAGACGTTCCTGTCTGTGAGAGCCCAGGTTAGAGGGCAGGTTTGCCTCTTTGCTGCAATCCTGTTCTCCAGTGCTGTATTTTACTGTTCCCAAAGAAGCAGCAAATGGCGGCAGCAATTCTCTTATATGGAAGAAAGCGAAGCAGTGCAGTTGTGATCCCCAGCGGAAGGGAAGAGTTCAACCTACTCCCCTGTCTCAGGTGAGTGCCACTGCTGAAGTCTGTGCCTTCTTCATAGCACCATCCCAAATTATGTTTCCTGTACAAAATAGGACTATAGGAATTACTACAAGGGCCTCTTTTACACAGCTTTTCTTTCATCAGTGTATTAACCGCACAAAAGTAATTTTGTTACTATTTTGACACCATGATCCCAGTCTAGAGCATCCCTTTTTTCCTGATCCTATCATGTGCTCTCTTCTTGTTAAAGTTGCCAGTTGCAGCTGGAAACCTCCCCTCCCCTCTTGCCCAAAGGAATTGGAGAGCAGAGAGAGGCATGCTGAAGTTGCATCAGTGCACAACATTCTGGTGAAAACTGGAAGTGACATCATTACATTGGGACAACACTAGGATTCACACAAAACAGAGTTGGAGGTGAATCCTAGAGTGTCAGAATGACATCACTTCCAGTTTTTGGTAGAAACAATATGGTACACTGGTGTGCACCCCATCTTCTTTCCTATCCCCTCCCCCTGCCAATCTTGGAAGTGCCAGTGGGGAACGGGGGGAAGCAGTGAGAGATCTGGCTTGCAGACCACAGGTGCCTCTGAACCGCTCTGTCTGAGGAACCCTCCCTCATTTTCTTCCTTCACTTCATAAGATGTTCTCTCTCGCTTCACCTACTGTCTCCTTTTAGTGCTCTCATCACTCTTTCTCCAGTATCACAGGTCTACTTTTCCATCACCCACTTATCCCCTCTCTTTTCCATTTACATGTTTCTGCAAGCCCCATCCTTCAGTTCACTCTTCCCTTGTTCTGTCTCTGTTTCTGCACTCTCATTCACCGCCCCCCCCAGTCAAACTCTTTTAATTGAGGTCAATGGGAAAAGCACACGAGGCTTTCACTCTCCCAGCAATTTGCATTCTGAAAGAGTCTCAGAGGCAGGCAGATCATACAGTATGGCTGGCTAGCAAACTAGTAGAACTTGTCACCACATCTCTGTACCCAGAAAGAGTAGGTTAAATGGAAATTTAATGACATGGGCATTCTCCTCTCTATTTCCTTTTGATGAGCTTGGACTTAACTAAAGTTAAGGGAAAGAGAAAGGGGGTCACCACAAATAGTCAGGGAGGGGGGCGCTGTTGTACCATGAGCCTTATATTATGTAGTCCTGCAGATGTGTGTGACCTGACGTTGGAAACAAGCTTATATATGTGCAGGTATCTCCATACAGCAGCCACTACCATGGACTGAACAACTCATTTTCAGTAGCTGCTAGTGACTTATTTCAGTGCTACCACAGTGCAAGGATTAAGCATGCATAGAATCACCTGGCTGACTTGTCAAGAATACTAGTCACCCGCTTGCCCTGATGGGATGTGTTAGAGCAGTTGATCATGGGGATCATCCGGCCAATTTATGTATCAAACTTCACAAATTATGAGTATTGCCTCCATTTGGATGTCTCAAAGACTACCTTCCTTCATTCTCATTGCTGTCTGGTCTGCTTTCACTGCTCTGTTGCTAAGTAATACTGTATCAAAGGGAGAGCACCCTTTCTGAAAACGGATGCTGAAATATTATTTGTTGGCAGGGTTGGGAGTTACTTAATGACTCTAAGGTAGAGGCAGCTGAAGTTACTCACCCATCACACAGGCCCAGGTGTTCAAAAATACAAAGTACTTTCTTTGTAATTTTTTTTTACAAATATTCCAACTACTTCCTATCGCATTTCATAATGCTCAGGTTGCAAAACTGGGAGCTGGAACATACCACCACCACCCATCTCAAAATGAGGCACCTTGGTTTCTACTGAACTTATACTGAAGTCCTTTCCTCCTGCTTACATATGATGGTCATACCACTTAAGAATTGCCTGGCTGGACCAAACCAAAGGTCCATCTTTTTCTGAATGCAGCTAGCCATATACTGTGGAAGCTTTCAAACAGCTCAGTGTCATATCTATGGCCTATTGTTTACACCTGTCGTGCAGAGATAGACAGGATGCTCCACTTTTGGCTTGTCTTGGCTAAAATCCATTGAACCCGTCTTCCGCTAACTTTTGAAATCCTTTGGAAAGTCTTATAAGCTAAGAGCTATTGTCTCACGCTGTGATAATCAACTTGCAGGGATTCATTATGCACACTATAGATTACTTCCTTTTGTTTGGCCTGTGTAGCCTTATTCCATCTCCAAGTTCCAGGTTGAAGCCTATGTCTAATAAGCGATACAGAAATAAAAGTCCTGCCTCCACAAAGTGCCTCTGTAACCAGCTTGGGCCCAGTTTATACATGATACAGACTATGGGGAAAGCACTAACCCATGTAAGCTTTTCATGTGTAGCCTGCCAGTAATTAATATTCCAAGGAGGCACACAGCTGGTATACTAACGCCACACATCCATGCATCAGTATATACGACAAGTGCCTTAAAATATAACAGTGGGTGCATAGAATACTTACACAGGTAAGTTTCTCCAAATGGAGGCACAGCTAATAAAAATGTGGACCTGTGGTAAAACAGAGGAAGGGGCATAAGTTCAATAGTAGGGTATCTGCTTGGCATGCAGGAAGTCCCGGGTTCAACCCTCATCATCTCCAAGTGAAAGGACCAGGTAATAACTGATATGAAAGACCTCATCCTGAGACCCTGGAGAGCTGCTGTTAGGATGAGAAGACAGAGCTGACCTTGATGGGCCAACAGTTGGACTCCGTACAAGGCAGCTTTCCGCATTCCTGCAGAGTGAACAACCAACTGACCCACTGAAAGATTCAAGAATATTCTCTAAGAAGGAAGTTTTGCGTTAGCTACAATTATATGATAGCAACAGAAATTGTCCAGATCTACTGCCAGTGTCCAATAGTCCAGAACAGGGCAGAGAATACACATTCGTCTCTGAGCAACGGTGCTATCCTTTCATTTATTTCTTAACCATGAGCTTGACAATGGACAATTTTATAGCTTTCAGACAGCCACGTTTAATTACTTTGTTATTTTCAAGAAACAAAGCATTGTGTCTTTATCAAAGAAGAAAATGGGGTTCATTGCTTGCTGGTTTGGTGGGGTTTTGCCAATGTTGGAAACATAGCTCAGTTTGTATTGTTCCTTGTTTTAATATTTTGTACATTTGTAACAGTTAAGACTGTACCGAAAGAAAAAAATAATCCCAATCAAGCTGTCCAGGATTATATTACTGTTTCTTCTAAATGCAATAAGCTTTGGTCCAGAAGGCTAAAGTGACTGAGAAACTAAAAAGTAAAGATGTTATTTTATAGACAGCTGAGAGGAAGGTGTGGTGATAGGATAAGTGAATGGAGAAAGATAGGCTTATAGTTACTGTTCTGTAAACTTAATCGCCTCTGCTTTTGAAATTGAGAAAAATGCTTTCTATAACCTGCACGATTCAAGCACTGCTGCTCTAAAGTAAGCGTGAGCAGAGCTCCCATAACAAGCCATGCACATCTTTGGGCCAAGCTACACATGACGAATGACACCTGAACGGCAAGTGGATTAAGTGGAGGGCAAGTGAACAGGGAGAAATACACTTGCTGTTCAAGTGTCATTCGTCATGTGTAGCTTGGCCCTTTCTTCCTTAGAGTGTCTCTCCCCCAAGCAAAGAGCCAAGCCTGGCTTTCCTCCACCTTGTTATTATAGCAGGAGATGCTTCAGAAGAGCCCAGAAGGCACCCATTCAGAAATAACTCTCTCTATTAAAAGGTGATGCTCTTGGAACTTGCCTATAGCCCATGGCAGCCATTTCATTGTAGCATCCACTACCTGTTCTCATATTTCCAATAGTATCTATAAACTGAAAAAGGCTGAGGATCCTGACTTTAGAGATCAGATTATCCAGAGCCCAAAGCCCAGTTAGCTCCATGAACAAGCCCTGGGGCACACTGTTTTGGGCACAGTAGCCTCTTCCCATTTCTACTTCACATGTTCTGGGGGCAGGTTTTGACTATTAAAAAGGATAGGGGGTTTGTTTGTCCATCTTATCCATTAAGAGCAAGGTAAGCAGGCATCAGTTTAAAGCTTTCTAATATCTAACTGAAGCCTACCTGTCCATATTCTTTTATGTCATTGCAATATCAGTGAATCTCAGAGGCTCAAGATCTGCATGCAGCTATTTGACATACCACCCAAGGCTCTTCTGTGTATTTATTTCCCAATATAGCCTGGTTTTGTCCCAGGAAGGCAGGCAATGCTGGAACACAGAGGGGAGGGACTTGTATTTGGCAGGTGGTTTCCACCTTCAAACAGCCACCGCTAGGACTGGAAGCTAGGCAAACTGCAAGCCTCCCTAAGGTGCAGGCCTCATGAAAGGGATGGGCCTGTCTTCCCCACTCCTCACCCTTCTCTGCAGCCTCTGGACTCTCATCCCAGCACCTGGAAGCTGCCAGGAAGAGAACAAGCTGGCTGCAAAGGACAGAGAGTAAAACCACCACCAAAGCAGTTACAAAGGAAGAAAAGAAGCTGCCCTCATAGTGCGTATATGGGGGCAGAGATTACTCCCCTTTCTCCATGGCATATTGGCTCTTCTCCAAACACTTTGGTAATTTCATGGTTAATGTAACATGTCCAGCACCTTAAAGCAAAACTAGTTGAGTGGACAATTCAGAAATCTCCTTAGCTTGGGCTGTTGCCAACCTCATGGTGGGGGGCTAGAGATCTCCTGGCATTGTGACTGCTCTCCAGATTACAGATATCAGCTCCTCTGGAGAAAATGGTGGGTGGACTTTATGGCATTATACTCAACTGGAATCCCTCCCTCCCCAGGTTCCACCCCTCAATCTCTAGGAATTAAACACCTAGAAATTGAGGAAAATGATGCTGGGGTAGGATTCAGTGGATCTGGGTCTTTCTCCAGTCCTTCAGCCACACCTCCACTTGAAGCCAGCTGGGTGACCTTGGGTCAGTCACAGCTCTCTCAGAGCTCTCTCAGCCCCCCCCCCCACCTCACAGGGTGTGTTTGTTGTGGGGATAATAATGACATTCTTTGTAAACTGCTCTAAGCGGATGTTAAGTCGTCCTGAAGGGGAGGTATATAAATCGAATGTTATTATTATTATTCAAACTACTACTATTTAAAGAGCTCACAACTTTTTGAAATTAATTTAGATTAGTGGCACACTTTTCATTCAATACAATCACACATGTAAGAGAGTCCACTTAAAAGGACTGCACACCAGTGCTACCCGTGACCTCCATCCTGTTGTACCTGTGTAGTTCAAATACTTGATTGAAAGCAAGGGGCAACAAGGCAGCCCATTCATTTCTCCAAGAGCAATGCCTGCTAGCGTTTCAGCCGTCAACTGACTTCTTGTTCATCTGGAGTTTAGTGCCTCATCGAGACCATCATACAGTTTACTGACTTACTGTTTAAGGCATGGATTAATGTGAAAGGGCTGTTGTGCAAACGGTCTTTCCACGCAACAGGGAGTTGAATTGCTACAGAGACTTCTATTCTACTTTATTCTTTGCCTGATGGCCATGGAACATATAATTCTTGAAACCTTTTCGAACAGTGTAGTTTTCTTACACTTGACTCCAGTTTTCTTACACTTGACTTGCAAAATCCTGAGTACTTTTAGGTGGGAAGGATGAAATGTTCTTTGAATCTATTCATGGTCCAAATGGGCAAAGAATTTGTTTCTTCAGTCTTGATCGGACAAAATGTGAAAAACTTACCTAGGAGGAGGCAAATTGGGTTTTGCTGGGCCAACCAACATGATAGGTCCATCTGCCAGGGCACCCAAGTTATTTTAAAATATATCAGATACCAAAGTTAGAAGTAATCATCTATTACTTTTCAGTAACAGTAGAGCCATTAGCTAATCTATCTCTCAGACCTAAGTTATCCAGATCTCTTTATGAACAAAGCCACGACCAAAACCACAAGGCCAACCTTATCTGTGTACAAGATGGTCATAAAAACAACTGTAGGGAGAATTAAGAACTAGGAAGGGAGCATTTGTTTAGGAAAGCACTGATGAAGTGTACAAGTGTTCCAAATTGTTGACTGAAAGCATGGTGAGAATAGAAGGGAAAAAATGCAGAATCTCTTGGCTTTAGGTATTGAAGCTTTTATTGACACACCTGCACTGGAGGAGCTTTCAGCTCCAACTTGCGTTAAATATGGGCCAACAGATGCATTACAACCAGCTTACAGGACTTTTTTCTTCTCGTTATCATTTCTGTTAAGCCATCCCTTAAACGTGCAATAGTCCTGCCTAGTTTCACACACACACACAAAAGAGGGAAGCAAAAGTGAGGTAGAACAAGAATCAGTGCCTTCAGCTACGTCTTGGTTTTCTGTCTTAAACTGAAACAACAGTCAATGGTGCCAATAGTGTACAGGCCCTAATCCATGGCTATCTGGAATGAACCACAGCTACAATAACCAAGGACCATATGTAGTGACCACAGCACAAGAACCGGGGTGTCAAAACCACACATACCCCGGCACATATACCCTTCAACATGGCCCGACAGTTTGTCTTTCATTCATCACAGTGGCTATGTAAAAACAGGTACCACTTCATCAAGCAATGCATTCTAAGGGGCATCTCACAAGGATTCCTGATTTCAGTGCCATGTCTAAAATACATCACCATAATAGTAAGCCTCTGGAAGGGCTGATGGATGGTACTGTCTCTTTTCACACTGCTTACCTTCACTCGCAACGACGCAGAACATCGCGCAAAAAACACAGAAGATCGCGTTTTCTCACGCAAATCTCACACGAGAAAACGCGATGTTCCACGTCATTGTGAGTGAAGGTAAGCAGTGTGAAAAGGGCCACAGTAAAGATGTAGCGGCACTGTGCCCCCTTCAGAAGCAGTATGGCTTAAAAATGATGTGAAGCAACAAAGTAACATTCCCTTTTCAGAAGTTGCCATAAGCAACTGAGACAGTGGGTAATAGTTTCAAAAAGATTTGAAGGTGGTACAACAACGACATTGCCAGTAAAGTTGCAGACTTGTTACTTTTGTCTGGTTGTTATATCTGATAAAACGGAGAAGTTGTCTTCAGGCTTTGTAAGCACAATGAGGTTCAGATCAAAATATACAGAGATTAAGGCACTAGGAATCCAAGCACATACCTATGCCCTTGGTGAACTACCACCATAAATTGATACCATTTGTTAGATGAAGCCAGAAGAATTCACCACAACAGGATGGAGTTCTAAAATGTGCATTAGTTCTCTTGTTTCCCCTTGCAAGACCTATGGCTTCTGCTGACACTTTTATCATAGGCTATGGGGCAAAGAATAAAAGGGTGTTGCATGAATAGCAGCTACCATCAATCTTTGGATAAATCCAAACAGAATCCTCTTCTCCAGCTGCAAGGATGGACACAACTCAGACTCCTCTATGAACCTCGTAAATGCTCCTACTTCACAAGAAAAAGTGCATTCAGTCACAGGGCGTACACAAGTTCATTAGAACCTGGATTGAGCAGAGAAAACAGAGGGAGTTGCAGTGCCAAAATGCAAGTCCATCACAGGGCAGGGAAGACATTGCTGAAAAGGTACGCTGCCTATCTACCCTGTCAAAGGCCCAACAGCTAAAGATCCTTTTCGGGATGATGCTTCACTGGCTCAGCATCTTCATTCAAGATCTTTCAAGTCAACAACAGGCAAGGGAGCTCTCCAGTAAGAGAAGTGGCTGTATTCTGGACTCTCCACGGAAAAGCTCACATCCTTGCCAATGGGTGGAAAGATGAGTTCCACCAGTTCACTCAGCCGCTCATACCTAGAAGAAATGGGGCATTAAAACTTTAAAGCCAGCAAGTCTCTCTTTTTATATCCTATTGCATTTTAATAAATCAGTAAATGCAATGCACACAGATACACTCTATATTTATTATTTATTTTTACTATTTGTATGCTGCCTTTCTATTCAAATGGGTTCCCCAAGACAGCAAACATTAAAACATTTTTAAAAATGTAAACATTATGAACAATTTAAATTTAAAGCAGCATTTTAAATAGTATAAAAATGATTCAATTAAAAAAAAACATGCATTCACAAATACACAACACCAAGAACAGGGAGGAGGAGCCAATAACAGTTACTGGGGATATGCCAAATGAAACAAAAAAGTCTTCATTTGCTGGCAGAAGACAGCTATAGAGGGGACAGATACTCTTCCCGGGGAGGGAGTTCCAAAGTTTTGATGCTACAACTGAGAAGGCCCTTCCTTTGGTTGCCACCCATCTAGCCTCAAAGGGCAGGGATGATCAAAGCTTCAATTATTACTGGAGTGAATGAGTAGGGTAGAAGGTGGTCCTTAAAGTATGCTGGCCTCAAGTCATAAAGGACTTTAAAGGTCAATCCCAGTACCTTGAATGCTGCCAGGAAGCAAATTGGGAGCCAGTGTAGATGGAACAAGACTGGAGTAATATGGTTCCTATGATCTACTCCAGTCAATATTCCAGTTTTAGCATTTTGTATAACCTGTAGCTTCCAGACAGTCTTCAAGGGTAGCCCCATGTAGAGCACACTACAGTAATCTAATCTCGATGTCACCAGGACATGTATTACAGTGGCAGATTATATAGAGATAAAATACTGCAATATACCAGGGCTAGCACAAGAGTGGGAGCAGATACAATTCCCCATCATCACGATACCATCAAAAACTGCAACCTCTTTACAATTTTTCTTTTGAAATATTTTGAATGTTCACCATACAATGGTTGCATCACAAAGTTTTTCCCACCTCAGTCCACATCAATGGCAGATGATGATGGGGATGAGCAAACTCATAAGGCTAGAGCTAACCAGCTTTTCCATTGATAAGAAGAGGGTCCCCCTTTGACTACCTAAAAAGGCCATGCTTGGAATCATGAGACCTCCATAATTCCATTAGGATACTCATTTTCTTGCACTAGAATGAGAGTGACTTCATTTTTGTCCCAGCATCAACCACTCACTCCCCTGCAGAGGGCTTTACACACTATGAAGAAGATGTAACAGATGTTGGAAAGCTTACGTAGATTTGTGGATCTTCACAAGTTCCTGGATCAGTTCCCCCTTGGGATTCACAGTGAATATACGAGATTCTGGCAAGTTCACTTCCTTGTAGGCATGGACATCCTACTCAAGACACAACAGAACAAAACATAATGCCCAAACAATGCAGGGATTGCCCAAAAGGAACCAGAAGGACAGCCCCTTTCATCCCTGTATCCAATAGCCCATACTCACATTTGTTCTGTTCCCAAAGGCAGCGTGGAATGGCTGCCTGTTGGAGCCAAACAGGTTCCGGATATCTGTTAAGCAGGCAATTTTGAACACCTCTGGCTTCCCTTCAATCACTTCCCTATAATGCAGGGGGCACAGACATTCCACAAGTGTCAGAGCAGTGTGCATTCACCCCTCCACCCTCAGGCAGTTGTGGTGTGTTCTTCCTCTTTCCTTATCCAAATAAGGATTTAAAAGGGGGAAATAAAATTCTGTTCAAAAAGACTATTCCCAACATTCTGTACTCCATTGCACAAAGAACAGGTCCGCTCATAGTTGGATGTTGCACAGTGGTAACAATTGACCTCTGGGATTTTCCTGTCCACGCACATGTTCCTCCTCTATACACATTGTTGGGTAGTTTGGGGGACAAGCATGAAGTTGTCCTGTGCCAAATATAGTTTTTCAATAAGCACATATCCACTATACACCCCCATTATTGTGAGATGTGTTATAGTACTCTCCACTGCCAACACTGGTGTAGGAACCATGCCTGTTGTGTAAAGGTGATGACACTGGTTTTGAGTTTGGGGATTTGATAATTTGGGGAGGTGTAAAAAACACAAAAATGAAGATCATTGCTGGCATTCACCACATTCACGTACAAGATATTAAATTAAGAAATACATTTTGTGCTACAGCTAATTTTGTATCTCAAATGGTTATCTCTGTGTTAACTTAGCATCCCTGTGTTAACTGCACCGGCACAAACATATGAAGGAGGAACTGGTAAAAAATGTGCCTGTAGAAGACACATTCAAAGACCCATCATTAAGTTGCAAGCTTACCTATGAAGAGCTGAGAAGAGGCTGCTAGGTGCTAGCAGGATAGGACCTTTTGGGAGTACGCAGCCCTGGTCTTTGACACACTCCAGGTATCCTTTGGTGATATGTGCCATCCCAATGGTTCTGGCTGAACAATAGAGAAACTTGTATCCATTCCTAGAGTGGAGAAGGCAGAATCAAAGAAAGCAATGACCGTTGCTCTTTAGCGCCAGTTACAATGAGGGGCAAATACGTGTCATTGCATTGACATACCTTCAACCCCAGTCATTAGAACAGTACAAAAACATTCACCCGTTTTAGGATTTAGGAGCAAAAGGAGCAAAAGTGATGCTTTCAGAGTGTCAGAAATGTTTCACACAAACCTGCTGCTATGGTCACTGTTCCTTTTTTTCTAAACCTATTCAAGGTCACTGTTCCTCTACATCTACTAGGTCTGCTCGAGTACCATTTTTCCTTTAGTATGCATTCCTTGCCAATCAAAACTAATGCAGGGAAAGTCATAACAATAATACACAGCAGCCAGACTGGGGTCTGTGCCAATATCAGAGGGCAATGCTTCCTGCTCTGGTGATCCTAGCCAATCAGGGAAGTGAGAGCAAAGGAAAATCTATTTGGAGATCCAGATTTACAAAAAATACATAGACATGAATGATTAAAAATCCTTAAAATAACACAAATTATTCTAAATAAACATGTCTCACCATAATGTTCTATCATACACACCTCAAAACTTTTAACCTTTTTGCCTAATCTAATTATATTCCAATATTGAATAAATAGTATCTTTCTAAATTTTGTTTTATACATACACACACCTTTTGTCTACAGAAGCCTGTAAATTGTAAGCTTATCTGTAATGATTAAAACCCATACTTAGCTCAACCAATTACCAGTGTTTCCAGTATGGTGCAATTGGCAGCTTGACTGCTGTTTATCATGCATGTCACTGATGCTCTTTTACACATAAAATTGTTTCTATCCAAAAGGAAGCTAAGAAGTGGACGACAAAGAATCTTGCACTTCAAAGTGTGATTCCAAATGCTAAAAATCTCTAACCAATATGATAGTCTAGTTCTTGAATCCAGTACTCTCAATGTCAGGAGGACCTTACACAGAACCGGGGTCCATTAGCAAGTCACAAGAATAAGATATTTAGAGCCCCCAAAGAAGGAAACTTGCCCTTAATGTAATATCCTAGAAACCACTTATAGATTATTCTATAGCAAGGTAGTGATGGGTAACTGGAATATGGAGAAGAGCATCAAGAGACAGCAAGCACAGTTTAAGAAGTTGGATGAAAAAGCAGCCAAACACCCCTAGTGTTTAATGATTATACAACATTAAACTGATTTACAGTGTAATCCTGAACAGACCTCTACCCCTCTAAGCCCACTGACTTTAATGAGTTTAGAAGGATAACTCTGCTTAGGACTGTACCATTAAACAATTTTCTTTGTTGCAGGGGAAGCATTAAAACTTATTTTGTTCCTAGGAGCAAATAAGGAGAAAAGGGGAAATGATTCATACACCCAAATGATCCTGTGAAGGAGCCATCAAGGGAATCCTGGTCTTGTTCAGGAAGGAAATCACCCATAAAGCCTTCAAACATCTGTAATACTTACAGATGGATTTTGTGGAACAGTTTAGCAATGCCTTGGTGGGTCCAATCTTTCCCTAAATGTGGCAAAATGTGACCCAGAGCATCAGATCTAATGAGAAAGAAAGGGAATTATTAAAAACATGCATGTACACATTACCCAAATTTGAATTCTACCTTGAGCTCAAATGTCTACAGTTCACCGCACAGCGCACAGTTGGTGACCATGTGCTTATGCCAAAATGGAAGACTACCATGATGGCCACTTACTTAGTAATGGTTCCATCTATGTCAGAAATCACCACCTTGTCATCCCAGTTCCATAGGTAGATGGTAGCTTCACAACGACATGTGCCTTGGTATTGGGTCGTCACACTAAATGCAACCTCATTGGGACCGTCTCTCAGGTTCAGACTTTTCTACGGTCAAGAGAAGTTTTTTAAAAATACATCCAGTGCCTAACCATTACTAAAGAGCTCTGGTTATTAAATTTTACATGCATGCAGCCCCACCCTATGTGGGTTTACTTGGAATTAAGTCCAGAGTTCACTGGAACCAACTTCCAAACTAAGTGAACAGCAACCTTTGCCCATCAATGACTAATTGCACCCATCCCCTCCTTCTTCCCCACGTTCCCAACCAACATCATGCAAACAGTGATTCCCATTTTCCATCCAAAATTCAGCTTCCCTAAAAGTTTTGATCACCCTTCAGAACATCTGGAAGAGTAAAACTGCACAGAATTGATTCTACTCCCTCAACTCAACATTACCAATGTTCTACAGAAACAGAATCCAAAATTAAGTGCAATGAAAGTGACGCTGATTTCAGAGCACGAGCTAAACCCGTGATTGAATTCTGTCCCATTGAAAATCAACAGGTTTTTTTTAAAGAGCTTATTTTGGCTGAACTGTTCCACACTCCTCGCATTTAGGTATTTTCTACCACAGAAGCTGAACATGAAAAAAAAAAATGATCATTTTCTAGGTGGCTCTACAATTAGCTGAGACAAGGTGGTAGCTTCAGGCACCAGATTTGGCAGCATCGCCATTGTAGCTTCCCCTCCAGGAACCAGAGCAACAGACTCTCCTTTCCTCCTTATTCCCCAGGAATCTTTGCGGACTGTGAAGCAGGTTTTGCATGCCCAGCGGAGCTTCTTGATCATTCAGAATGCCCCGGTGGGCATGTATGGCCTGCTGCACGGTCTTGAAAGTTGCCTAGAGAATGAGGAGGAAAGGAGTATTTGTTGCTCCAACTCTTGGACAAAGAGAGTGAATGGTACTAGGCATCCCTTGTTAAACCAGTACTGAATATCTAGATCCCTAATTTGAACATCTGTTTTTCTTTTCTCATCTCTCCAGTGAAATGTTAGCATCTCCAGTATGCAACTATAGCTGCTGTTCCTTAGCATGCTTGAAGTGACACTTCTTGCCACTTGGTTCAAAGAGAAGTGCATCCACTGACACTTGAACATCTAAACACTGCAGTCGGGCACCAATTAGCGGCTATCAAAAAAGGTTCAGCCTACAGGGTCTCACTCCCCTCTTCCACCTCAAAAGCCTTCACCCAAAGACTAAGCCGGTCTTGGCTTTCCTCAGTTTCTGCAGATCGAAGCCTGTGATGGTTTTTCCACCTGCAGATTATGGCCAGACGGCACAGAACCAGCGAAAAGGGATTCTCATACAGGCAGATTTGCTCACTTTCAGACGGTTACGTGACATTTGTTCAATGCACTAGCAGGTGAGGATAAAACTGTCAAAATCCACATACAATTTGATCTGAAGAGAGTCTTAGGGATTTCTTATAGGTCGGAAGAAATTTCTGTGTAATAGCATCTGGCACAGGCCTGACCCCTCGGCCTGAAGGTACAGGCTCATCATCACTGGACGAAGTGTCTTCCCTCTTCCTGTATCAGCACAGAAGCAGAAGGAGACAGAATTTTAAAAGCAGAGGACTAAACATAATGGTTAAATCCCAAAGGGGAACTTTAAGTCCCCAAAAATGCCGGAGAATAACATGGGAATCTGAACACGTGACTGACAGGAAGCATAAACTTGGCTAGAGATATTGCTAAGCAATGTGACTTTCCCTTCCAAAATGCTCTCACTCAATATCCAGCATAACTTCAGTTAAGACTACCACAACAGCACTTTTGAAGGAAGAAGGAAGAGAGAAAAGAGAACACAAGTATTTCAATAAGTCTTAAGGCCAGTTTCCATGCTGACAATGCACAGAAGGAAATGAAAAATATCTGTAAAAACATTTCAGACAAGCAGGAACCCCTTCACTACTTTTGGAAGTGGGAAGAGGCCTCATCAGTGTTGACCTTACCAGTTCTCTAAATGTACAGGATATTAGAGGTTCTCTTGAATTTATCACTCTCAAATTAAGCAACCCTCTTGGTAGCTACAAGTCCTACAGAAAAACTGCATAAACTTGTCCTCTGACAATTCAGGAACAAGAATGATCCAATCTTCAAGATTCCAGGATTGACATTTCCTCATTATAGTATCACCTTTATCACTGCCAGTCTCTATGAACTCATGAAAACACAATCACCTATGCTGAAAGGAGTCCCCTCGATGCTTGCCTGTTGGACTCATTTTCTGGCTGCTGGATTCTGGCTGTGAACACAAGAAGTTGTCAATGGTTAAGCTACTTTAGCATCTTCTTGCTTGCACAGTCACAGTTAATGGATCAAGCACTAAACTGACGCCTCATAGATGCCACAGAGGATAGGGTGCGAAGGCCACTCCTAACACAGCTCAACATATCAAAGAAAAGTCTGCTTTCATTTAGCCCATCATATCCCTCATGCCACATATGCAGAATATTTGAGATGCTGTCAGAAAGGCAATTAAAAGGAACCTAACACGATCAATTGACCTTCAGAAGCCATGTGGTTATGCTTCAAGTATGAAAAGGCCTCAAGGGTAATTAAAGAGAGGGATGGAAATAAGGGATATAAATAACACATAAGAAAGTTTTCTACGTTAGCATGAGGAGATTCTGTTCTAGTAGCTATGCTTCAGTGAGGCAAGAAAGGAAATGCCTGGGAGGAAGCTGGACTTCTATTTCTGAGACTGAATGAAAAAGCAAGACTAAAACAAAATTACATATATAGAACCTGGAGAGAGGAGAGTATTAGCAGGAAGAAGTGAGTAAACAAGGGAGGCAAGCAAGGAGCTTGCCAGAGAGTCAAGAGGACATAGTTGCTAGACCTAGAGTGGAGATCCTGATAGAAGAATTGAGTCAAGGGGTTTCTACTGTCCCTGTAGAGCCAATGCACAGTGAGAGGTAGAATGGGGGAGGAACAGAGAAAAACTTTAAATTATCTTTTGGTTCAAGTCAATCAGAAATCATATGCCCCATTTTTTTCTGAAAAAACATTCAGATTCAAAACATGTTAGAAAATAATTTTTAAAAAGTCAGTTCATTCAATAGTATGCTAATAGGTCTTTTCCAGAGTAACTTAATAAATGCATGCAAAGTGACCAAGTGCATATAAATAGCTACAATAAATATTCCTAAAATCCATACAAAAGTCTAATCCCATATGTCTCAACATTCCCCAAGGAAGGCTGTAGAGTAAGATTTCCCCACAGAGTATGCTACTATCCACTTACAAATCAGTTTACTAGTCCAGCTGAAGCCCACCTAACTGCAACTTTTTGTCTAGGATTTGGTTGAGGTGGACCACAGAGAGTAGGCACCCCACAAGTTCTTCTCCTGACATGGCTTGAGAAAGATCCTAACACATCTACCTCTTCACTGGAAAGTTCTCTTCTCCTCCAAGAAAACCACCACCTGCCGCCTCTCCTGGACATCTTTTCCTTCAAAAGTCTGTCAATAGTACTCTGCAAACAGAAGTAGGCAAAGATGAGATTATTTTTCAACAGCAATTCTAGTTCAGAAAAGAGTTTTATCTACATACCCATGACAGAAAGATCTTACCACCTTAGTTAGAAGCAGCAACTGATGATACAGAAAGAACTTAAGCGCCAGTGACCAGCTAGCTTCCCCTGGTATCATCATTCAACTAAGGACAATACCCAAGGCTTCATCAAGAAGTAACCCATCAATCCCACATCATCTAATCCTGTAGCAGGAGAATCATGCATGGATGTAGCCCTCACCAAAACGGTTGAAGCTATATGTAGGAAGCCAGGAGAGAAATATATCTAGGATGGTAGAAGTTTAAGAGTACACCCTGAGCCTCCAGAAAGAACACCAATTCAAACAATACTGGCCCAGTTTGTCTTATGGATCTTCACGCTAGGCTGAAGGAATAGCAGAAATTTATAGAATACTCTTGATGTGGAGGGAAGGGTACTGACTACAGAATGAGAACAAATGTACGAGTTATAATGTAATCCGTAAAATCTTAATTAATAGAAGGCGATCACATGAAGTAGATTTGTACCACGTAAGACCATTAATATATCAAGCTCAGTACCGCCTATTTTGACTGGCACCAGATCTCCACATCCTTGGGAAGGGTTCTTTCACACAACCTACTACCTATTCTTTTTAACTGGAGATGCCGGTGATTCGCTACGGAAAGCCGATGTTCTACCTAATGCTTTTTCTCTAATGGGTGGCTCCTAGGTCTTAAGAACATTTGTACAACTAATTTTTCCATCATCTTATTAATATACATAATTAGATAAATATACACATTATTAGATAAATAGTATTTGCAAATCTGCATTACATTTTTTAAAGATATTGATCTTCCTCGGTGGGACACCCTATCTCACTATTTATCCTATAACAATTAAATATTGCTTTATAGATTTCATTCATTTAGGTTTACAGCTCTTGGGTACCTTTCTATTTATCTATTGTTAACACAATATAATACTTATATTTGTTGAAGAAACACTAGCCTATGAGCAGTATTATTAGTGTAAATACTAACACAGGGTTGTTTAGTTTATATGAACCCCAGAGAGAACTGTCCAGGGTTTATTGAATGCTGATTCTCATTGTGCTTTTTTTTTCCTGTCTGCAAAATCTTATATCCTATATGTATCTGTCGTTGGATGCCCTACTGGAACAAGGTCAGGCAGCTGGAGGACAACACCCACCTGGGACCAGGGGAACTACAGCCTGCAGGAAGCCAAGACACACTAATGAAAAGGAAAAGGTATCTAGGCAACACTGAGGAGCTAGCTCTAGTAGGGCATAGGGTTGCCAGGTCCCCTTACCCTCTCAGCAGGATGGAGGGACCCTGCACTCACCTGTTTTTTTCTGTTGTTCACATGCTCTCTCCCAGGCCTGGGCAATGATGTCACTTCCTGGAATTAGCATCACTGCACAGGCCTGAGATTGCACTTGAACAAATCAGCCCGGTGCGAAGCACAGGAGTGCTCCCAAGGTAGCATAATGTTATCATTCCTGGGAGAAACACCCTGGGAGTGTGCCTGGGAAGCCTGTTCCCTTCCTCTTCCTTCCTGCCCACCAGGTGAATGGTGCGGGGGGGGGAGAGGGTACAAACGGGGGATCTCATACCCTTACCAGGGGAACGGCAACCCTATTGATGCAGCTTTTGCTTGATGACCATGAACCTGAGCAGACCAACAGAGATCAGCTGGGAAAGGGTGGAGCCATGAGGCAGCTAGGATGAGGCAAGCTTTAAGAGTAGCAGCCAGATGCTCTTTGGCAAGACTGACGGAGTGATGAGACAGAATCGCAGGCCACAGGGCAGGAAGGGTGCTGTTAACCACTTCCTTGCCTTTATTGTACGAAGTTTGGTATTAATTCTGTTACTGAACTGACTGGTGAGTCCAGCAGGTTCTTGGAGGAGCAGGATGATTGAACATCAATCTTTGACTAGCCCTGCCAATAGCATAGTGGCTAAATGGTTGGGTTGCAAACCAGTACTCTTCTGGTTCAAATCCCACTACTAGATGGCCTCTCAGCCACAGCTCCCCAGTTATATAATGGGGATAACAACACTGACTTTGTTCACCACTGTGAGCGGGACACTAACCTGTCTAGAAGAGCAGTAAATAAGTGCAGTTATTAGTTATTATTAGTTATTTATTAGTTACTGCTTTTTGCAAATCTTTTTGTTGCAGTACATTTTCTTGAAAGCAACTCTGCGTGTGCGAGACTGGATGTTTCCCCCAACTCTGCCAACAAGTTATGGGCTCAGATCACAAGCTAAATTGCAAGAAAGCTATAATAGTCGGTAAGAAAGAAAAGCATGCCCAGTTATCCAGAGAAGCATGGCAAGCAGTGCCGATCTTAAGCTTGCAGTGGCCAAACTGAATAATGACGATGATTATTAGTTGTGGAAGCTCAAAGGGGAAATGCTGCTGTGCAAAGATGACCTCAGGGAAGTTTTAAGCAGCGACCGATCAGCTGATAATCCAGACAACAGGACAGGAAAAACAGGCAAGCAAAGGCAGTCATATGCTTGCAAATGGAAGATTCACATAAGGAAAGAAGACACAGTCAAAGATACAGAATCTGCATGAACACTCAGACCTAAAACAATAAATTAAACCTTTTGTGTAAAGTATGCAAGAGGAGAGTAAGTAAAGAGTAGGATATGCATGGATATGTAAATACCGTGCTAGACATTGGAGAAGAAATGAAAGACAGTCGCATAACAGCACTACCTCTGCGTAGCTTTCCAGAGTCTTATGGCCCCCTCATTAATGCCCTTGAGATCAGATCAGAGGCAGATCTAGTACTACTGGTATGTATTAAGGGCAAATGTATGGATGACTACAGAAAGGAACTTCAAGCAGGTAAAGATACTGAAAGATTAGAGGCAGCCCTCAAAGCAGACGTGGTAACAGAGCATAGCGGAGAGACCAGAATGTGTTTTAGTTGGGAAAAGGCTGGATGACTGAAAAAGAACTGTTCAATCTGGGAAGCTAAGAAGAGGAAACAAATCACAGAAACACCCAAAGCAAAGACTAAGGCAGCTGTAGGCAGGTCGGCAGATAAAATATGGGATGGATGCCTAAAAGAACACATCATGTGGACAGTACATAGATTTGGGAGCAGCAGGCCACATGACAAGAGGCCAGGAGCTCTTCAGAGATCTTAACCTCAGAATAAAGGAGAAGATCTCCTTGCTGACGGAAAAAGCATCACTGCAGAGCGAACTGGCTATGGATTCTTTAAGTGCAATATACCATAAAAATGGGCCTGTAAACTCTTTATGGAAACTGTCCTGTAGGTTCCAGAACTAGAGGGCAACCTTCTACCAGTGATGCACCTCACTAGTAATGGCCTCGGTGCAGTCTCAAGAAAGCCAATGTGAGTTTAAGAATGGGAAACAGGTTATAGCCAAAGGAATTATGAGTAAGCCCCTGTATAATCTCACAGAATGAGCAAACTGCAACCACAGTTAAATCTTGTAATGACAAGTGCATCCATCTGTGGTGCAGAAACCTGGAACACAGAGACCCAGAACCATAAGACAGCTAGAAAAGGACATGAAGATGACTTTGTGTTAAATGCATATGAAGCGCATGTGTTGCATCAAAGTGAAAGCAGCATGGAACTTGCTCCCCAAAAGTAGTGAAAGCAAGTCTAAACATTCCTTGCAAATTAGTTAAAGCAATACCTTTGGACCCATGAACAATCTCACACCAAGTGGAAACAAATATCTCAGGACATTTATTGATGGCTATTCCAGGTACACTGTCATGTATCCAATGAAGGAGAAAAGAGAAATGCTTGGAAAAGTTCAACATTTTGTGGCAGCAGTCAGCAACGAGTTTCAAAGGAAGCCCAAAATGCTCTATACTGATGATGGGGGAGTATATATAGCTAAACAGGGGGAAGAATAGCTGACTACTGCCATACATGCCAGAACAGAATAGAGTAGAAGAAAGAACAATCTGCATTCTAGTTGAGAAGGCCAGATGCATGGCATTGAATGCTGGATTACCATACAAGTATTGGGAGGAGACAATTAAGAGTAACATACCTATGGAATAAGTTGTCATTGAAGGCCATTGACAGCACTCCATGTGAACTGTGGCATGGATCCAAGCCCAGTGTAAAGCACATCTGGATGCAAAGCCTGTGCCTGCATTCCCAGTGAAAAATGCTCAGAGCTGGACAATAGACTCACAGAAGTTATATTAGTGGGTTACAGTGGTCAAAGTTAACAGGACAGAAACCTATTCCCAAGAACTGATAAAGAGATCGATAAGGGGCACAGTATACTTTGAGACCCCAGAACCAGAAAATGCTGCAGACAGCTCTGATAAGCGAGAGAAAAACCACAAAGCCAAATGCAGAGGGAGCAGAAGTCAGCACTGACACGTCAGAATCTCATGAGTTAACTGGAGGCAGCGGAATGACAAGCGTCAGGCGCTTCAACTGGGCAACCAAAGGAATACCACCGCATAGGCTTTCCTACCTAGCTGGAGCTGAGAAAATACCTGAACCTTCGTCTCGGGAAGAAATCTCAAAGCTTCCCGAAAGTGAAGCCTGAAAGTGGAGAGAAGCAGCAGAAGAAGAGATACGATCACCTCGCAAAAATAGGACTTGGACACTCTCCAAATTTTCATCTGGGCAGAAAAGTATAAGATGCAAATGAACATGGTGGAATAATAAACACGCCATTGAAAGGGGTGTTGGAGAGGCAAGTTATATTAACGTAAAAACTAACACAGTGTGTGCTTAGTTCACTGGAATTCTAGGGAGAGCTGTAGTGCTTTCTGCCAATTGTTAGGAGTTTATGGAATGCTTCTCTTATTTTCCATGCCTCTTGTTGTACTTCCTTTCTGCCTGTTAAGTTGTTATATCCTGAAAGTCTCTCTGCTGTTGGATGGCCTGCAGTTAGTTAATGCTTTTTGCAAATCCTGTTGTTGCAGTAAACTTTATTGAACACAACATTGTATGCATGGGACTGGATTATTTCCCCAGCTCTTCTAATAATAATTGGGGAATACTATCACATTGGAAAGAGAAACTTTTTCTGGATCTATGCCCCAAAGTCTGATAACAGATGGCAACCTACCCATCTACTAGAGCAGACAGACAGCCCTAAAGGAAAGCAATGATTTGCAGTTTTTAAATCTTTGTCCCAAATTGTTGGGCAAATCATGGTCTGGAAGCTAGAGAACAATGGAAAAAGTATTTCTCAATGGCCACATCAAAAAGAAATGGCTTGATATATGGCAGGTGAAGACAGATAGAGAATCTGGATATTTGGATGGAGATGAACAAGGCTGATTCACTGAAAACATCCCAATGTACCAGCCTAAGCCATGGACCATTTAGGGGCAAGTGCTGGCTTGTTTGTCCCCAAATTGCAGTATTTCGTGAAAACTCCGTGCCTACACATTCTTTGTGCTTTGGATTCAAAGATTTTTTTAATTTTGTGTCAATTCTCACTTAAGTAATCCTGAGCTCTCCAATTTACCTTGGGAAGATTCTTCTGGAAAGCTTGTAGGGAGAGGATCATGGGAGCTGCAACTGCCCAGTTATAATATCTGCAAGCAGAAGGGAGAAGAAAAAACTTTGGTCTGTACACAGTTTCTAACATTTCAGATGCCCAAAAGCAAAACAGTGACACACAGAAGATCTTTAGAAATCACACTGTAGAAAGAGGACATCATAATATCTCATTTTACCTTTAAAAAAAGGATTGGGCCTCATATACTGCTGTCCCAGAGGGATATGAGTGTTGTTAGGCTACATCCACAACAAACAAAACTGTGAAATTTGATACATAGTCTAGGATTCTAAAACTACCAGAAAATGTAAACATGTGTATGTGTTTTAAAAATGGCCTCATTCTGAAACAAACAAAACTCTAACAAACAATACTCTCGTAGGCAGTAAATAAAAAACTCTCCTTTGCTAGAATAAAGCAGCATGCCTTTTGTTCAATTCAAGAACTGCCAAAATGTATGAGAAGGACAGCTGCATCCAAGAGTAACGCCTGATCTCTGTCTATGATGACAGGCATGAGCATGTTCTTGTGTTTGTAGGCGACATTGCATTCAGAGAGCACTTCAGGGCTTCCTGGGCTTGGCAATCCACTCTGCCACAACATGCAAACGCATTATTGTTGGCATATTGTTTCCTCCCTGCAAACTGTGTGCTGAATCTCTGATACAGGTTTGTTGCAGGGTTGCCAAGCCCCTGCCCCCAGCCACTGCCCCCCCCACTGCTCACCTGGCTGGCAGGGGGAAACGGCAGAGAAATGGGGGAGGCAAGCTGGAATGCGGGCCAGGACAGAGTACTCACCCACATCCTCAGCTGATGACATCATTCCAGCGCAACCCAAAAGTGATAGGTTGCACCAGGGCCAACTGAGTAAAAATCCGCCCCAAAACACTATGTTTGGGACCAATTTTTACTGAACTGTCCCTGGTACAACCTTTCATGTCTGGGCCACAGCGGAAAATGTCATCAGACCAGGATGCAGGAGCACAAAATCAGATAAGTACCTCTCATCCCTATCCCCCGTTCCCCCTCACCCCATTTTTAGGTTGGGGGGACCTGGCAACCCTGGTTGCAAAGCCTGAATGCAGTGGCAACCAGAAACACGACTACACACAACAGAATAGAGGGGGCATGAGCATTTCCCTTACACCTACTAACAATCTTCAGCTTAGGGGAAAGCAGAATTTCAAAGGCCATCCAGGAACACACATATGACTGTAATTTGCAAGCTAAAACTGCAAATGCAATGGTTACTTTCTGGACATTACAGGGAAAAAACCAAGTGTCAAAGCAGGAAGAGACCATTCTACTCACTTCTCATGGATTTGTATCACCAGGTTTGGATCCTCAAGAATTGCTGGATTCTCTGCCAACTCTTGGTAGGTGACGATGTGTTTCATGAACTCCTCTGCAAGAAATTAAAGGAAGGGGGAGAAAAAGTCACACCAGTTCTGCAGCCACCTCCCAATATGAAACTGGGAGTAGGTGGCCGCTACCTGCCAAAAGAAAGATAGACAGTTTACTACAGAGTTCCCGTACCGGATACTGTAGTAGATCTACAATTAGGGTTTGACAGGTTGCTGTTAAAGATCCCTAGCTCCTCTTTTAGAACTACAGTTCTAGATTTCCACAGGAAGGAGTGAATACAACAACCAGTGAGAATTTAAAGCAGAGATGTTTCTGGGACCTCCTCTTGCTTTTTATAACTCCTTCTCTTATTATTTATTTAGATACTGAAACCCCCACTTTTCCTGCCAATGGGGACCCAAAGCTGTTTACAGCATCATTCCCTCCTCCTCCATCTTATCCTTATAACAGCCACCCAGTGGATTAGGTTAAGCTGAGAAAGAATGTCCAAGATTACCCTGCAAGTTTCCATGGCAGAGTGCCGATTCAAGCCCGTGTCTCCCAGATCCTAGTGTGACATGCTAACCACTACACCATGCTGACTCTTTAGAGCAGGAAATCAGCCTGGTGCCATCTCCGCATCAGTCCACTACAAATGCCTCAACCATAGCAAAGAGACAGGCCCCTCAGTCTTGTGTTCTGCCTTCAATTGGCTGGTGAGCCATTCTACTTGACAGTCAGTGGAAGTCTGCAACACCTTTCAATCCATCATTACAATGTGAACGGATGAACTTGCTACTGGATTCTATTCTTTTGCCCTTCATCACCATAAATTTAACTTGAGCATTATAACAAAGGCCAACACACACAAAGTATCTTTGCAAGAACATCTGAAGTCCTAAAGCACAGGTTCTTCCCTCCCTTCCAGACCTACCACGAGATAATTCCCCACTATCTCCAAGACCCCCACAGACAGACAGAAGGATCTGTGGCATCAGGTTACATGCCATAAGCTCCAGATTATCTGTGCCACCCAGCAAGTGAGCATGGGAGAAGCTGCTAGGATCGGCGTGCGCTTGGCCACTCAGTTCAGCATCACTGAAAATGAGAGAATGAGAAAGCATCAATACAGTGCAATGCCATAGAAAGCCTTAGATTCTGAATACGGGAAAGTTTAAAAAGACACAGTAGGATCCCTTTATTTTGCAGGAAAAAAATTCTCCCTGCCCAAGAGAGCTTGATGATCAGCAATAACAAGATTTGCCGTTTTTGCAGAATGACACAGTTCCAATCAATCTGTTTTATATGTCCGCACAGTGACTCAAACTCATACCTTTTAGGGAAATAGAGTGCAACCTGCTCAGCATCCAGGTTTGAAAGATCCTCCAAGTATATATCAGTTGGTCCCAGATGAGGACTTCTCTTCACAGAACCTCCAAAAGATGTAAGGGATTAAGATTAGCCACTCTATTGTCTTAAGGCACCTCAATCGTAGATATACTGCAATTACTTTCAGCCCTTTCTTACCCTTTCTTGTCTCTTGCTTTATCTCTGAGCTGCTGCTTGGCTCCGGTTGCCCAAAACTAGCTTCCCTTGGGGAGGGCACTTCCTGATCCAAACTGGATTTTCTTGATGATGGTGCTTCCCAACCCAGTTCCTGAATCTGTCCATCCATCTCTATGCTCTTTCCTTCATTTTCTGCAGGCTCTATATAGCTTTGTACATCTCCTGTGAATGTGCAGGTTGAGTCTTGATCGCTGGCCATCACCTGAGCCGAACAGCTGGGCTCTCCACCCATCAGAAGGCCATTTCCAGTAGAAAAGACGGGTGTTGGTCTAATTAAAGGAGTGTCTGGACAACGTGATGCATCAGAGTCCACAGTGCCCAAGTCACCTTCTGAAATGGCAACAAAGTGTGTTGTCTCACCCACGGGGATGGTCGCTGTAGTTGCAATACTCATGGTGGGTTTTATTGCTTCAGTTCGTTCCGATTTGCTCACCTTTACAAAAAGGAAACGAGTCTTGAACCAGACAATGAAACAGCAAAGAGGAAAAGTCAAGTATGTGCAGAGATTATTTGTGCGCTTGAGACTTTGATACTTATTCCTATGGCTTCATACTCACAAGCTCTTTTGCATTTATTGGACCAAGTCAAAAGGATGCTGGTTGCAATGAAAACTCTAACCCTAACCCTGATTGCAATGACCTGCAGCCAGTGGGTGAAAAGAAATGATAAGAAAAAGATCTGCAAAGGGAGAGAAAAAGAATCTAGACCACCGTTGTCCTATTTCTGAAATTGGAATCTCTCAGCATAACCATGTTCAAGACATGCATTTTGCTGATAAATGTTATGGAGGAGGAGATAGTTGCTATTGAAGGCAGCGGCCTCACATATAGCAGCCAAGCAAGGACAACTTTTGCCAAGATAACAGTAGAACACAGTGATGCTTTTGCATGATCAAGTTTACAGCATGCACCACCAATCATGGCTGGCTCCACCTACCATGTTGTGCCCCTTTTTATTTTGCTACTGGGGTTTCTAAAATTAAACTGGATCTCAGGGGGATGTATTATTCTAGTTTCTCTCTCTATGCTCGTTCCCACACTCTGCATACAAATCCTGCTCAGAGCCTCAAAGTATTTCTCATTGGTAGTAGCCAAGTCAGTACGCATGGACACCAGCACCTCCTGCTAAGGAAGCAGGGGGCTTTTTTTTTTTTTGCTTTGAGCTCCCTCTTGATTGCATGATCCACAAATATAACCAGGAACCCTGAAGTATGACGTTTCTCTCTTTTTCCTTTAACAAGAAACAACTCTGATTTTTTTGAAATGAAGTTTAACGTAACAATTACATATAAGGAGGAAAAACATACAATACAAGAAATTGTCGAAGGCTTTCACGGCCGGAGAACGGTGGTTGTTGTGGGTTTTCCAGGCTGTATTGCCGTGGTCTTGGCATTGTAGTTCCTGACGTTTCGCCAGCAGCTGTGGCTGGCATCTTCAGAGGTGCAGCACCAAAAGACAGAGATCACTGTGACACTGAGAGATCTCTGTCTTTTGGTGCTACACCTCTGAAGATGCCAGCCACAGCTGCTGGCGAAATGTCAGGAACTACAATGCCAAGACCACGGCAATACAGCCCGGAAAACCCACAACAACCATCAATACAAGAAATACCTATGAAATTTCAATGTGGTAGGAATGGCTGCCTGCCCCTTTAGGATGCACACTTGCTGGATAACAGAGGTTTGCCATTGGATTATAAGTGGGAGGGTCAAAGCAATGCTAAAGGAACTTCCCAGAGAAAAGGGAACTGTCTGTAAATCAGAAGTCCAATATTCTAAAGTACATACCCAGTCTGAAGATGATTTTGCACAGGTACCTTCCAAGGCCAGTGACAAAGAGCAGCAACAAAACACAGATGCACATTTCTTGCACAGGAAGTATATGCATTTTTTTTTTCTGTGACAGAGTAAGCAACAGAAAGCAGATGCAGGAACACTCGTGTGCATCTGATCTGCATCAAAGGCAGCATTTTCAAGAGCCCGTGTCTAACCACACTCACTTCAGGCAGTCTTCCCCAGGACCACTGCATGTGGGCTCCAGATCCAAGAGGTATTTCAGGATTTTTTATTTCCAGTTCAGAGTCACTTTTGGGAGCTGACTGACAGCTTTGAGGAAGACTGAAGAAGGAGATAAAGCAAAAAATTAATAAATAATCCTTTTATTAACTGAAGTAGTAGAGAAGCCTATTGAACTAAGTCAGTCTTAGACACGAAGGCTTAAACAAAAAAGAAAGACACACTTGAGCAAAGGGACAGCCTGATCTTTATAGAACAAGTCAATGATGGAGCTGGGAACAGAATCCAGCTCCATGACTGACTTGCTCTATGAACAGAATCCAGCTCTTTCTTGCTAACTAGGTCTCTTATGGTCCAAAAAGAACATCCAGGGAACAATCCTAAGTAGGTCTACTCAGAACCAAGTCCCATTTCATTAAATGGGGCTTACTCCCAGGACAGTTTTCTTAAGATTGCAGCCCTAGACCCTGTTCTGGCCTTATTGATTTCAGATCTTGCACCTTGCACTGGGCTATGAAGCCGAGTGCTAACCTAACTCCTTTCAATAATCACAAGTGGTATACTCTAAGAAAAATGTCATTATAATTTTAGATCAGGCTTTGCGGTGGGGGGGGGGAGGATTTTTTACCATGATTGCATATTTCTGGGTAGGACATTAGCTATTAGGGATTCAAAGGAAGCAGGGAAGGAGAACAACAGCTCTCTACAGCTTGTCTCCATATGTGATTGGCTGGAAGCACTCTGTGCCCCTCCCTTACAAGGATTTGAGTGGAAGGGTGAAATGCTGTTGCCTGGGGAATCAGTAGAATCAAAGAAAAACCAAAAAAAACAACATGGATTTTTCAGGGACAGGTGCTTCGTAATATCCAAGAGTCATGGATTTATATAACAATTCTGATAAATCAATGTAACAACCAGAGACAGCAATTTTTGTGTATATTTCTGGCTCAGGAATTTCATAATACACACCCCAACTGATATATTCTACAATTTTCTTTTGAAGAAGGCCATGTCATATCATACAAGTCCCCTCCATTTTCAAAACTGATTTCCCATATGGCATTGGAGAGGCATCACTATTCAAGAACCAAAAGCTCTCTTCAAAAAAAAACCCTACCAAAAATGCTTCGGCGCACAAAACTAGTTGTACAGTTCCTTGGGTTCCTGGCCCAGTCCTCCAGCTTCTGTTGCAAGCAGTTTGCGTTTCTATGATTATTCTGCTCCAACTGGTTCAAGCTCACCTCTGCCCTTGATTCCCAGTGAGCTACACACGAAGAGCCAAGGGTACAATGGCACCATACAGCAGCATCATTCACTTTACCTCTGCAGGGGAGGCAGTTCTCCATCAGAAAAGGGATGGGGTCCCTTCGGTTGCAAAGTCCCAGCTCCTTCACTCTGAACATCAGTGAAGGAGTAGTATGTTGAATTGCTGTTTTTAAAAACATATGTCGGCATTGTTAGTAGCATCGGATCTCAATGAAAACAGGTGTCAATACATTTCTCTGTTTCTGCAGCAGGGTCATTATTTATTTACTTTATGTATAGTCCACCTTTCTCACTGGGATTCAAGGGAAATAACACAGTGTAGGCTGAATATAATCAACAGCATGATACATCCAATAAAACAAAGCAGAGCTTGGATTGCAGAAATCTGAAAACTAGCAAGGTCTGAAACACAGTTAAAACTACCTGAAATATAGCATAAACAATTTAAACCTGACATATTGAATGATGCAGAAGTTACATAGTAGGAGCATACTTACAACAACAGGCAGTGCACAGTGATATTGTCCATAGTCCCTATCCCTTCGCCAAAGCATCTTTCAGAACCATTTCATTTCTGTACAATGCTATTACTTACTACCTATTAGGAAGAAGCCAGGCACTGAAACCTTGCAAGTTCAGCCTGAATGCGTTTCTCAGTAGCTACATGCCTGGAAAGTGAGAATCTGCTCAAGACAGATCTCCTACAAGATAGAATACAGAACTTGAGGGCATTTGGGGGCAATCAATGATTTCACATGTATGTATATGTAGGCAGGCAAATACTTGCCTTCATCTGTGCTTGCCACCTTTTCTATCACCTGAGAAAAAGCTAACAAAACAGGGGGGAAGCTGTGGATCAGGCATAAAGAATCTGCTTTCCCTGCAAAAAGTCCCAGGTTCAATCCCCCTGGAAAAGTTTCTGTGGTAAGGGATGGGAAAGAATCTGAGATTCGGGGGAGCTGCTGCCAGTCAGGAGATAATAATGACTTTGTCAGACCAGTGATTTGACACAGGATAAGACAGATTCATGTGTTCAGCCTGCATCTGAAGCCCTCTTCAAACATTTGAAGACAACAGAATGAGTACACATGGCAGGTGGTGGTGGAGACTGAGGGCAGTAGCCTGCACCCTCAACCTACATGCATTTAATTTGAACATATTGAGCGGGTGAGTGTACTCATCACCACATGCGATTACAAAATATGAAAACAAGACATTTAAATTCAGATTAAGTAATGCTGGATTAGATAGACCAGTAGTCCAAAGCTGCAGAAAGCAGTTTGGCATGCTGATAAAGAATATTTGTGAAAGGCGGTATGAGCAGCTATTTCATGCATTCTGGGAACTAATCCAGGTTTTGGGTTATGGCCCACTTACCTAGAAGCCAACAGCTTCCGCTTCTCCTCCAGAGACATCTCACTTTCAGTCCCCTCTTGCTCTTCTGAAGTGGAGTCTCCCGATGACTCCCTCCTCCTGGCCTTCCTCTTACGCCTTCTTTTTTTACGGAGGGTTGCATCAGAGCTGGAGGCACTGGGGTTTCCGTAGAAGCTGGAAGTCTCCCTAGAAGATCTGGCTGCTGGATCTGCGTTTTTCTCAGGAGGAATGGGAGATGTGCACAAGGAGAGGGGGATGCTCTCCTGGAACGCAGAAACAAATTTTGCTAAACGTCTGGTCCAAATTAGAGCTAGCTTAAACTCTAAATCAAGCAAATCCAATCCAATGCTTTGGCATCAAAGGGAGCCAAATTCCATGAATTAAATGCAAACAGAATTATACAAGTTAGAGGCTAATTCTTTGCATTTGGCATCATCTGAGAGTGTGTCACTTGAAGACTAATCCTTGATGCCTACTAAGATCCGCTAATCAAAACCACAGCGTGCTGAGATGTTTCCCTAAAGAATTTGTATTTCAAACATACAGAACTATGGACAGCCACTAATCATTTCCTTCTGAAAGATTGTGGGCAATTTTCTGCATCACTCCATTTTCTATTAATCTGCTTTATGGCAAGAATTACAGCAGTTTTTCAGCACAGATGCTAGAGAGGAGCCAAAAATACACAAGCAAGGGGTCCCAGGAGCCAAGAAAGCAGGGCAAGGAACCCAGTAGGTTAGCAGTTCCATAGCAATCCAAAGACTCCTGTTTTAACTAAAAATGTTTGTTGACCCCAAGGCCTCTCTTCCTCCCTTGCTGACATGCGCCACTCACTGGATACCCCTTTTCAAAGTACACGTAGCAACTCATGTACACCCTTCGAATGCTTCTAAGCTCAAAACAATGCAGTGAGTCTCTTATCAGCTTTTTTTTTTTAAAAGCAAGTTTCAGAAAGCCATTTGTATTGTCTACAAGATCGGTACCCAATTCTACACAGCCAAAACTCAGAAAGCCCTGGTGCAAGTTCTAAGCAATGCTACCCCTTCCCTGAAAGGTCCCTTATAAGTTAATAACCTCCACTCAAAGTCCAGTTAAAGAACAGTGGAAAGAGACCTGGAAAAACTTTCAGAGCAGCTCCTAGAAATAGAACACAAAATCTGAAGTTCTGGTATTTAACTGAAAGCTCTTACTGGTTATGGTTGTCCAGAGTAGATTCATTTCACTTCTATGATAAAATCCTTAGAACTGGAAAGTGAAAACTAATTCAATGGCATACTGGAAGAGACTATGATGATGTGTTAGGACTTTGCCTCCTTCGTGCAACTCATCACTTAGAGTTCTTAATGCTGAGCCATCTGTCCCCCAAAACTAATTGGCACATTTTCATTCTGATCTAGAAGCTAGCTGACAGCAGATTTTATGAGCTCCCACCATTCAAAAGCCAATTCCACCACCTCCCCATGAGGTGGACAGTCCTTGTCCCATTTCTAGAAAGTGGAAAGGGCTCCATTATCACACTAACTGGATGACACAGGTAGGGTTTGCCTGCTTTCTTTGCAAAGGACTTGTGGACCCCCACAAGTGTCTGAGGAACACTTCAGTACACCACAGACCAGAGAGGACCAAGCTATCAGAATCCTGAAAGGAATGGAGGGGGAAAAGGAAGCAAGTCAGACTGTCACTGGGTAGGTAAAAAATGTGAGAACACTGGAAACATACCAAACCTTTAGTCTAGTCCCTAAGGGAACTTTATGAAGAACTGACCAGTGATGCTTTTGTACCTCACATTCAGACCAAGAGACACAACCTACCTTTTTTCCCTCTGACTCCTCCACAAAGAAAGCTTCTCCATTGTCGCCCAGCTTCATACGCAGGTCAACTGGCTCCCCATTGATTTCTATGTCAACCTAAAGAGAGGTTAAGTTTTAAGCCACCTTCCAATAGAAATGGCAGGAAATTTAGCATAAAGAGCAGGCTCCATTCTCGCCACTCTATAACACGTAACTTGATAATTACCAACCATTTTTATACAAATCAGAATACATACATTACAGAATGAGGTGCTTTTGGTTTAGGTTTGAACTAATTTAACGCCAGGTACCACATCCCTGGCCATCACTTGAAGGCCATGAGCCCACTGGTACGATCTTTTTAGCATGGCAATACATGGACACTGGGCACGTCAGTTTGGGTCCTATTGGTCTGTTCTGCTAACAGCAGAGCTTGTACTGGTGGAAAGTTCATTCATTAGAGGAATGGAGTTGTATTGAAACTACTCAGAATTTGCAATGTGGCCAATAACCTCCATTGTGCCATGCTAACAAGGTTATGTGGAAATATATTCAACACATGCTTAGGGGCCTACATCCTTCCACATCAAGTTATTAAGAGTTGCCAACTCCCAGGTGGCATGTGAAGTTCCCCTGAAGAAAATGTTTGGGTAGCCATGTTGGTCTGCAGTAAAAGAGCAAGATTTGAGTCCACCTTAAAGACCAATGATACTTCCAGGGGTATAAGCTTTCAAGAGTTAAAGCTTCCTTCATCAGATATTGACAAAGAAAGTTTTGACTCTTAAAAGCTTATATTTTGGTCTTTAAGGTGCTACTGGACACAATCCTGGAGGGAAACGGTAGCTTTGAACATGGCATCACATTCCTGTTGGCTTCCTCCGCAGATGTCCAGTAATTTTGCAAGATGGAGTTAGCAACTCCCACTGAAATCAACAGAATTTCCAAATAAATCGGTTTAGGCACTGGAAGGGTCATTTGTTGGCTGCATACAGGGTTAACAACAGACTACTGCACATCCCACCCCACCCCTGCAGCCCAAAGCACAGCATGGCTTACTTCAGAGATTGCTTACCACTTTCTCGCTCGAACGCAGGACACGGAGTTTCCCAAAACGTACATGGAAAGGTGAACAGAGTAAAGAGCCATCGGGTTGCCTCACCACAATGACATCAATGCAGCCTGTCAGGGTGGCCGGATTCAGGCCCTTGTACAGCTCCTTCACAGTGCCAAAAACTGTCTCGGCAAGCTGGCCCACATAATTCATCGTCTGAGTCTAAAAGAAAATCAGAAGAAACAGCCTCAAGTTAAAGACGCTTCCAGAAGTTCATCAGCACGGTTAGGGACTTGAAAATAACGGGTTACCTTGTGCCTCCAAGCAGCAGATGGCACTGTGCTGGTTTCTGACCATTTAGTTCGACACACTGTATTTGGTTCTGCTCAGAGACTGACCTGAACAACAAGCCTGCCTGCAGAATGTGCTTTGATGTGGCTTGCTGCCATTCCGTGATGGTTTATATTTTTAAACAAATATTAACACAGAAGATAGCAATTTGCTGGAGTACCATTCAATACAATCAGGTTGATCAAGGATATTTACCATAAGTGAGCCACTGGCCATTTCCACAGTGCCTTAAAATAGTGGCAGACTCCTGGAACGCGGGTGGCTTCTTTGTGCACAAACGCCCCACATCCGTTCTAAAGAAAACATCGTGCGAAGAAGCCGCCAGCATTTTGGGAGCCTGCTGCTTTTTTAAGGTAGTATGGAAACGGCCACTGTGGGAATTAATGCACAAGATGATTAGTATCTGGTCCAGGCTATGCCCAAATTCAGAATTAGCCCAGGTTCCCCAAGATCAGCAGCCAGAGAGGGAGCACAACAGGCAGAAGGTACTGTTGACCAGGGAAAAGCAGAAGTCCAGGATACCAGAACTAAGCCTCTGCTACAGTAAGGTATAACACTATATGCCAGTTACCGGAGCCAATGCTTCAAACCCCACAAAGGTTTCAATCCCCAATCACATACTGCCCATCAGTTCACTGAAAGAGGTCACACAAGCCTTAAACCTAGGGATGTCAACCTCTAGGTGTGGCCTGGAGTTCTCCTGGGATTACAACTCATCTCCGCAGTAAAGAGATAATGGAGAAAACAGCAGTTTTGGATAGTGTAATGTATAGCAGCACATCCCAACTGATCTCCCTTCCTTTAGGCACCAAGCACATAGCTCCAGGAATTTCCCAAGCCACAATTGGCAACCTTACTTAGACCAAGCATCACCCAAACATGTTTCTTAGAGCAAACTTCTTCACTAAAGCAAAAGAAGCAACCCCAGCATTGGTTATAGTAAGTCACCATGGTCAACCCCAGCCCTGTACCGGGTTGCAAGCAACAAAAAAGAATGCAGGACCAAGGGGGCTTTGCAGGTAATGATCAATGGGCTGGAAGAAAGGCTGTTTAATCCCTGCTGTGCCTGCCTATTCTCCCCTGCAGCTACCCACAAGGGCCATCTTCTCTCAAGCAAGCTTTTTGATTGCTGAGCTGAGTGGAGAGGAAAGAAAAAGAGAACATAAAACTTGTGCGTGGGGGGATTTGCAGGGGAGAATAGGCAGGGAAGGGGTTCCATCTTGGAATTCCATTTCTCTCTTGAATTGCCTAGAACATTCCTAACAATTAGTTAGCCAGAATATATCTGATCCTGCAGAACGCTGAACACGGGAGGAGTAGAGAGCTGGAATTGTACAGGTGCCCATTGTTCCCTGTAGGTTGGAGGAAACCACACACCTAGATCACAACAAAGTCAAGTTTCACAGTGTGGGAGTGGTGGGAGACAGGCTTATCCACGCTGGTTTACAAGCTTATCCTGGGAGGAGCACCACAGGTGCTCCTAGGTCCAGTCTCCCTGCTCTAACCAGAAAGGTCTCAAACGATAGCACAGAAACAAATGTTTGTCAGCTATGTTTCTATAGCAAGCATGCATGAAATTACAATCAGGAACAGCCAACACGCAAACAACTTTGTCCTTTCATTCATAGTCTTCTGAACCACTTTCTCCACAAGGCTCAGAACTAGTGTTGCCATCCTCCAGGTGGTGGCTGGAGATCTTCCAGAATTACAACTGATCTCCAGACCACAGAGATTAGTTCCCCTGGAGAAAATGGCTGCTTTGGAGGGTGACATCATATCCTGCTGAGGCCCCTCCCCAGGCTCTACCCCCCGAAATCTCCAGGAATTTCCCAGCCAAGGGCTGGCAGTAGCAACCCTACTCAGAACTACAGTTTGAAACGTGTGCAAGGAACAGCCTGTGTTAATCCATACAAGTCTTCATAGTTAGCCAGGGCAAACCCTCTAACTGAGCCACTAGAAGTTATGACAAACATAAAAGTCATCCTAATAATGATGAGCTGCTGACTGATGAGCTTTGGCTGCCAGTGAATACCTATTCCTATTAAATCATAAGGCACTTTTCTTCCACTTAATAGGCTGCTGCAAATTCATTTTCCATACCATAGATAATGAATGAATTAGTCATTACTGCCCATTGCAAAATGGTTAGAAACATGAGAAGGGCTTTGATCCTGTAACTATTTGAGAGTAAGTCAAATACTTGCTCCCAAAGCATATAGCATTCCTTCCTCCCAGGACAGGTCCAGAAACTAGCATGGACAAACCAACTCACCAGTAATCCTGCACTACAAATGGCTCAGTGGTAGAGCCCCTGATTTGCAAGCAGAAGGTCAATCTCCAGCATCTCCAGCTGATAGGAATCAATAGGAGGCGATGTGAATGACATTTGCTTGAGAGTCACAGCCAGTCAAATAGACAATACTGACCCTGGTAGACCAATGGTTCTGACTGCACACACGTCATGAGTAGCCCCCTAGCCACCAAAAACAAATGGGCCTATAGGTGGTTCTCATGCTCTCTTTCTGATACAGTCAACAGTCTATAGCCAAGTTGGGGTGGAGTGTCTGGTGACAGAAGCGGCAGCATGAAGGAAGGGAAAGAACTGCCTGTGTCGAGAACAAGTGAAATCTAGTGTGTAGCTAGAATATGAGACTAGGATCTGGGAGACCCAGCTTCAAATCCCCACTCTGCCATGGAAGCTCACTGTGTGACCTTGGGCCAGGCACTCCCTGTTGGCTTAGCCTACCTCACAGGGTTGTTGCAAGGATAAAATATAGCCAAGAGAATGATGTATGTTGCCTTGAGCTCCTTGGAGGAAAAGCAGGATAAACACGTATTCAATAAAACATTTCAGTGGCTGCAGCCAACATAACCTTCCAAACTGTCTTCAGCAGTGGCCCCACATAAAGAGCTTGTGCAATAATGTGATTTTTCGCTCATGTTGTGCCATGGGGAACTGAGTTCTTGTCCATTACATAAAGGCAACAAGATTGATACAGGAAGTGCTACAGTCAAATTAAGGGTAGTATCATCTTGTTCCGTTTTTCTGAGAGATATTTAGCTATACCAGAGCAAAGCAGACATTCTGGTTACGAGGAAAAAGATATAATGCAAGTAACAAGTCATTTGTGGTAGAGAGTGCCGTCAAGTCATAGCTGACTTATGACAACCCCTGGTGGGGTTTTCATTGCCAGAGACTAACAAAGGTGGTCTGGCCATTGCCTGCCTCTGCAACCCTGATCTTCCTTGGAGGACTTCCAATTATTAACCAAGGGTGATTCTGCTTAGTTTCCAAGATCTGACAAGATCAGGCTTGCCTGGGCTATCCAAGTCAGGGCAAAAAAAAATCATTTACCACAATTCACAAGGAAGTCAACCCAGCCACAGTCCCCCCCCCCCCAAGTCATCAGGATCATGTTCTTTCAGGAAACTTCCTCAAGAATTTATCTTCTTCATCTACTACACAATCTGCAGCCAGCAACAAAGCAAAAGAAAGCAACACCACCAAGTCTCAATTAATTGTTGCTATTTTTCACTAGTACCCAACACCATTTAGATTTCTACATTTAGTCTTTCATACCCTCTAGCATTCCTTGAAAGAAAATATGGACACCTGTGTATTTGTAGCACAGTGGCTCGGATCCTATGAATGAGTTCCCTGTGCGTTGGATGGCCTCTGCCACGCAGAGCACTTTGTCATATGCTCGAACAAGAAAAATGATTTTCAATGAGCAAATGGAAGTACAAGCAGAAGAGGAAACGCACTCTATGGCAGAGACCATCTAGTGCACATGGAACTTGTTCACAGGCTCCAAACTATAGCATGCGATTTTCTGCAAAAGTTAAGTCTTGCACCAACTGAAAAACAAATATGTCATTTATTCTTTTAGTTAAAGATCCAGATGAGTTAGCCGTGTTAGTCTGTAGTAGCAAAATCAAAAAGAGTCCAGTAGCACCTTTAAGACTAACCAATTTTATTGTAGCATAAGTTAAACAAATCAACAGGGCCAGACTAGTACCCAGAAACAGCCTGCTCCAGGACAAACCTAAAGGAACTAACAACAGAACACCACTGGTTGTCACCTATAGTTTCCTGCTCAAACCCATCCAACGTATCATCAGTGAGCTACAACCCATCCTGGAAAATGATACCTCTCTCTCAGAAGCCCTGGGTGGAAGACCTCTCCTTGCCTACAGACAGCCCCCCAACCTTAAACAACTTCTCACTTACAATCATGAATCGGCTAGCAGAGTCACCAGCACAGGTACCAGGCCCTGCAACAGACCCAGATGCCAGCTCTGCCCTTATATCTACCCAGGGAATACAATTACAGGACCCAATGGCATCAACTAGACTGTCTCTGGCTCTTACAGCTGCTCATCCTCCAATGTGATATATGCCCTCATGTGCCAACAATGTCCATCTGCTCTGTACATTGGACAAACCAGCCAACCTCTACACAAAAGAATAAATGGACACAAATCTGACATTAGAAATGGCAACGTCCAGAAACCAGTGGGAGAACACTTCAATCTACCAGGACATTCCATCAAAGACTTAAAGGTCACTGTAGTTCAACAGAAACCTTTCAAAAACAAAATCCAACGGGAAGCTGCTGAATTGGAATTCATATGTAAATTTGACTCTGTCAAGCTGGGACTGAATAGGAACTATGAATGGTTATCTCATTATCACAGGTAACAGATTTCCTCAACACGGATTCGGTTTCATTTTCCCGGCCATGTCGGACGCTCCTCTCTGCAGGTCCGGGAGGAAGCAGCCGAGCAGCCTGACCGGGTGGTTGACCTGCGAGGGTTAACCCCCAGGACTTCCAGGTAGGGGGTCAGGGTCTGGAGCGCTGTGGGAAGAGCCCCCTGAAGTCGATCCAGGGGGTAAATAGCCTGTCTGCTCCTATGGAGGCCGGCAGACTTGCGCAGCACATTGCGTGCTGCCGGGCCATGGAGAACGGCAACAAGCAGATTTAAGGTGAAAACCTGTAAGTAAGTGGATCCCTTCTGTTACTTTAAGCGTATGCAAAGGATTGGTGGGAGTTGAAGCTTAAGAAGGTTCGGATATCTTCCCCTTCATTGAGTTTTGGAACTTAGTTGGCGGACTCCCCCCCCCCCTAAGATGGCGACGAAAAAGCAGAGCCCTGCTGTGGGCAAATCAGTTTCGGCTGCGTTGCAGGGGAAGGGAGAGACTCTTGAAGAGGTGGTTAAACGGTCGGTCGTTGAAGCTATGAAGCCCTTTGTTGACAGGCTAAATGAAATCGGACAAAGGGTTGGTTCAGTTGAAAATGAAGTGAAAACCACTAAAGATGTAGCGCTCGAGGCAGAGAAATCTACTCGTGAAAATGCAACACTCATGAGAGCTACAAACAAAGAAGTAAAGCTTTTGGAGAATCAACTGATAGGACTACAAGTGGATCGTGCTCAGACGGTATTGCGTTTACAGAATTTGAAGGAGGAGGAAAGTGAAAATTTAAAGGATCTGGTGTCGGAACTTTTGGCGTCATTCGCAAAGGCAACTAAAGAAGAGTTAAAAAGCGATATTCTGGAAGTCCTTCGGACATCTTCAAAATATGCAACAAAGCGTCAGCTGCCTCGCGAGATTATTATTGACTTTTCATCTAAGAAGACTCGGGACACTATTTTATATAATTCGACTAACGTGGACTTGGACTTTCTTGGTAACAAGGTTAAGATATTGAAGGACGTTCCATTTCTAGCTCGGAAAAGAAGATTCAAATACAAAAGGTTTGCAGCTCTTCTGAGAAAGCGTGGTATAAAATACAAATGGTTATTTCCGGAAGGTATCTGGTTTAGATATAAAGACCAAGCCTACAAGATAATATCGGAAGTACAGCTGAGGGATTTTGTGCTTAATCATCAAGAGTTCGAGCAAGA
Organism: Eublepharis macularius; assembly: GCF_028583425.1. Classification (NCBI taxonomy): domain Eukaryota; kingdom Metazoa; phylum Chordata; class Lepidosauria; order Squamata; family Eublepharidae; genus Eublepharis; species Eublepharis macularius. The sequence continues at coordinate 142,349,669 of NC_072794.1, read as the reverse complement.
AGAAGATCCAGAATCTGAAGGGGGGAGTGGGGAGGAGGGAGTGAGCGCAGCTATTGTAGCTGTTCAAAGAGAACTGAGACCGAGACGCGGGGGGGGGGGGGGGGAGAAGACCTGATCCCTGACTGTAGTTTGTATCTTATAAGATCTACCAATCTAATAGCATATTAGAAAGTTTAACTTTAAATAATTGTATTATGAAGGGAATTCAATACTTGTAGTTGTAGTTTGTGTTCTTATGTTGTTTTTTCCCTCCCCCCTTGTTTCTTTTTTCCTTTTTCTGTTTGTAGTTTGTAGTTTTGATGTTAGTAATTAAAATAAAAATTAAAAAAAATATTTAAAAAAAAACAGAAGCAAACTGATCTCCATATCAGAAGGAGCTGTTTGCATCTCCATATCAGAAGGAGCTGTTTGCATCTACTCTGCCCTCCCCTCTCTTCCTCTATATCTGACCAGTTTCTTTTTGCCCTCCATGCATCTGATGAAGAGAACTGTGATTCTCGAAAGCTTATGCTACAATAAAATTGGTTAGTCTTAAAGGTGCTACTGGACTCTTTTTGATTTTTCTTTTAGTTAAACATTTACTAGAGATCTGTACATTTGGCTTAAGATTTCAAAATCACTACTAATAATCAGCAGCTGTTCAAAGTGTGTAAGAGTGAAATGGATTATGCATACTGGCTGTACCTTCTATGCATCAATATTAACTTCTGCACAGGAAATTACAACACAAACCTGTACCCATGAGCCCCAAACATGCAGTTTGTACCTTGTGGAATGTCAAATGTAAATGTACGTTTCTAGTGGCACATGCAGAATCCCACTGAATTCTGTGGAACTCACTACCCAACTATACACAGGATGGTGACTTGGGGGACCAATACCTGAACAATGGCAATTAGCTGATTATTTTTAAAAGCTGCCCCCCCACACACACACACACAAACACCCTGTAAGCAACAAACTAGAGTCAGTGATTTAACAGGGACAGGTAGCAGGACTGTCTCTAGTACACAAGGACCACCAAAGCACATAGATTTTATTATGTTGCAAATATGGAAGGGCCACACCCCAATTCTTGACAGTATAGCAGACTTTTTTGAGCCCTGTGTTTTTGAAATTCAAGAAGTTATAGGTCTTTCACTATAACAACCCTTGCTTAAGAACCGCCAAAGAATTGCATAGCCAAACTGGATGCTGTTTTCAAAAAGTGCTATCGTAAAGTATGTACTTGGTCACCTAGGAGTAACTTGTCAATAAGCAAATCAGAGGGTTTCCCCCCATACCTTTAAGACAGTTAAAGAAATGTTTATGCATATCATAGAACACAGTTCACACAACCCATGATGGAACACAAGACTACCACAACACAGCATCCCAAACTTCAGTACTCATAATGGTCAAATTTTACTGTTTGTGTGCTAGGAAAAAGAGATTTCCTTACAACAGAAATGCTATGAAGGGGCATGTGACTGTTTGCCCCGCAACAATTTACCTATATGGGCATATGTGTGTGTGTGTATACGCACATATACATATATACACACATACACACACGCACAGCATTGTGATCCTTTCAAAATGTTTACAGACAAGTGAAAACCATTTTAGTCACACACAGCAGAGAAAGCTGCTTCTTACCCAGCAAGATTGGGGAAATTCCTCCCTAGAAAGAAACCCACCTCTCCAGGGCAGAGTAAGAGAACTCATCTTGCTCTGAAACATCCCATAAGTGAAACCTGCACAGCGTGACATTATCCCAGGAGGAGGAGGAGGACCACGCTCCTGCTTGCTACGCAGAGGACAGAAGAAGGGAGAATTCTGGCTTTTCTATTATGAGCGTGTCAAAGATAAACACAATTCCTAGTGCAGGCCCTGCTAGCTCTAGAAGCTTCAGTGCTTCTGTCAGCTCTGTGTTGCATGGAGCAGAGAGGAGGTCACGAGAGTCCCTTGGCCACAGGAACCTGCTGAGCCAAGCACTCCTGATTAATTAGCAGCCGGGCAGGCAAACCCACAGCACAGGAAACATTAGACATTCCCTATCTGTCCATGGTTTTTATATACAACCAAGGTTTTTAGGCACATTTTAAGAAGCACTGATGAATAATCCACAAGTAGGATTTTTGTGTGTGAATATTCATATCAATATGTCTTAATTCTCAATATGGCCAAATCTGTGGATACTTAAATCCAGAGACTTGATGAATGGATAGAACGGATCTTGCTAAAAACTTGAAAAAAGTCCCAGGTTTGCAGAAAAATCTGAAGTTAAAAAACCAATGAGGAGTTAAAACCCCCAAAATAATAGAAGCAGTAGCTGTACTTTTAAGAAATATCCCAGGTGTGAATCACCACCACTCTCCCATGGAAGCTCCCTGGGTGACTTTGGGCCAGTGACACTTTCTCAGCCTAACCCACCTCACAGGATAAATAAAAGGATAAAATAGAGGAGAGTGATGCCAGCTGTTTTGGGTTCTCATTGTGGAGAAGGGTGGGGAATAAGAGAAGTAATTTGTAAATAAATAATAAAGCTGAAGATGAGGGGCAGATAAAAGGTAGGATGATTGGTGGGTGAAGAAAACAGGGAAAGATGAGGAGGATATTGGAATTACCAGGAGGAGAGAAAGAGGAATAATATAGGAAAGTAGCTACAGGGCTGAGGTGCCCTTTAGGGTTGCCAGGTTACTGCTGGGGTAGGGGCAATGGGCAGTGCCCCAACACGTTGACATATCTCGTCACACAACCAGAAGTGACATCAGCACACTTCTGTTTGCACAGGAAGTGATGTCAGTGCTTCGCCAGTGATGTTCTTATGCTACGGATGAGGCCCTGCCCCCACCTTTTGAGTCTCTCACTAATTGCCACTTTGTACTGGCAATCCTACCTCTGCTGCAAGGTCTTGCAGGTACCCACTGCGCAACTGGGCCCAGCCTAGCCACAGCTGGCACCATGCAACTAGTATTTTTTGTATTTTTATTTATTTGCTTTTGATTTTTATTCTGCCTTCCCCGCACAGGCAGGCTCAGGGAAACTAGGTCATAGTTTTCCCAGGGAGAAGCCATGGGGAGGGGAAACTGAAGACGGGGCAAATAAAGGTATGTTGGCTGGTGGGTGTGAAGGAGAGAAGGCAGCAGGAAAAGGGGAGATACTATGAAGGCTTTCAGGGAAGGGGAAGAGGAAATAGTGGGACAGAGGGAAAGAAGATACAGGTGTCCTGTTTGTATGAATACGTGTGTGTGTGTGCGTGCGTGTGCCTTTTGCAACTGCATGGTATAGAAAAAGTCAACAGGGAATGCTTTACCTATCAGTTCAAGTGCCACACTGCGCAAGGCATTTTCCAAATGATTTCTGCAGCCCAGTAAGTTCACAGTCACTCACTACAGAAGATGACAACTTTAGCAAGATGTGCTTATTCTTTGCCTTCCTGTAGATGCAGTCTTAGGGCCAAGCTACAAGTGACGAATGGCACTTGAACGGCAAGTGTATTTCTCCCTGTTCACTTGCATTCCACACAGGGCCAAGCTACACATGACGAATGACACTTGAACGGCAAGTGTATTTCTCCCTGTTCACTTGCCCTCCACTCAATCCACTTGCCGTTCAAGTGTCATTCGTCATGTGTAGCTTGGCCCTCAATTCACTTGCCGTTCAAGTGTCATTCGTCACTTGTAGCTTGGCCCCTAGAGCCATATTCTAGAATAACATGGGGAGAAATTCAGGGCAAACCTATTTAAGGGAGTTTGAAAGCTCTCAAAAAAGCAAGGACAGGAGAAGTCAAACAATTCTATGCCTTCCTCCCAAACAATATTAAACTACCAATTCTATGGTAGAATTCTCTCTCTGGAATAAGCCATTAAAGATTTATTCAGCATTAATTTCAAACCAGTGATTCTAGGGCCCTTGGCAAAAGTCCAGGGTGGGGCCTTGGAATCCCTGCCATGCCAGCAACCCCCACACCTATTAAAGCCAAGAAAGGGGTAGTTCTTACGAGAGATGGGCACGATCCGCATTACGATTGAAAAAAACCCACGATAATGGCAATCGTGCGATAGTGACCCAGAGGATCGTGATCGTCCACGGCCAACGATCCAGCAATCGGGAGGGGCCTGGATCAGGGCAATCAGGCTTGGATCGGGGATCCAGACACTCCGGCACCAGCAATCTATTCCCCTGGCAACGGAGCCAGGGGAATGCCTGAGCTGTGTTTGCCCTCCTTCTGTTGCCCTGGAAACTTGAATGGAAGCCCAGCTTTCCTTGATCAGCAGGGCTTCCTTACAACCACAGAGCAGCAAAGCAGTCACCAGTTGGGAGAAGACACCCAGGAGAGGGAGGGGGAAGGGGGTGTTCTGTAGCCATGGGCACTCCAATCTCATCCCTGCAAACCCTGATAGGCAGCTCTGACGGCCAAACAGAGATGGCCAAACACAAACACAGATGCCACCGGCATCACCCACCGTTCCTGTATCGCTGGGAACAGCGGGGCACCCCTCCGCTTTTGCCTCCACAATCCACAGATCGGGAACGGGAGATGATCGGTGTGGATTGTTTATTTGGGATCGTTGCCAGCCCCGATCCATGATCAGCTGGATCGTTAATTTTTTTGGGATCGTGCCCATCTCTAGTTCTTACACACAGAGCTGTGGCTGCCTCTAGAAGCCAGCTATCCAAGACTCAGATAGGCTGCATGCGCACAGCAGCAGGAATCTGCTCTTCTCCCTCCCACCTTTCAGGAGATGGGAAAGGGGGGTGGGGGCCCCTCCCTTGCTGGGGCAGCTGCCCCTGCTGCCCTTTATCTAAGACCACCTCTGCTTCAAACCACACATCTTGCTACCTTGCAGAAAGTTGATTAGATATATATGAAACAGATACCAAAAGCCAGTGTGGTGTACTGGTTAGAGTAGGAACTGGGAAATACCAGTTCAACTCCCCACTATGCCAAGGAAGCTTACTTGGAGACCTTGGGACAGTCACTCACTCTCATTCTAACCTACTTAAAAGAGCTATCATGAGAATGGGTTAACCATGTTGTAAGCTGTTTGGGGCTGTAAACATTTAAATAAATAAATCCCGAAATATGGCACCAGTGGAGACCATATATACATGGCAAGAAGCGGACACAAGTAGAAAGAAGATACACCTCTATTGCAGCATCTGGACACAGGAGGAGGTAAAATAGCAGGTCCCTAGGAACACAGAACTGGATTGCTAACTCAACCTACTTCGTGCCTGTGAGAGCCAGGGCAGCTGATGATGATGCCACAAGAGACGTCATTGCTGACTATCGCTCTGTATCGATCTTAGATCTAAGAAGGCAGGAATGTTTCCAACAGGCCAGAGGCTATGAGGTCACTGAGTCACATTAATAAGTTACCAATCTCCTTTCAGCAGAGTTATGGGAAGACAGGACTTTAGAGCCCTGCCTGGGCTTCACCAGAACTCTTCATCAGCCTAGTTGTTACAAAATAGGGGGGGAGAGATTAGGGTTGCCAGCCTCCAGGTAGTGGCTGGAGATCTCCCGGAATTACAAGTGGTCTCCAGGCCACAGAGATCAATTCACCTGGAGAAAATGGCTACTTTGGGGGGTGGACTCTATGAAATTATGCCATGCCAAGGTCCTTTCCATCCCCAAACCTCTCTTTCTCCAGGGTTCACCCCCCCCATCTCCAGGAATTTCCCAACTTGGAGCTGGCAACCCTAGGAGAGATGTTTCAGGCCATGATTTTCAAGGCCAGTTCTCACCAGCATTTGCCCATTGTTTTTTGACAGTGAGGCACTGTTATGGAGAGGAACTGGTAGACACAAGGAATTCTAATTAGCCAGTGTGGTATAGTGGTTCGAGTGCCAGGCAAGCATCTGGGAGGCCTAGGTTTGAATCCCCAGTCTACCACTGAAGCTTACATTTAGGCCAATCACACACATTCAGCTCAAGTTCACCTCACAGTGTTGCTCTGAAGATAAAATAGGAGAGAAGAATGATGTAGTAAAGCCATTCCGGGTCTCTGTATCAGGTAGAAAGGCAAGAGGTATAAATATCTAAACACAAAACTGCATCTACTGGCCTAGGCCGTTTCCAGACGGCTTACCTTCTGCCGCTCCATGCCGCAACGTCACGGCTCGTGCTGGAGAAAACGCGAAATAGCGCATTTTCTTCCGCAAGTTTTGCGCAACATCGTGCAAAACTCGCACGAGAAAACGCGGTATTTCGCGTTCGCCACAGCACGAGCCGCGGCTTTGCGGCATGAAGCGGCAGAAGGTAAGCCGTCTGGAAATGGCCCTAGTCTGTCAATTCATGGACTCCAGGGTTATAAGAGTGCAGCAAGTGCAAATTTAAAATTATCATCAGTATTTGTTAGCAGTGGAGACATTTTCACAAACTACCCCTAAGAGACCAGTACTCTTAGATGCCGCTAAGACTTTCCCAGCCATTATCACATTACAAACAGAAGCTGAAACATCAAAGCTGTGAAACTCTTAATATGAGTTATTGTGTTTTTTCCACACATTAAGCACAGACAAGGCAGCTACACTGTTTGAGTGTGAAATCCCTCTCTAGCGTATACGGTGAAATGGGAACATGTTTCATTAGGAAAATGCACCAACACTTCTCCATAGCAATATTCTCCCACAAAACTTTCTGCAATAAAGTACTCCACCTCTGTATTCTCTATCAGCCTTATCTGATGAAGGGAGCTCTGACTCTGGAAAGCTCATACCCTGGAAATCTAGTTGGTCTGTAAGGTGTTGTTGGACCTGAATCTTGCTCCTCTGGGCTGTCCTTGCTCTTTACTCGCTTGACCAAAAAGAGAGGACATTTCCTTCTCATCCAGTGAGTGCAGGTACACCCTCTCCATTCCCATCTCCTCTGTCTTCAGGATTGTGCTTTTAAATGGGGCATTGTTTGGAGGGATTTCATGGACTTTTCAAGAGCTGGTCATGTAGCTAGGGCTCTGAAGTGACAACAAACTCTAATAAACACAGGAGAAGCAGTAACAGCATGACAAGTAGATTCATGGAATGGTTACCTGCATTCTTCCAACACCTCCCACAGGGATTTGAATGAAGATAGGCCTGCCCAACCTGCAACCTGCATCAAGCAAACACAGATCAACTTCCTGTTTTTGCTGCCTGTGGTTGCAAAATGGGGGCAGAGGGATAGATTATCAAATCATGAGCAAGGCACAGCACCTGGCTGGTGGACTGTATTCAATATGATGGGATGCAGGACATGTAGGGCTAGATTAACCTTCAACCTGTATTCTGAAAAAAACTTATATGTATTGCATTTGGGGCATACTCCATCCCAAACCAAATTCCCCATGTATCTAGTGGTAGAAATGTCTCACCAAGTTTTGTGGCTGTCATTGGAATGATTGGGAAATGCAGGATATCCTTGATACACAACAGACACTGGCCTGAATAGGTCACCTTCTTTCCTAGGAATGAAGCAATCATCTTCATAAATTACAGGCTGAGGGGAGATGATTTTCCTTCATGGAGACAAGTGGGCAAGATGGAGATGACCATTTCCTTACCTTCCAGGAAGAAGCAAGATAGACTATACTTGCCCCCCCCCACTTTTTTTGGCTTGCATATGGGAACACACACTTAGAATTTGATTTTGGCTCAGGACAGAATGCTAGTTTTGTGCCATCTTTGAAAAATGAGATTCCCTAATTTTATATTAGTGACTTGTGAATAATATTTGGGGCTTTAAATATTTCATATACAACCTGCCTTGCCTGTATAAGCAACAGTTTTATAAGTCTTAATTTTGTGTGTGTGTTTAAACAAGCTTGACCACTGAGGAAGGCCCAGTGGGCCGAAACGTGTTTAGTCTATCGGTCAATGTATACGTGCAAACAATTCTATGATTTTTTGTGATTTATGTTATTTCTAAATGTTTTTAAATTTTTTAAATGTGTGCACTGTGCAAGAAATAATTATATTTGCTATATTTTAATATTTTTCTGGCAGCTCAACCTTAAGGATCCTGCTGCTGTTAGCGTGTCAAATTGCTGACAGCAAAGGAAGGCGATTAAGTTTGAGTGGTGGCAAGACTGCAGGAGGGAAATTGACAAGAGCGCAAACTCCCTCACATCACACACAGATTCCCTGCTGCCTCTCAGGTACTCAGGCATGAAGGGAGCAGGGACGAGGTGGATCATCACAGTCATGAATGGCAGTAGCTCTCCAGAGCACATACAATAGTTCCCTAGTAGAGATGGGCACGAGGCGGGAAACAAAATGAACTGTGTGGTTCATGGTTCGTCCCATTTCATGAACCATGAACTTTCACAAACTTCCCTCAGTTTCCAAACCGGTTTGTAGTTTGTGGTTCGTGGTGTTTAAATACCCCTTTCCCTGCTGCTGCAAAGCAGCACGGAAGGGGGCATTTCACCCCCCCCCCCCACCAGCTTGGATCAGCTGGTTGTCGGGGAGATCCCCAACAAGAAGCTGATTGGGGGTGAAATGTCCCTTTTTGTGCTGCTTCACAGAGGCAGGGAAAAGGGTATTTCACCCCCCACTGGCTTGTATCACCCTCCACCAGCTTGTTTGTAAATCTGGGGGGGGGGGGTTAAATGCCTCTTTCTATGCTGCTTTGCAGTGGCATGGAAAGGGGCATTTCACCCCTGCAGGCTTGGATCAGCTGCTTGTTGGGGATCTCTCTGACAAGCAGCTGATCAGGGGGTTTAAATGCCCCTTTCCCTGCTGCTTTGCAGCAGCATGGAAAAGGGTACTGGGCTTTTACACGAACCAAACGAACTGGCAGACCAGTTCGTGGAAGTTCATGGAAAATGGGCTTCCATGAACGGCTGGTTCGCAAAGCACGAAACGGCCCAATTTGTGATGAACTTTAGTTCGTCTTGCAGTTTGTGCCCATCTCTATTCCCTAGGTCAATGTTTTCTTAACAATTGGGCATTTTTAGTACACCATGGGGTAAAATAATTCCCCCAATCTGAGGGTTATTTTCCACCCAGGTTTTTTTTTTAAACAGAAAGCTAATTATAAGTTTTAAGGGATTGTACTTTGGGGACATTGTTTACAACTGTACAGGTGACAATGTCCAAAGAGGAAAAGATTCTACAGCCACTTTTCTCTGAACCATAGCAAAAAAATGAGACTGCTAATTAATCCTAATGGTATTTTCATGATTATGGAATGAAAGTACTAGTTCCTTTTAAGTCAAATGGTTAGGGGATGGTTGTGGTTTAGCGGCAGAACATCTTTTTAATATGCAGAAGGTCCCAGGTTCAATTCCTGGCATTTCCAGTTAAAAAGACCAGGTAGCAGATGATGTGAAAAAATTCTGCCTGAGACCCTGGAGAGCTGCTACCAATCCAAGTAGACTTTGCTAACCTTTATAGACGAATGGTCTTCATTCAATATAAGGCAGCTTCATGTGTTCAGTCATAGTAGTGCTGAAAAAAATCATCTCTCTGCATCCAAACATTGCTGGATATTGCACAACAGCAATCATTTGCAACTGGATTCTTTTGTCCACACAGGAAAATCCACTTATCCACTTATGAAAGATTGCAATAGTGCAACACTAGTGCCATATCACATGAACACAAAGCTGCCTTATACTCAACCAGACCATTGGTCCATCTAGGCCATTATTGTCTAATCAGACTGGCAGCAGCTCTTCAGGGTCACAGGTCTGTCACATAACTTAACACCTTTTTTTAAAAACTGGAGATGACAAGGATTGAACCTGGGACTTTCTGCATGCCAAGCAGATACTCTGGCACTGAATTATAGTACCTCCCCTATCCAGTGATGTGCAGATACTGCCTATGAGGCTGGAATAGTTTATTTTTATTTTATTTATGTTATCTATCGTCCTCCTTTCTCAACGAGATTCCAAGTATTGCATGGATGGAATATTGAATGGAACATTCAATAAATAATACAGCAGAAATCTGAAAATAAGCTGCAATCCAAATAAGAGTTGAAACAATGCTGAAAGAAAACATAATTAAATTGACATATTAAACGACATGGAGAAATTATCCAGCAGGAGCATAATTACAGCAAAAGATAGTACATAGTAGCACAGTTAACAGTTCCTAACTCCCTATCCCTTTACCAGAGCATCTCTCCTTACAGCACAGTCCTATTACTTTTTAAAAAGCGTTCCTGAGTAATTCAGTTTTGCATAATTTGTGGAAAGCCAGGAGAGTGGGAGCTTTCCTGACCTCTTCAGACAGGCCCTTCCACCACACAGAATATGCTTATCTGGGCAGCTGTTGATTTTGCCTATTGGCAGGGCGGTGCCTGCAGAATGCCCCATTCAGATACGCAAAGCTTCCATTGTGGGGCCACAGGTAGGAAGGTGATTTTGAAATAAGGAGGCTCCCATTACTATTTCAGAAATAAATGCAACATAGTAGATATTGTCTGAAAGCAGCCCGTCAGGTTGAGTTGTCACATGGCTGTAGTCCCTTTCTAGGGTATTTCATTAGTCAGGAAAGGATCCATGCATAGTTGAAGCGGGCATTAATACTGCACAGCAGAGCACTGGAGGAAACAGTGAAGAAAGACAGGAAAAAAAGCTATGGGCAGAAGAGATCAGGAGACAGACAACCGAGCAAGATGTAAATACCACACCAGCAATTTATATCTTTCCCCCAGACCTGTGCAGTAGACAAAGACTAATTAAGGAGAAAAGTGCTGTAATCCAGGCAGAAATTTTTAAAAACGAGGCAAGAAGGGTATAAATAGAATTTAGTAAAGAAACAGACATAGCACAGTAATTAAGGCAGCACTTTGTCAGAACAAGGATATAAAATGACAACCCAGCGACTAGAGAAGGCAGTTGAATAAGAACTCACTCCAGGTAGCTTGTTACATTAGACAGAAAGCTGAACCATCCCCACTTCACTTTCACCACGTTCTACAGCCTCACAAGTTTCTGGACATGTGTCCATTACTTTGAAAAGTCCCCAGGTTGCCTGCTACACAGTTTTTTGCCCATGCTGAAGTCATTAAGACTTTCCATTGCTCTGCTCACACAGCAGAGTGGTCGGTCAACTAGTGGGCAGGAGGGTGTCCCTGGTTGTTTCTGTCCCTTTAAACAGCAGATTTGTCTGCCTCAAGTGAGCAGGGGAAGCTCTTTGCGGCATGTAGCCAAACGTTATCACCAATTCACTGTTGTAGATCGTACCTCTGTTAAAGCTGCAGCAGCCCAGTTAAAAGCTGGCAAACGGTGTTAGCAGAAATGGCCCTAACTACAAGGAACAGCACAACAGCGACAAAGAGGTCAGAGCAACGGAGGGAAGAGGGAACAGGCTGGGGTGGGAGAAGACTGAGGAAGGGGCAATGTTGGCAAAGAGGGTTTAGTCCATGAAAGCTGATGCTGGAATAAAGTCTTTGTTGACCTTTGAGATGCCACTATACTCCTATTTCTTCTAGCTACAGCTGCCCCTATGCAAATCAACTCCTTGACTTAGAAGCATAGGAGGAAAAGCAGCTACACCAAGCTGGTAAACAAACAAAGCAGACTACACAATGGCTGTACAGAACAGCCAGCAGAAGACAGGTCCTATGGATCAGCAGCAGAAAATCAGGACGTACTCTCTTAGGCTGCAGCAAACCTCTGAACCTTCTCTAGGGACGAGCCCCTTTGGACAACATGGGACTTGCTGCCAAGTAGACCTGCTTAGGAAGTTCTCTAGATCTCTTAACTACAGTGCAGTTTCCACCTATCATCATCTCTAATTGCATCTTTGTTTAATGCTAAACAGAGTTACACCTCAGTGGGCTTAGAAGGATCAACTCTGTTCATTTTTGCACTATTTGTTAAGACTTACTACTGAATAAGCATATTTAGGACTACAGGGCTATCAAGAGGTCAGCTGTAGTGAGGTCACTAGTAGCCGTGCAATTTAACACTAGATTAGAGACACCAGAGCCAGTACTTGCAGAGAGAGCTACCATACAGAAGCTTTGCATATTTTGTCCTGCACATAAAGCTGCCTTATAGACCACTGGTCTTTCAAGGTCAGTGTTGTCCCTTCTGACTGGCAGTGCGACTGCCCAGGATCTCAGGCATCTTTCACATCAGCCCTTTGCATCCATGTGATTTTGGTGCTCCAACCACACATAACCAGAGCACTCACTATACGCAGTCCGCCTGTTATGCACAGTCCCCATTTTGTGTGAATGGGACAATGTATATATTTTCTGTAAATGCACAGCTTCAGTATGTGTGACTGGAATGCCAGTTTTTGAGAGAATGCATTTATTCACACATACCAAAGATATATGGGGATGGCAAATATGCATGTTGCCCTATTTGTATAAATTGGTACTGAAGAGTGCACATAGTCTACACTTGCTTCACGTGTGCTGGACATGAAAGCCAAACATGAAAAAGCTTGATCCTTTTAGCTGAAGATACCAAGAATTGTGAGCCAATGTGATGTGGTGGTGTTAGACTAGGATCTGGGAGACCCAGGTTTGAATTCCCACTCTGCCATGAAGGCTTGCTGGGTGGCCATGGGTTGGTCACATATATTCAGCCTAACCTATCTCACAAAGTTGTTGTGAGGATAAAACAGAGGATAGAAAAATGGTATGATGAGCTTTGGAACCCCCACTGGGGACAGGATATATCAATGAAGCAAATAAATTAGCATCTGGGGCCTATTATTTGCAAAGCAGATATTTTAACACAAAGCCACAACTCCTCCCCAGTCTCTGCATCCCATACTCTCCCTTCTAGTTTCAGACCAGTAGCTGTGTTAATCTATAGTAGTAGAGCAGCATTTGAGTCCAGTAGCTCCTTGAAAAGCAACCAAGTTCTCCAAGATATAAGCGTTCATGAGTCAAAGCTCACTTCATCGGATATCTGTTAATATCATTATCCACTGAGTAACAGGGGTCAGAAGACATTGGTTCAATCCCTGGTGTGCATGAGATTCAATTATACTGAACATGCATATCTGAATTAATTTTTAAATACCTTTATTCTGGAAAGACATTTACCTATTTGATCAGATCAGCACACAGATATCTTCTTTAAATCCCTGGATTAATGTGGTTTACTTACAGACACTAACTTATTTTTCTCACCAAGATGTCTTAAATTATCAAACGTAGCAAAATATGTTCAAAAGAAATAGCCCCAAAAGAAATACAAATCCATTATGCAGAGATTACTAGCTATATAGTGTTATTTGCATCCTTGTTATCTCTGATTAGCAGTCATACAATTTGCCAGCACTAGAGAAAAGGGACTGGATGCAAAACAGTAAGTTTACCATCAAATCCTCCTACACATGAAAACAATTCAACAGTTAGAGACTTCTTTACTGTTTTCATTTAGGCAATAGGGTAATTCACACTTCTTTAACACTACAGTACAAAAACACAAAGCAACGAGTCACAAGATACATACAGTCACCGGCTCACACCTAGGTGTCCACCACCACTGGGTAATCAAATTCCTTTCTACTTTTCACAGTAGAATAAGTTTCAGTACAACTAAGTTTTAAAAGGCCCAGCTCTCTAGAATACTCCCTTAAAGCTCAATACGGCAGCTCTAATCTGCTCACATACACAAGCTAGCAACTGCAGACAGAAGAGAACACACTGACATATTTCCACACTATTACAGACTGGCAATGCAGAGATGCTTTTATCTTGAGGCCCATAACAGAAGTTGCCTGCTGTGCTAAAAAGGTCCCCCTCAGAACTTCCAGGTCAGCACACACACACTTCACAAACACTCGCACACAAAAGACTTTTTTCCTCAGTCTTCATCACAACGGTATCAAATTGTTTCCTAGAGGCACAAAGGGAAAACCCTAACAGCATACATTTCTCAGCATACATTAAGCTTACATTACCTGTGCAGATCTTAAACTCAATTAGGTGAGTCTTGGACTTTGAAACAGGTACAGCCTTTAGCTTCCCCACAAACAGCTGCCTACAGACATCATTTCTCTTAGCTCCACCCACATCTGCCTGATGCTTCCTGTTTCCTTCATACCTGAATAAAGGGGAGGTGCCTGTACTACCAACATCATGAGAGATACTGTCATCCAAGCCTATGTGATTATCAGATCTCACTTTCTGTTAAACAGCTGAAAACAGATACAAGTTGTTTAGCAACAGCTGCTGAATGCTTCAGCCAAACCTACATCCCTCCCCCTACATGCTTGTCAAACCTGCCAGATATCACTCATTTACAGAGAAACACTCCCGGCTGGTTGGCTGACAGTTCTCTTCATAGGCAGACATGAATACACCAGGTGAAGCAGCAGAATGACAAACTGTGGATAGTCTGAACATCTGCCTGGGGAAAAAAAACTTAAGGTGTGTTACTGGGAGTGCATATTTTGTAGGAGACTAATTCTTGTTTCAGTGCTGTTGAGAAAGCTGAAATCTATTGAGGATAGGTAGTAGCACACCTCCAGTTTTGTGGTACTCTCTTGTAGCACACCTCCAGTTTTGTGGTACTCTGTTTTGCAAGCCCAGTACTCTTGCAAAACAGGAATGTTGAGAATTAGAGCTCTTATCGTTTTTGTGCGGCCTGCTTATGTGCCTTTTACAACACAGAGATGTTTAGCGATGAAGTATTTGTCTCTTTATGGAGTTCTAGCCAGGGAATGCTGAATTTCTGCATGTTGGGATGCTCTTAAATATTCAAAAGTAGGGCAAGCAAAAAAGGGGGGGCATACTGAAAACCTAAACCAGTAGGTGTGGTTACCATGCTGCATGAACAGAAGCAATGTGCATATTTACCAAGCTTTGGTATATGCACTGAACCAAACTCTGAATTTTTCAGGATTCATGCACATGGAGACAGTATGTACACAATAAATACACGTTGTCTCTGTTCACACGACATGGTGGCCTTGTGTACTATGAAGATCATGGGTACCATGTGCTGTCAATACTGTGGGTGGTAGGCTCCCGCGTGCACACAAACATAACATCTGAAGAAGACTACTATGGGAACAGTATCCTCTATGCATGTGCTTTGCTATGTTCTTGCACCCTTCTTCCCTCCCCCCCAAAATCTCTATTTCTACTTTTTATTTTCAAGGCTTTATTTGGAGAAAAGACAACCCATTGCTGTGGTTGAGACAATTCATTTTATTCTGTTCTGTTCCATTTCTTTTATTCTACTTGGAAGACTTATCACCAAATACTGTTTTTGTAAATGTTCATTGTCCTTTTCTTTAAAACATCTCAATGTCACATCTTGTACTGGTTTTTAATGTTTTTTTTGAGTCTGCTGTTTATGATTTTTTGCTCTCTGTGTACGTGAGTCAGTCAACTGAGGAACTCCCATGCCTATGATGAAGTGGGCTGCGCTCTGCAAAAGCGTGCAAAA
This sequence comes from Eublepharis macularius, assembly GCF_028583425.1. NCBI lineage: Eukaryota > Metazoa > Chordata > Lepidosauria > Squamata > Eublepharidae > Eublepharis > Eublepharis macularius. The sequence goes on along the minus strand of NC_072794.1, from coordinate 142,334,325 downwards.
AAAGTCTGCGAAAATTTTAAACGTTAATTTTAAGGTGCTTGGTTTTATTGTGTTCTATCTGGATTTTTAGACACCGTACAAAAATTATCCAAAAGCCCTGTGAAAGCATGAGTGGGCAAGGGGAAGAAGAGTCAAGTCAGGAGAAAGTCATAATCTTACTTTACCACAAGATGGCAATGCCCAACCTCTTCCTGAGTTGTATCACTGCCTCCACTTGGTTCCTAGTTTTGGTTCTCAGCCAGGGACTCATTCTTTCAAAAGAAATAGGACACAAGCACAGACAGTCTCTCACCTAGAATTGTTAGGATTAGATTAGTTATGTCCTAGAACTGAGCACAAAGCTCAAAAGAGGACACCGTTTCTCAGTTTAAGATCCAAATTGCACGTTATGTTGGGAATCAGTGATCAGAATTCATGAGAACAATCTAAGTAGCTTTATTCAGAATCCTACTCAAGTCTACTTGGTGTGACTTGCTCCCAGGGAAGTGTTTTTCGGGTTGCTCCACTAATCTCAAACAGTAGTCATGCTTGGAGGAAGGGAATATGTATGGGGCAGTGGTACTCGGGCAGCACCCTTTCTTTAGTCACAACTCAACCTCCCTACTTTTAGTCCCAGAAGAGGGGGGGAAGTGTGGGTGCCTGCCTTTTTCTCTCCCCAAACCTTTGGGCATGTCTCATACTCCCCCCTCCTCAGCGCCACACCTCAGCCATTTCACACCACCCTCCTAAGCAGTTCTTTCTGCCAACTCTCTTCCCGTCCTTGTTGCTGCAACTCCTCTTTCTTCCCCAGCAGTTTCCACAGACTGAATGGATGCCAGAACCTTTTTCATCTCTTCAAATCAAATGCCTCATTTAAATGTCAACTGTGTGATATGGAAGCAGAAAAAACTCATTTCCCCTTTAGCAGAGGCTTAATGAGATGTTATTTACCTTCTGTGGTCCATTTCCAAATGTGAAACCTCTGTTAAAGGGCAAGACTTTTTTCTCCAGGCCTGTTGGCAACCCTAGATAGAATGAGAGCAACTAGGACCAGGGGCAGAGCTGCATGGCAGAAACGGAAAGAACTGGGAGGGGGGGGTGGTTCAGGAGAAGAGGTGGGCACGGACCGGCATTTTCCTACGGACCGCTGGTTCGGGGTTCGTGGGCTTCCACGGTCCACAGTCCACGAACTTTTGACGGACCAGACCCGGTTCGCGAACCGGTTCGCGAACTGGTTCGGGTCAGAAAAGGCCTTGTTTTCCCACACATTTTCACTTCAGTTGACTTTCCCCACCAAATGTTCTCATGTAACACTCCTTGATTAGCACTTTTCCAAAGAGACAAACAACAATTTCCCCTCCCCTATTCTGACTGAACCTTACCCGCCCTTGGGGGAAGGAGGGAGACTTGTGCTCCTGTCCAGGAGAGGTGGCTGCCCACAAAATCCACCTACATGGGGCTGCATCAACAAGGGATGCCCTTCCTGGGGCATCTCCATGATGGGAAGTGAATGGATGTACTTGAGTGAAAGCCAACTCCACAACAGGAGATCATGCAGCAATTCAAAGGCCCCTTGCTGGAATGGAAGGCACGCGAGGGAGGGAAAGGATGTCTTCCACACCTTGAGGGAAGGAACTCATGCTACCCTGTTCAGAAGGAGCCTCTTTGGGCAGTGGACAATGAGTCCAATTTCAGTGATGTGGTGTGTCAGCTTGCTTGCTTTCAAGCAAGCTGACCTGGGCCACTGTCCTCCTTGTCACTGGACTGTGGGGATTGACCCTCAGAGAGGCCCTTGCGCTCACGGGAGCAGGACAGTCGCCGACGAAACCCACTTCACCGAACGTGGCGGCGTTGTCAAAGGAAGGATATGCTGGTTGGGGTTCAGGTGGCTGGCGAGAGGGCGGCCACCATGTGGGAGAGGTGGGTTTCGATGGCAGCCACCCCCTCCCTGAGGGGGCCCCCTTCACTGGCCCTGGTTGGGCTTCGAGTGGCGGGCAAGAGGGGAGCAGGGTGGTATTCCCCACCAGGAAAGAAGGTGTCTGCTGGCAGCGGCTGCTGGGCCCAGCAGGCACAGGGAAGTGGCACCCAGCCGCCTCCCCTGAGGGGGTGGGGGGTCTGGCTGCTCGCTGGTGGCACCCCATGTGCCTGGCTGCCGGGCCAAAGGAGAGCGGGGCGGAATGGGCCCGGCAGGCCCGGGGAGGCAGCACCCAGCTGCCTCTCCTGAGGGGCTGGGGGTCTGGCCGCTTGCTGGCGGCACCCCCATGTGCCTGGCTGCCGGGCCAAAGGAGAGCAGGGCAAAATGGGCCTGGCAGTGTCACAAGGAGGAGGATGCCAGGGACAGGGCTTGCCATGATGAGGAGGATACCAGGGACAGGATGTGTCATCAGAAGGAGGATAACAGGGACAGGACGTGGCTGGAAATCCCCCCCCCAAGTCACCCGTCATTTAGGGTGTGAAAACAGCTTTGAAAGGAGTGAAGCAGACAGAGAGCCCCCGAAACGTGCTGCCGGTAGTCCTAGGGTGGATGTTTCACAAAGCCAAGCAGCAGTCTTCCCCCTGCACCTCAAAAGCCAGGCTGGAAATGTCCCCCCAAGTCACCCACTATTGAGGGAGTGAAAAAGGCTTAGAAAGAAGTGAAGCAGACAGAGCCCCCCAAAACCTGCTGCCAGTGGTCCCAGAGAGTAGGTGTTTTACAGAGGCCAGTAGCAGTCTCCCCCCTGCACCTCAAAAGCCAGGCTGGAAATATCCCCCCAAGTCACCCACTATTTAGGGAGTGAAAAAGGTTTAGAAAGAAATGAAGCGGACAGAGCCCCCCAAGACCTGCTGCCAGTGGTTCTAGGGTGGGTGTTTCACAGAGGCCAGTAGCAGTCTGCCCCCTGCACCTCAAAAGCCAGGCAGGAAATGTCCCCCCAAGTCACCCACTATTGAGGGAGTGAAAGGCTTTGAAAGGAGTGAAGCAGAGAGCCCCCCCAAAGCAAGCGGCCGGTCATCAGAGAGTAGGTGTTTCACAGAGCCTAATAGCAGTCTTCCTCCCCTTGCATCTCATCAGCAGCCAAAAAAAAAAGTGGGGGAAAGAAGGCAAGAACTGAAGCAGACAACGCCCAAAGCTGCCTTGCACCCACTGTGGGTCTATGAGTGGGGTGGCGTCACAGCACAATAGAACCCACCAGCAAACCCAGAAAAAAGGAAGAGATTTGGGGGGGAGGGGGGATTAACCCCGAGAAGAACCCAAGGACTCACAATGCAGAAAGAAATCAGCACGGTAAAAGGATTTTTTTTTTAAGTGCTCTGAATAGAAACAAGGAGAAATGGAGAAAAGAGAAAGCTCTCTTGCAGCTGAAGCCTGAAAGCCCCAAGGCACAAGCCACGCTCTCTCGCACACACACACGCACACAAAAATTCCCCACAGAAAGCAGTTGCTGAGCTTAGAACTAACTCGCGTCCCCGCGCCAGGAGAATGGAGCCGATGCTTTGCGCGCGTTGTCTGTTATACAGAAAGAGTGATCTCTGTTTGGCTGACAGAGCTGCCAATCAAGGTTGTCTGTTATACAGAAAGGGTGATCTCTGTTTGGCTGACAGAGCTGCCAATCAAGGTTTCCTGGGCTAAGATTGGTGTGTTCCAAACGGGGAAGGTGTTTCCACCGTTGCCTAGGAAATTGTTTGAGCGGGAATCCTGGCATTAAGGGGCAACAGACACACGGATAGAAAGCCCCAATGTTTGGCGCTTTCGTGAGAAAAACACAAGCCCACGGCCCGCGTGTTCGCGAAGCACGAACTGGGTAAGTTCATGACGAAATTAGGTCCGTAATGCGGACCGTGCCCACCTCTATTCAGGAGTGAAGCCTGGCAGAATCTACAGTTTACTGAACTTTTAGATACTGCCAGTTACAGGGGCTGCCTAAAGATTTGGGAGAGGACCCTGGGAGAGAAGGAAGGGGGAGGGACCTCAGTGAGGTATAATGCCACACTCCAAAGCAGCCATTTTCTCCAGGAGAACTGATCTCTGTAGTCTGGACATCCTTTGTTATTGCGGGAGATTTTCAGGCCCCACGTGCAAATTGGCAACCTCACCAGTTACCTAACTCACCGTGCCATCCTAAGCAAAGTTACACCCTTCTCTAATTCATTGACTGCAGTAGAATGTTGTAACACTGCTTAGGATTCTACTGAAAAGATCGTTTTACTGATCAAGCCAGTAAACCAGTGGTGAGCTGCACCCCAAGTGCCACAAAACGTTCTGATGAGTGACTTGATAAGGATCACATGTCATTTTCTCTCTCTTCACACCGGCTTGAAACAGTAGGGACGGGCGAATGCAGATGACAGGAGGTGAATCCTGCTCCCTTTCCCTTACTTTGATATGCTCCATTTTTTCCCCAGTATTGATCCCGCAGCCTCACTGACTTCTTATTCCAGAGCCTACCTGGAAGAACCAAGGCTTCAGGTTCTGAAGTGAGACATGAGATAGACCAGAATTTAACTCCCCTACTCTGCATATTCCAAGTTTAAAAAAAAAAAATAGACCCCCCCCCCCGCTCTACTTACTTTCATTATGAAATGAGAAGGGTTGTCTGTCTTTCTTCCTTATTCAGGCTAACAGTTGCTGTGGGAGTTATTTGCGTCAGGGAGAAGGTGTGGCTGCTTAGCATTTTTACATGAAATTGAGGATGTTGAGAAACGTCAGATCCTGACTCAGCAGCACACCATGTAGAGATGAACAGATATGCCCTGTCTGATGGTCTCTCGAATGTCATCTAGCGTCTCTCTGTCTTTTGCTTGTTTACTGTTTAGAGCTTGTAAAGTCCTTAGGAACTTCTCTGAGAGTGTGGTGTTAAGCACATGAAACAAGTTTAAAAAAAAAAAACCCTAGCCTTTCTCCCGGATAGGTAGCCCCAGGCAGCCTATTGTTTAGCATTTGCTTCTATCTCCACCCTTCCCATCTCTTTTGTTAGTAGGCTGGCCAGCTCGGGCAAAGTCTGTCCCATGCAGTGCATACAGGGCAGCTGGCATTGCCCACCTATTGTAGCTTCTGCACCTCTATCCTTCCTCGTCTGTCCTGCCAGTCTGGCGGTACGTAATGGGCAAAGCTTGTTCCCTGCTTGCCTGGTATACGTGCAGTCCCCATAAGGGAATAACTCAGGCAACCAAGAGAACCTGTGGTTAGATCAGAAAGCCCTTCCAAAGCCAATGAGTGATGGGTGGGAAATCTAATTTATTCATTTAGCCATCTTTCCATCTTGTTCAGGGTCCCCAGTGCAGCAAGTGACACATAAGAACACATTTTAAAATGCATATATATGCATTTTAAATGGCATTTATACATATAAACAAAGCATACATGTGAGTAGGAAGGAGGGTCAGTGACAGAATGCCAAACAAAATAGAAAAATCTTCACCTGCTGGCAGAAGACAGTGATAGAAGGGGACAACAAATATCTTTGTGGGTGCAAATCATTGACCTGATGCAGGCTCTTGAAGTCAACTGTTATTTGTCTACTTATTGTAGACAAAACAATACAAAGAGAAAAAGGACTAACATTTCCATCCATTTCCATCCACACATTTGTCATCATATAAACAGAGCTGGCATCATAATATTTACCTAGATGTACATGTCTGTCATTTAGTCTAGTAAATATTGAAATCCTGAGTCATTTTGCTGGTCACAGCTTTCCCACGCTTCTGTGGCATGTTAATCAGAATGATGACTGGAATGCATATTCAGGTATGTGTAGCAGACCACTGATTAATTCCCTTAACCACCAATTAATGGAAAGATGACAGTTCATCCCTTAAGACATTCCCCACTTATATACTGCTCTTCTCGACAGATTGGTGCTTCACTCAGAGCAGTGAACAAGGTCAGTGTTATTATTACCCTCACAGTATAGCTGGGGAGCTGGGGCTGAGAGGAGTGGCTTACCCAAGGCCCCTGCTGAGCTTACGGCAATAGTGGGATTTGAACCAGCAGAGTACTGATTTGCAACCCAACCACTTAACCACTATGCTACAGCAGCTTTCTGATTTCTGGTGCACAGACCAGTTAGGAAAATAGAAAACCTGGGCTCGTCTACCTTATTCTTCCTTTGGAAAGTTGGCCATGCCAAGAATTTTTCATGCAAATCAAGGTCTTTTTTGTTTCAGTGATGTGAAGGTATCACATGACCTCAGGCCATATTCTGGGGTCCCATTTCTATCCTTCCCAGAACAGATATATCAGCACAACAACATGGTGCAGGCATAACATCCTTGCACAGCATGGAGTAGGAAATTTGGAGGTCTCAGCTTGGAGAGAAAGGGCAGCCAGTGCAGGTGTTTCAGCACCGAGTAATACCATTTCTATATCCCACCCCTGACAATAGTATGGCTGCTTCATTTTGGGGAGCTGAAGTTTCTGGATCATTTTCAAAGGCGGCCCCACATAAAGCATATTTGATTCAAGATAACAGAAACAGTTTTTTAATGGCAAGGTTTACTGTGTCTTCAATTCTGTCACAGGCAAAAATTCAACAGGTACAGGTTCCCTTTGTATAAATATTAGTGAAATCCTTCTCTGTTGAATTTGTTCCAGTTATGCAAGGTGCAGAAATCCTAACAGGAAGAAAAAGGACTGTTGTGTCTGGAAATTACATGAGGAATTAGTTTACTGGCCAACAGGGGCCCCAAGAAAGAGCCGACTCCTCCCCCTTTGCTGTGTTCATCCAGAATCTGTGATTAAGAAACCCTTCAAGAGTGGGGAAGGAGAGAAGAATAGGGGCAAAGGGCTCTTTTAGCTCCTATGACCTCCTTTCTTCCATAAAAAAACATTTGCGTAAGAGTTGGGGTGGGGGGTTGGAAGCTCAAAGATTATGTCTATAATTGATACGCTATTACTGATAGTAACTGTTGGTAATACTTCAGAATGTTTACATGAGCAAATGAGCCATGACAACATTTCCTTTTGTAAAAGGTCCATAAAAATGCAAAGCCAGAAGCCAAAAGGGCCGCAGCATGCTACTCGATTGCCAGCTCCCGAGGCGACCTTTTCCAGGCATCCAGGCCATGTTGCAAGACAAGCCCAGTGTCATGGTTGATGACAGTCCTAAGCAGGGCTTTGTTTCTGGGAAAAGAGGTGGTGGAACTCAGTGGGTTGCCCTCGGAGAAAATGGTCACATGGCTGGTGGCCCCGCCCCCTGATCTCCAGACAGAGATCAGGGGGCGGGGCCACCAGCCATGTGACCATTTTCAAGAGGTTCCGGAACTCCGTTCCACTGCGTTCCTGCTGAAAAAAAGCCCTGGTCCTAAGAATTCCTGGTGGGGTGTGGTTTGATAACTAGTTGTGTGAGACCACATCACAACAGCAACAGATGCTGTTTAAAGGGAAAGACCGCCATATCTTTCTTCAGTACAATCTTCATAGATTGAGGGAAATTTCCTTCAGGGTTGGGACATTTCATTTGAAGGAAAGGAAGAAAGAATTTTTGTTGCTGTGTTTCTGAGGAAATACGTGGGTTGCTGCCCAGTTTTGTCTGTTCTGAGACAACTGTACTTTCAGTTCCTGGTAAACCTTTAAAAAACATTTTAAATACATAAAGCTTGTTCTGATAATCTTCAAGTAAGAAAGGAGGGAAAGTTTGTTGCTAAAACAAAAGGAGTCTTGTGCATAGGAAGGGAATTTGAGGAAGAGGAGATCATGGCTCAGTGGTCGAGCATCTGTTTGGGATGCATCTCCATTTAAAAGATTGGGTTGTAGGTGGCTGTTTCCACATGGCTTACCTTCTGCTGGAACATTGCGGAAGACAGCGTCTTCGTGTGCGGAATTCCGAAATTATATAAAAAATATTATGAATGCATGATAGGAGGAGGAATGGAAATGAGCTTTCTGCACCCTTAACATCTTGTTCTGTGCTTAATTCTTTGAGATATTTGACCATATAATGTATGCTTGAGACTTGAACCAAGTTGGTTGCTATGTGCTGTGCATGTTCGTTATTTTCAGTCCCTGGGGCTTCCTCATGTAAAAGATAACATGTAGTTTGACCCTTATGGCAGGGGCAGACTAGGAGTAAAAATAACCCCAGAAAAGGGATCGACTCCAGTCTGCCCCCAGCCCGCAGAAGCGAAGAGCCTACCCAGCCAGTCCTGCATGTGGCTCAGCCGGGTGCTGCATGCCCACCACAGGACAAGGGCTGCTGGCTTGTGAGGTGGTAGTTGCTGTCCACCCCACCTGAGGTGAAGGCCATTGGCTTATGGCATCTGCTGTCTGCCTCACAAAAGGCAGGACTCCACAGGCCATCAGCCTCCTCGTGGCGGCCTTAATGGCTGGTGGCCTGCCCCTACCTTATACCCTCCTAATTCCATTGAAGTCAGTGGCCTAACATGCCTGGAGAAAAATATCCCATCCTTTTAACAGAGGCTTAATGTACAGAAACAGGCAGCTGAAGCTTTTCATGGCATGGAGTTAAATAACATTTTTATTCCTGTTAAACATCTATTAAAGGGGCAGGATATTTTTTTCCCTTCAGGCTTTTGAACCCTGTGAAAGTTCCCAAATGATTCTTTTATGCAATCGTTTGTGATCAACAACTGTCATTCTTGAATCTTGGTAGTTAAAGCTCTGGGACGACGTATCCTGCCTTTACTGCATGTTATGAACACTAAGGCACAGGTTGCCATTTCAAAAACTCAGATTAAGAACTTCATTTCAAACTGTTAAGGGGTGTACAATATTGCAGTTCTTAAGCTTTTCGTGTATTTATTACAGTTATAACCCACTTTTCTGTTACATCAGCTCCCCAAGCAAATTCTAGTCCATAAAGATATACCATTTAAACAATGGTTGCCGTTGAAGCAACTTGCAAAATTCTGTCAGATGAGGGGTGGAGGTTGTGGCATTTTTTTCTCTTTTAGCGAGAAGAAAACCTGAGCAGGAGAGGGCTGTCTTGATTCACTGGAAATGGCAACCTCACAATTAAAAGAAGGGTTCCTTTGCCCTTATTCCAGTTCTGAAGTATTCAGTCCCAGTGCTCTCTCTGAGCCTTCTACAGACCCAGATGCTCTTTCTTTTTCTAAAGGTAAAGGTAGTCCCCTGTGCAAGCACTGAGTTATTACTGACCTACAGGGGACAACGACAACATTTTCTTGGCGTACTTCTGTTAGAGGTGCTTTGCCATTGCCTTCCCTAGGAAACTGGGTGCTCATTTTACTCACCGCGGAAGGATGGAAGGCTGAGTCAACCTTAAGCCAGGTACCTGAACCCTACTTCCGCCAGGATCGAACTCAGGTCGTGAGCAGAGCTTGGGTTGCAGTACTGAAGCTTACCACTCTGCGCCACAGGGTTCCTTCTTCTACCCCACCAGATGTTGGTAGTTATAATTCCTCACTCAAGCCAAGCCTGACTCTGATTCTTTTTTCTTCTAGTCTATCATATCATTAACCAAAAAAACTCTTTTTGCATTTTGGCCATGCAGACAGGCCCAGGTTATTTATTTATTTAAAATATTAATGCCTATGGTGAAGTAGATACTTTTTGGTTGTCTAAACACCAAAAACCCCAGTATGCTTTTTCTTTCATGCCGCATAATTGAATTACACCAAGTCTCTGTGTCAACTCCTTTTCCCCTTCCTTCTGTCATTTTCCCTATAAAAGAATCCCAGAATGATACCATCTTCCATAATGATTTCCTCTTTATAGCATCTGAAGACGTCAGCTCTGACTCATGAAACCTCATAAAGAAATAAATGTTGCTCATCTTTAAGGTGCCACTAGACATCTGTTTTATTTTGCTACAAATGACTACAATGGCTACCCTTCTGGAATGCTGCACAATTGCTAGGGTTGCTAATCATGGCCTTGCAACCAGAAGACTGGGGGAGGGGAATATGGGGGCATCTGCAGTGACGGTGTGACATCAGTCCTGCAAAAACCTAAAGTGATGCCTTATATGTCTATGAATTGTCAGTGAGTACGGTAAAGCCATAGTTTCCTGCGATATGTAGAGAGGACTGATATCACTTCTCAGTTTCCCCCAGAAGTGATGTCATGATGTCAGCCCAATGGCCATTTTTTTTCCAGTGGCAGCAGGAAATGGGACTGGAAGTAGAGAATTCCCCATCCCCACAATTGCCCGTCTACCGAACTAGTATTGACAACAGTTTTCATGGTAGCTGTTCTGTTGTTAAGTGCAACTAGGCTTTTTACTCAGATAGGAGGGCTGTACTATAAGGAGGTGGTCTCAAAGAAATGCATAAATAAAGGGATAGGGACTATATACTTTATTGCTGTGTACTGTCTGTTGCTGTAAGTATGATCCTACTGGGTAGCTTCTATGTTGCTTAATATGCCAGTCTTAGAATTGCTTATGCTCTGTTTCAGTATTTCTTCAACTCTATATTGGATTTCTGCTGGCTTTAAATGTTTGCAAGTTTGCATTTATATATCCTATTCATTGTTCATTGAAATATCTTTGGAATTGACTGTACTGATTCACACTATGTAATCTGCCTTGAGTATCAGTAAGAAAGGCAGATTATAAATAACGTAAATAAAAATAATAAACATTCTCTTAAATATTATTGTATAAGAAAGGGAGAATGTAATTTTCAGCATGCTAACAAACTTTGCTTCTGAAGGTGGCACCACAGGCTACTCCTGAATAACTTACAGTGCATTCCTAAGCAAAGTTACTCCAGTCTAAACCCATTGGACTAACTCTGTTTAGGATTGCACTGTTAAAGAAGTATTTTCAGTGGTAACTAATGGGAGAAACCATTAGGCAGCAGTCTTTTATGCAAGTATATGACTCTTGGAAGTACATATAAGTATCCTTATTTAAATTATGAAATGCTGGAGGGTATTTCATGCATTTCAAATAGACTATATTTTGACTATCAGTCAAACTTTCGCTTTGAAAATAGCACATAGAGTAGGGAAACGCTGAAAACATACACTTCTAACCAAATATCTGCATTGTTTCAGTGTTGCTTAATGTTCTATCTATTTTGATTGTCCTGTTTTCTTCCCCTGTACTGCTGTCCAGTTGAGTGCTACGGTTCCCAGTTTCTGGTAGGTAAATTCCTGGAGATTTGGGGACAGGACTTTGGGATGGTGGAGTTTGAAAGAGAGGAACATCATTGAGGTGTAATGCCATAGACACTGCCGGCATCAGGATTTCTAGCGCCTGCGGCAACCCCCCCCACACACACACACGCATGCTGCACCACAGACTGCATGATGACGTCATCACGCAGTGCAAGCTGGGAGCATTGGCCGACGGATGGCTGGGGTGGCGGGCGGAGGGTGCTCCGCACTCCCCACGCTGCCCCGGCAGCGGCTCGTGGCTGCTGTGCCCGGCTGGGGGCGTGTGGAAGTGGCAGCGGCACGGGGCTGGCTGGCTGCAGCTGCTGCGAGCTCCGCGACACACACCTCCGCCCCCGACACCCCCTCCGGCACCTCTTTGGTGCCCTCTCGCCCTGAGGCCACTGCCTACCTGGCCTCAATGGGTGCGCCGGCCCTGGCCATAGAGTCCAGCCTCCAAAGCTGCAATTTCCTCCAGGTGAATTGATCTCTGTAGTCTGGAGGTCAGTTGTAATTTGTGGAGAACTCCTGGCCTCACCTGGAGGTTCACAAACCCTAGCAGGGGCCTACTTTCTTTCATATATTAAATGACAGTATATGCACAGAAAGTACAGCTGGTGGAAGCAAAGAAGAAAGGGAAATAGTACATAAAACAATATAACCAAAACACTGCAATCGTGTTTGCTAAAAGTTCCCCCAAATGACTGGCAAGGGGATAGACTTTTTGGTACTCATAAAATGAACACAAGTGTCTTCAATGCAGTTGAAGACTGGTAAGAAAACCAAGAAGGTCCCTCTCATGAGATAATATTTCTCTGGAGTGATAATAGAATAAGCTGTGCATGAATGCATGGTGCTGCTGTGTAACAGTGGCTTGTTTCTGATGACTCCTGTCAGCGGAAGAAGAGGGAGGGATTTTCATTTATGGATTTATATCCTGCTTTTCTTCCCAGAGGGGACCCAAAGCAGCTAGCAATACAGGAAACAAATACAACAAAAACAAGTGGGAAGGGAGGCTTCAGAGCATCAACCAGACCTTCCCTCTCTGTTAGCCAATCTTCCACCCAGTTTGAGGCCATGACCTCATGTAGAGAGAAGAAATTCAATGAGATGTTACTCACCAGCTACCGGCTAGCAGGATCGTTATTCTTCCCCTGCCAAGTTACCTTTCCCACTACAGACTCTCCACTATGCTATTTCTGAGGGATTCCCAGGAACAGAATGGGGGGAGGAGTGTGAAAGTGCTTCTCTGCCACAGGAAAAGATGTTCTTTAGTAGCACTGGCCATATAAAGGGGGAGAGGACGGAGGCGATCAAAGCTTCTTCAGCTAAATTGATGTCTCTTGATTGGCAAGTAGACAGCAGGCAAAAGGTACCGGCTAAGGTAGTGGGGGAGTGAGACATTTGGCTTGGTTTAGACAAGCGGCTGCTGTTTCTGCTTCCGCATTGCTTTGCTGTAGTCTGCAGCAAGGCGAACGGAAAACACAGTAGCAAGCCCTTAGCAACTGTCTCTGTGACACCCTCTCTCTTTCTGTCTGTTCTACCGCACCCCTCCAGGTCAGAGGGAATCCCCACAGAGAGGAGGAGGGAGTTAAAGGGATTTCCCAGCCAGTCCACTCTTCTTCCAGGAGGAGTGATACAAGAGCCATTTAAAACCACAGAGAGAGGCAGTGGGAGGAAGCTTGGCACTGTGTGTTGTTTCCTGTCTCTCTCAGCTGGCTTTGAAAGGAGCTGCGATTTTCTTCAGCGGATCAACAAAGAGGCTTTTGAAAGAGGTGATTCAGCAAACAGTAACACAAAGAAGGAGAAAAAAAAGTCAGAAACTCAGAGTCATTTCCCCCCCAGAATGTAAATTCCCGTGCAGTGAAACTGAATCTAACCAAACTCTGTTTTTTTCGGGGATGACTAATTTTGAAATGTCAAGATCGTTGATGCAATGGTTCAGAAAAGCACCAGGTGTTTGTCAACAGTCTTTTGTCTTCTAGCTGTGGCAAAGTCAAATAGGATTGGACTGGAATATTTAAGAAGTATCAGGAAATCTGTCCCTGGGAAAAGACCAAATAAATGAGACGGGGAGCTTCAAGGGTATTACATATCATAAAATCTACAAAAATTAGCTACTTGCTCACTAGATAGGAAGCCAGTTTGACCTAAAATGTTATGTACCATCTGTGATATGACACATGGCATAGAGGGTAACAGTCACTGCACTGGTGGCTCCATACCTTTTATCTCTCTGCCCAAAGAGGCTTGCCAGTTCATTAACATTATTTCAAAGAAGAGAGTGGCCCATCCTATTAGGAGAGTTTTCCCTCTTCTGGATTTGGTACAGAAATAGTATTCATGATCTGTTGATTTTATGATTCTCTAAAGATCTTCTGTTTATTGTTCTTATCTCTTGTTTGGTATTTTGTTTTTAGATTAGTTTTGTGTTTCATTAAAAAAAATACAGGCTTGAGTTTATTATCCACTTAGGGAACATTCCTGAGAAGGGAGTCAGGGGGAACTTAAAAAATAATTTAATCATGAATACATTTGCAGATAGAGGAATTCATGGGGTTGTATTTAAGAGTCCTAATGTTCATGTGATTCACCCCAAATCTAGTGAACTTGGTTTGAAGCTGGGTCCAACTGTTGGCATTTCATTGATTTGACTGAGTTTGGGCTCTGTTGATTGTTCAGTTTGTGTTTTTCTTATAGTTAAGGCTGCTGTAGCATAATGGTTAAGTGGTTAGGCTGCAAATCAGCACTCTGCTTGTTCAAATCCCACTAGTACAACGAGCTCAGTAGGTGGCCTTGGGAAAGCCAATGATCTCAGTCCCAGCTCCCCAGCTGTACTGTGGGGATAACAACACTGACCATGTTCACTATTCTGATTGGGGCACATCTGTTTAGAAGAATGGTATATAAGCACAATATTATCACCATCATCACACCACCTGTGTACTGGCTTTAATGCATTATTTGATGTTTTATTTGTTTTTATGCTATTAGAAAGTTTGTTCACCTGAGCAGAGAGCCAGTGTAGTATCATGATTACAGTATCGGACCTGGATCTGGGAGCTAGTCGCTTTTTCTCTCAGCCTCACCTACCATACAGGTATGTTGTGAGGATAAAATGGAGGAGGAGAAATAAAATTGTTAGCCGCTTTGGGTCACCACTGGGGAGATCATAGGGAATAAAATTAATAGTGTTTTGTTGTTGATTGTTTTATTGGAAGCTGCCATGGAAGCCAGTTAAGTACTTGAGGTGAGCAAATCTACTAAATAAAACAAATTACGTGGAGCTACAATATAGGAAGAATAGCATCCACTATCAGTGGTGCACAAAACATGGACATGGCATGATTATATAAGAACATCAACAACATGCTACACTTTGGTGAGAAGAGTGCAAAGTCAACAGTGGTTGGGTGCCATTTTACCCTAGCAACTTAAAAGACAACAAGAGTCCAAGGCAAACCACCCAATCCTCCTCTGGAATCTCATAGTGCTTGGGACATGAGGAAAGGGGAGGCATTTCCCAGCAGGGGGTCAAAGTTAAACAGCTTGTTTAGCTTGTCAGAATATGATGCTGCTTTTCGAGTGGCGAGAAATCCATTATTTCCAGCATGGCAACTAAAGCAGATCTTCAGGACTGGGCTGTTGAGCATTATAGGCTGACTGAAAATGATAGGAGCCTTTCCAGTGACTCAGAGGCAGGAAAGGGCCTACAGTTGGGTGTGCACAAAATACATCATTAACCAAACAGGTCATGCTGGGAAGTCATCCTGAAATGGAAATAGCAGGAATGCGGGAAGCATATTGGCAGGGACCTTTGTTTATAAAATCACAGCCACCTACATAAAGGAACTTTGTGTTCTTTTGGCCTGGAGTAAGGTAAGGCTGAGAGTTAGAAGATGAATAGGTCTTGAGAATGGTTTCTATATTGTCTGTTATAAATGTAGCAAATTGGGGAGAGGTGTTATTTTCCAAAACTATTAAAATGTTGTCAGCGTCTGGATCTTTTTTGGCTGGCATTTTATTTCAAGGATATGTTGCAGTTTGTTGCTAAAACAGTGGATGTAGAATAACCCTTAAAAGGCTACCTGTACCATTCTTACTCGAAGGGTAATGCAGCTTACCTGGTTTCCCTTCCCCTATTTTATCCTCAGAACATCCCTGTGAGCTGCATAAAGATGAGAGAGTGACAGAACCAGGGGTAAGTGGGGGTATCCTACGTTGTACCCTATAACTACTACACCATACTACCTCTTCATGTAGCAGGGGACACACACACACACACACAAAGAGGAAACAGAGAATGGCACTTGTGAAGATGCTCCGAACAAACAACTGGACCCCACAACAAGATCGCCATCCTGTGTAATGTTTTTTAAGCTGAGGAAACAACTGTGGCAGGTTGCCAGCAGCTTTGAAGGGGGGGGATGTCCTGTCCCTTTAATAAAAGTTTAATGGGATGTTATTTACTTCCATGCTATGAAGAGCTTCAACTATTCATTTCTACATATAAGACTCCATTAAAGAGAGTGGACATATCTCACCAGGCCAGCTGGCAACCCTGACTGTGAGTAAGGAGCCAAGTTGTGGAATCTTAGGATTTTGTTTTGTTTTGTAAGTTACTAGACAGGAATTGGTCCCTTGAGTCAAGAAAGCAGCCATAAAAAAGCAAACAAAACAAACCAGAAACTATTTTGAGAACACCTTAAAAATTACTAATTTTTAGAAAACAAGAGAGTTGTTTTCAAACAGCTATATTTATTACAGCCCATGTATACATAATTTTTAAAGACGTATTTATGAGTTCAAACCATTTGCCCTATCACACTGCAGACTAAAAGAATACAGACGACTCTACACAGCCCACCTTTTCAGAAGACCCCTAGCAAAAGCTGCCCACAGCTGCCCCTTTTACAATCTCCTTGTCCTTGCCCATCGCAATGTGACATGGTTTTGTCCTTCCTGTTACTTGCCAGCTGGTGTGGGTGGACAAGCTCACAATTCTCTCCTTTTGTTTGTCGTCTTAACGAATGGAACTCTGACTTTCGATAGCTCATTCCCTGGAAATCTGGTCTCTAAGGGGCTACTGGACTCGAATCTTGCTCTTCTACTACAGGATAACATGGCTATCCACTTGAAACTTGTGCCCATTACTGAATCCCAGTGAGCATGACCATCGAAAGCTCGTACCTTGGAAATCTAGTTGGTCTTTAAGATGCTATTGGACTCAGATCTTGCTCTTCAATTGTAGACCAACACAGCTACTCACCTGAGAATATCTTCACCAATGTGAAGTTATTGTTTGAAACTTGGTGCGTGTGCACAATGATCCCATTACTCCAAGGAAATGATTTGACCTTGCTCACAATCATACTGTTTGTCCCATCATCAATTGATCCAACTCCCCCAATACCAGCAGATATTTATCTACCAGATCCCAGAGCGGTGTCATTTTACAAATATGTGCCATCAACTCACAACCGACATATGGAGACCTCAGCAAAAGGCTTTCAAGGCAAGAGACATTCAGAATTGGCTTTTTATTCCTCTGTCTTCCTCAGCAGAGCAGCCCCAGTTCTTCCTGGTGGTCTCCCATCCAAGTTCTGACCAGGTCCGACCCTGCTTATCAACCCAGATCAAACTATACCATGCTGCCTTCCCTCTCATTTTCCGAACCACCCTCTCCCAGTCTGAACATGCAGGTTGAATTACATTATTTGGCTGAATGGAAAAGAGAGAGAGAGCAGATGAAAAGGAGATAAGTGGGGAGAGGGAGAGCAGAAAGCCGAGGAAAAAATACAGCCGAGAAGGGCAAAATAAAGAAGCGCCTCCTGCCCCGATCCCCCGGAAGAGGACAGGAACGATCCCCTTCTCTAAGCGAAACTACGCTGCAGCGACACTACCCAGTGGCTAGAGCGCATGCGTTCTTTACGATCCTGACACCGGTGACGTCACCCCCTCCGAGGCCGCGGCTCTCCCCCGGAGTTGCCAAGCCGCGCTGAACTCTGTGTGTGTCGCGCCTGCCCGCTCCGTATTCCTCTCCCCTTCGCCTCCCGGTCGAGGGAGGCTTCCGCGGCCCCCTCAGCCCTGACGCTGCTTCTGTGGCGTCGATTCGACGGTTTGTCCCCCTCCCTCGCCGCTCCAGCTCCTCCTCCTCCTCCTCCACGCTAGACGGAGCCACAGTTGGGGCCTCGGCTGCCGGCTTCCCGGGGCAGTTTCTCTCGCCTCACGGGCGCTGGGACCCGGCGAGCCGAAGCGGAGAAGCGACCGCCGGAGGAGGTGAGTCCCGGGGACGCTGGAGCCCAGGAGGCGACGTGCCTTCCCTGGAGCGTTCCGGGCGCCCCTTCATTCCCCCCCCCCCCGAGGAGGGGTCGCGTCCCATTCCCTCCATCTCGGCTTCACATCCCTTAGTTAGCCCGACATTATGCCCTCAGTTCGGTCTCACCGGCTTCCCATTCCCCTGTTTCTGAGTCTCCCCACAGGGCTCTTTCCCCAGCCATGTACCCCCCCCCCCCTGTTTGCCTCAAGACCCGCGCTCCCCCTTCCCCGGTGTCATGCCCTTTCCCCGGACCCTTCTCTCTTCACACCCCCTTCGCCGCTCTTGACTTGTCAATAATGTCCACCCTTTGCTTCCCCTCGGGCACTCCCACCTTACCGTTCAGGACCCCCCCCCCCCCGCTCTGGCATCCATCTCCCTTTGTCTTAGCACTCTCCCTCTCCCTTACTCTCTGGGGATTCCTCTTCATTCCGGCTGGCTTTGCACTTACTTTCACAGAGGGGTTTGGAGGGAGTTTGCCTTTCCTCTTTCTTGGCTGTGTTGCCTCCCCGAATCCAGCCGCATCCTGGTATCCAGCCCCTGTTAGAAACACACACTCACCTCAGCCAAGATTCGGGTCCAGTAGCACCTTAAAGACTAAGTAGTTTTCCGGGGCATGAGCTTTTGAGACCCAAAGCTCCCCTTCTCAGATGCGTTTATAAGTCTTTTAAGTGTATCTGAAGAAGGGAGGTTTGACTCTGGAAAACTCGTGCCCTGGAAATCTAAGACAAGAGTCGGGTCCAGTAGCACCTTAAAGACCAACTTTGACTTTCAAAAGCTTATACCCTGGAAATCTAAGACAAGATCTGGGTCCAGTAGCACCTTAAAGACCAGCTTTAACTTTGACTCTCAAAAGCTTGTACCTTGGAAATCTGGTTAGTACTTGACCCAAATCTTGCTCTTCTACTACAGACCAACAGAGCTACCCATCTGAAACTCATCTCAGCCAAGACTTTTAATAACTCACCAATCCTTAGATTCACTCTTTCACCATCTCTGCAGCTGCTGATACAGCACAGCAACAGTGGGGCTTTTACATGGCAGGTTTCCCAGCCCCAGTCCACCAGCAGTGGCCATCCACCCTCCATGGGCCACTGGGGCTTCTTTTTTTAATCAACATTTGAATGTTATTATAGTGGTGTATAACAAGAAGTGTATCAACAGGTTCTCTGAATTCCCACCTTTTCATTTCTTTTGGTTACATCTTTTCTCTTGTATGTCTGCAACAGAAGGCGCTAGAGGCTTACTTTATTTTTCACTGAAAGTTGGGAATTCAGGGAACCTGCTACATACATTGTTACATTAGTATGATGACAGTCAATTGCTGATTTTTTTTTAATGAAGGCTCAGTGGCTTGAAGAAACCCCTACTATTAATTTTTTTTTAAAAGCCTCTTCAGTTGTGGAGGGAGGAAATAGCCAGTGGGGGAGATAGGGGCAGGGAAAATGGCTGCTGTGTGGGAGGGGGAATCTGAATTTTCCCACCCACATGACAACTATTCAGGCTTTCCTGTGATCTTACCTAAAACTTTGCAGCAAAGCAATTTGAGAAAGATTGGAGAAAAGCCAGGATAGCCTTGTGAGGTGCAGGAATCTACTATGATGCTGTAGAGAAGTGGGGGGAAATTTCTAACATCACTGAACTCAGAACCTATGTGGATATGGCCTCTGTCTCCTCTTGAAAATCATCTGTGGCCCCATTTTCTCTATGGCTTTGGTTCTGATAATCGTCCAGAGCAACTGGTGGCCACTGTGTGAAACAGGATGCTGAACTAGGTGGATTGCTGGACTGATCCAGCAGGGTGCCTCTTAAATTCTTGTTTTATGTTCTGATAGCCTGTCCCTTAATTTAAGAGAAACAAAAAGAACAAGTTGCTTGTGGTGTATGTTACCTTTGGAAGGTATGCCCAGCTTTTCTAGGTTTCTGACTACTACTCCCCTTTGAAGAGTTATTTTGTTCTGTTATTATTTTATGTTTCCACTTCTTCTGTCATGGCTGTGTTTCTTTCCATTCACTTCCAGGGCTACATCTATTTTGATTCCTATTTTATTTTCCATTTATTTGTTCCCACTTCAGAATTCACTGGATGACTTCTTTCTGTTGCCTAGATATTCTTTCACTGCCTCATTTGTGACAGTGGGACAGTTATTTCCATACCCTAACTTTCAGTTCACTTTTGACTTTTAGATGGACTTCCTGCTGCCAATAAGGGTTCCGTGCTCTTTTGCTAGGCAGAGGGGAGTGGGAAGTATTGAGAGGGGTTTAATCTGGCTCCTAGGAAGTTGTCCTTGTGTTGAGAGATCAGGCTGTAAGCAGCTGAGGTTGTTGGAAGTTTGGAAATCCAGTATTTATTTCCTTCAGTTATTCCCAAATTTTCTCCACAGTGGAACTGAAGATGTATACAACTATCTCCTCTTCTCCATTTTATCCTCAGAGCAACCCTGTGAGGAAGGTTAGTTTGAGAGAGAGTGACTGGACCAAGGTCATGCAGCCAGCTTCCATGGCAGAGTGGGGATTTGAAACCGAATCTCTCAGATCCTAGTCTGACACTCTAAGCACAACACCATGTTGGCTGTTGGAGAAGATGGTGTTTTGAAAGCGATCACACTTGGGGCAGGAAAATCTGCACAGTTACAGATCAGTCGTTATTGACAGGCCTATTTTTCTTCTTTAAAATACCCATATTTTATACCAAGTGAACCTATATTATGTGCTCCAAATATATTAAGTAAATGCTCTTGCATAATTATTCTAGGTTTCATGTTTCCAAAAGATGTGGGTGTCTCTTCTTAATACCACTTATGTTCTTCCAAATATTTCATCACAGTCATGAGGATTAGAAACTTGCCTTTTGAACCTAACAGCCAAAATTTCTCAGAACACCATAATTCTGTATTTGTGCACTGACTGGCTTCAAGGAGTTGACGTGAATAGCTGATTGGCTTGCAGAGAATTGACAGCAGTTGGCATGTTTGTATCGCAGAAATAAAGAATAGCATCCGTTCCATAGTACACGTTTGCTTGGCCATCATGTTGCCAGCTTGCCAGCTTGTTGTGAACAGTGTGTTACCTGTGCAGTGTCTTGCTTGTGTTCCTGTGCCAGGCAGCTGATTATGCAATCCATTTTGTAAGGCACTATTAGCTTCAATCATGTCAGAGCATAGCAACTGCTCTTGGTAGATTAAAACAATTGCTGGCTTCCTATTGTAAAAAAAACACCTTTGGTATTTGCTCCTTAAAAATATGTTTATCTTCTTTTAATTGGTAGCCACTTAGCTGCAACAGTTGTCTACAAAAGTTCACACTACAATGCTTTTTCTGTTTAACTCTTGGTCTTTTAAAAATATCGTTTATTAGGTTGTTTTATATTGCGAGCAGAGTGATATGAGAACCTGACTAATGTGGCTGCTTTTCCTTCTAAGTACAGTATGATTACAAATAAGGATTTTTAAAATTTGTAGTGTTATGCGGAATTGTTCTCAGTCATACTTGGAAAGCACAGAATTCAGATCCCTGCTCTATCTTGGCATTATTTCAATGATTTGCTTGGGCAAGTGGCACTGACAGTGGGCCAAGCTGTAAGTTAGGATACTCACATGTAACTTTCTCCTGGTATTTCTAAAAATGAAAAGTAGCCTTCATAGACTGCAGTCTTGAGCACAGAACATGTGGAAGATGGGGTTGGTTAAACTCTTTTTTTCCAGCTGTTTTTCACTTGAGAGAAAAATTACCATCTTTCCCTTCTGAGGAAAAGATATGAGGAACTCTATCTGCTCACCTGGGGTGGGTGGGGCTGGCAACTGAAGGGTGGATACTCTTGACTGGAAAAATGGTTTGCAGGAAAAGAATTAAGTACCTTCTGTCACTCACCCTTCTTCTGCTTCTGTGCAACCTCCCATGTCTGTTTTTATTTTTAAAAAATGTCAGAGGAAATTTAGATGCAATTGTGTAAATATAATCAGGGATGCGCACTTGAAAAAATGGTATTTTTTTAATTTGGATTTTGGTAAGGGGCGTAATAGTGGTATTTGTGGGTATTTGTGTGCTCCAATACTGTTTCAGGATTCAGGTTCCTTGTGGGGTGGGATTCCAGAATTATTTGGGTTCCATTGTTTTTAATGGAGAAGTAGGAGGTGGGACTGGAGTGGCTGTTTTTCAACCAAATGACATCAAAATTTCAGGGGACTTAGTGCTGCCTGTCCACTAAAAACACCCCCCCACCATGATTCAAGCAAATTGATCCTAAGGGTCCAAGTCTATGGACCCCTGAACAAGGTGACCCCAGCCATCCTGCTTGTCTCCATTGTTTCCTATGTGGAAAAAATTCAAAGAACCCAATAACCAAAAACACACAGAAGAGCTACCACTGGCCAGAAGCTTCAAAATGCAAACAAGAACCAGTGACAAACCAGCAGAGCCATGGACCAGTGTGGCAAGCCCAGCACAACCAATGTGAAATCAGAGAATCCCAGCAGAACCAACCTAAGCAAGGGACACTGTTGCAAACCCAACACAACCAATGTCAAATTAAAGAATTCCAGCAGATCCCAGGGACAGTGTGGCAAACCCAACAGAACCAACAGCCTTTCATCACTAATGCTTCTGTCCCCTCCCACCTCTATAAAGAAAAAACATGACAACAATACAGCATGCATGAGCTTTGTTTTAAGTGCTTTAATGAGATCTGCTTGTGCTTGTTTTAAACTGAGATACTTATCTACTTTCCTAGCATACCTTGTTCCAATGATATTTTTTCTTTATGAGAGTGGCAAGAACATTTTTCCAGAGGAGTTAGCTGTGTTAGTCTGTAGTAGCAAAAATAGAAGAGTCCATTAGCACCTTTAAGACTAACCAACTTTACTGTAGCATAAGCTTTTGAGAATCACAGTTCTCTTCTTCAGATGCAGGGTATTTGAAGAAGAGAACTGTGCATCTGAAGAAGAGAACTGTGATTCTCGAAAGAACATTTTTAGTACCTATTCATTTATTTTCTGCAAAGAAGTTCTCCTCCAATATCTGATCCCTTTACCTGAGAGAAACACTTCCCGAAAATTTGTAAAATGGAAGAAAAACAGGCCTAGGAGCATTAAAATGCCAGCCATGGATATTTTTGGATATTTTTTGAGAATTGATATCTGGTATTCTTGAGACTCCCAAATATCACCCATGTACCCAAAAATACTGATTAGATATTTTTCAAATATTTTTGGACCATAAATATCCAAATGCACATCCCTCCATATAATGTGTGGTTTGGCTGTACTAGTCACCTTTTCCCATCTTTATAATGGCCTGCCTGATAAGGTAGCTGTGATAACAAACCAGGTTGAAGGCCCATTGCATGTTAAAGGTCTTAGCTGCCTTGGTGGCCTTGATGAGGGCAGGAAGTGGGGTGGGTGGTGGTTATATTTCATAAATAAGTGATAAAGAAGAATCACATAATAATAGCTGAAGTTGGTGGGCATGAACTGATTTGGAGAACATCACTTGGAGAACAGACAGCCAAGCTCAGAGCATCGCTCAGATTGTCCCACCTTGACCTAAAAACTGAGTTTTTCTTCTTTCAGCACTTAGCAAGTTTGTGTATGTCACAGATAGGAGGAATGTTGTAATCAGGCTTTCTGACAATCTTGTATTTATAGTCCAGGCAGGCAGGAACTTACTGGGCTCAAGGACCTCTTATTGCACACAGCTGGCTGCAGATGATTTTGGGAACTGGAAACATTTTGAGTGGGATGCCGAACCCAGATGGAAAGAGCGTGTGCTCGGGTCTTGCATCACTTTCACTTGGATGGTTAACATTTCTGAGAAATGACTGGTCTGGGATTGGGATGTTTTTAAAACTCCTTCGTTTCTTAGGAAGGGAAAGGCTTCTTTTGAAATGGAATACTTTTATGTCCCACCACACTCCCACACATGTTCATAGCTACAATATCTTGTCTTCCCTTCACCCCCCACCAAACTTTTTACCCACAGATGTTGCAGGCAAACATAATTATTTGTTCTCCAGACTATTTAGATTTAGTTTACTCTGTGTTCTTTCTCTGTGAGCATTTGTATTTTGTTGGTCCCAAACTTAGGATCATTATGTCCTAAGAAACTTTAACTGCTAATTCTCTATGGATCTGGAGGAGCCAAGTGTTTCCTCATAAGTTGGAACATGCTATGCTGAATTAATTTGATTTTTTAAAAGAGCAGAGAGGATGACAAAAGAGCAACAAAATGAAGCAGAGCGCTTCACCAGTGAAATGCAGAAGGAAGTGAATTTAGGAGAGGAATTGCCTTCTGTTGAAGGCTTCATTTAAGGACAGGTGTGTTAAATAGACTTCCTGTGCCTTGAAAAGTTCTGTATCAGCTGTAGTTCAGGTGTGTTAATCTCCCCCTTCCCAGCAATGATGGTTGTTCTTTAGCATTCTGAAATGTTTACAAAATGTATCTGTCATCCTTGTATATTAGATATATATTCATAGGAATACTTTCACAAAACTATGTTCATCAGTATAGATAGATATTCTTCATCTTATCAGGCTGTTGGGTTATAGCAAACAAAGTCTAAAGCTGCTTTATGGTGCACACAAATGTGCAGAATTTCTACAGTGAGATTTCTGCATAAGCATCTTCACTGTATTTTTGACATTCATACAACCTACCCCTGCAAGCTGTCTGTGGAACAAACTGCACCATGTGTATTACTTCTAGAACATATGGTATAAGTATCAGTCTTGCTTTTACTTCGGCTACTTCTACTTTCTCTCTTTTGTTGCTTCTGTGCCTGTCTCCATCCTTTTTATTTGGACTGACTATTCAGAATTGATCCTTTGCTTCTTTACTGAACCTTGGCCAGCCTCTTGCCTTACTCCTACAAGAAAACACTGGTCTCATCTTGGAACATGAGATGCAAGGACCGTAAGAGGTACAAAGAAAAGACCAAAGAAGAACAGCTCTAGAAAGGTCTGAGGCACATACATAAATCTCTCATTGTTAATAGCATGTATACTGGCTTGAATCCACCAGAGCGCTTCTGCTGACAGAAGGATTTCTACCCACAGAGCTCAACAGTCTCACTTCCCCCACCTTTTGGAGGGCATTTTGGAGGGTATTTTGGGAAGGGGGAGGCAATGAAATATCACTTTGCAGACAGAAATCCCCGAATCCATTATAATCTTTGTGCTATTTTCACAAACGCCCTCTGAAATTAATCTCTAAGTTTCCATTCTACAGATACGACCTTTAAAATAGGATTTGAAGGTTGATTTCTTGGGTTCATTACTGTAATTCCTTGGCCTGTATTAGATCTGGGCCATTTCCACATGGCTTACCTTTGCTCGTAATGACCCGGAACATCGCACAAAAAACACGGAAGATCGCATTTTCTCGCGCGAAATTTGTGATCTTCCGCAGTTTTTACCCGATGTTCTGGGTCGTTACAAGCAAAGGTAAAGCCATGTGGAAATGGCCCTGGAGTGTCAGAGAAAGATGAATGGATAGAACCAATTGAAGTACTAAAATTGCACTAAGCTTAAGAATTTTATAGCATTACAAGCTAATGTAATGCCTTTGTTACATTACATGGGACAGAACATTTGTGGATTTTACAGATAAGGGACTGAGCCATAATAGATTCAAATCTAGTTGGGATTAGAACCTAGATCCAAAGAGAGTTTATCTGTAGCACAACACTGGTCATTAGAATTCATTTTTCTGATTATAGATTGTGTATACATTAGGAATGTAGTATTTATTCCCAGGCCTTAGGCTTGATCTCCAGAAGGAATGCAAGAACTTACGTTCCTGCTGTACATTTAATGAACACTTAGAATTAACATATTCTTAACTTATTTCCCTTCCTCAATTAACCCTGCAAAAGCTATGATAAGTAGGTCACTGGCTGAAGGTGGAGAACAGAGGCTTAGAGGGACAGAATATCTCAAGGCCACACATAGGATGTGAACCAGAGCTAACATTGTGTCCAGTGTACGACACTCACCTTTTATGGAGGTTCTCTGAGCCAGTTTTGTGATTCATGAACTATTTTGTAAATATACAGTTGCAGAAGCTGATATTGGCTGCCATTAGAAAATTGTTCCTGTTATTTCTACAGCGATGGCCTTGCCTGCTTAAAAATCTGTTGAGAGTTTGGAGTGTATTTTGGCCTTCGTGTTTGAGAAATGACTGCTTTCACTTGTTGGAAAATCCATTTTTGCTCAACTTGAGACTTGTGTGATAATATTAATGTTTGAAATTACAGGTATGGTTTAATAATATTGGATGAAGAAACCTTCATGTGTGTTAATTTTAGATTGGTATTATGTCTTTTATTGATTAGCTGAAGGAAGTTGCAGTAGAAACTAAATCAGCTGGCAGAATCTGAGTAAAACAATTGTTGAAGCAGTTATGGGCTACGAGGATTGTGATGAACTGAATCAAGATCAATAAATAGTCAAGTCATTGTGTTTCTTTTGACAATCACTTACGTTAGACTATGAACACAGAAATCTTTTTGCCTGCTGCCTGAAACACTACGTGTAATTGGAAAGCTGATATTCAGAGAGCAACACTAGAAGGAAATATTTTACGTATGTGTGCAACAGTTAGCTATTTTATTCTGAGTATAAAACTTTATTTTATTTATACCATTTATATTCCACCTTTCTCACTGAGACTTAAGGCAGGTTACACATTGTGAGTCAGTAAAATCAATTTCAAAATAGTAACAAGTCCAGTAGCATCTTTAAGACTAACCAGCTTTATTGTAGCATAAGCTTTTGAGAACCACAGCTCTCTTCATCAGATCCAGAGAGCTGTGGTTCTCGAAAGCTTATGCTACAATAAAGTTGGTTAGTCTTAAAGGTGCCACTGGACTCTTTACTGTTTTGCAACTACAGACTAACACAGCTAACTCCTTTGGATCAATTTTAAAAACATTTCAATAAACAATGCAAAGATTTAAAGCCAGTAGAAATCCAATACAGAGTTGAAGAAATGCTGAAAAACAGAGCATAAGTGATTCCAAGACTGATATATTAAACAACAGAGAAACTACTCAGTAGGATCATACTTATAGCAACTGACAGTACGTAGTAGTAAAGTATATAGTTCCTGTCTCTTTACTGGCTTGTAAAGTACCTGATACATACCTACATATGTGGATAGTGGGTTGTGTTTGTCTTGGGGAATCAGAAATTGTGCAGGTCTACTTCTATAGGTGTAATAATGTAGGATGTGGCATTCCATCTATCCACGTTGGGAAGTACAGAATCTCAGAACTATCTGCATGCTCTGAGAACCAAACTAAATGTTACAAGGGAGATATGTAAGCAGGATCACCTTTTTCTCCCTTTTAGATATTTCAAAGCAACTGCTTATGTCTATTAATTTGGTGATGCAGCATGTTGGGGGGTGGGAATGATGTAAGAATCCTTTATTTTCTTGTCATTTTCCTGATCTAAATCACCCTCCTCCCCAGAGCAGCTGTTACCTTGGGTAGGATGGGGTGGAGAAAACTGTCTAGATCATGGAACCTCCACACGCCTTGTTTGAATCTGAAATGTTTGGCTCTAAAGCTGGTCTCTTTATTAGTAACTCAACTGTATCTAACACTAGATTACCAGCCTAGAAGTATGAACTCTTCAGTGGGAATAAGATATTCATCCAGAGCCCTAGTATTTCTCCAGCAGTTTTAAAAACAAGAGGGATCACATTCCTTAGGAATCATCCAAGGTGTTGAGTAGGATACCATTAGGTCTGGTTCAGCAGTGTTAGTCATAATTCAACCACAATTGCATTGAGGTTGCTCTGCAAGGAAAACCATGATTCTTATATCTGACAGTCTTTCTCCATGACGTTGCAAACACACCTTGCATAGTTAATAAGTCTTGCTCTTTGTTCTTGTTATTGGTAAGCCATTTTATTGAATAGAGCAGTCTTGTGTTTAGAAAATTATTCATCAGTTTGAGATTACTTGACTCTAAAGATGTATGTTCTCTTCTCAAGATGGATAAGCCTGCAAAAAAAAAAAAGCTAGGTGCCTTAGGCTGAAATCCTAGGCTCAGTAAGCCCTTCGGAGGAGCTCCATAGGGCTTATTTCTGAGTAAACATGCTTAGGATTTCATTTTAGAGTGGTGCTTTGAAATTTAAACGATTTCTTCAACCCAGCAAAAGATCTGTGTTCTTTGTCCTTAAGAATTACTGCTACTATCTTAAAACTATGCTAAAAAATTGTGGCATCTTCAGCGCACTTGTTGTGACCTAAGCTTTCTCAAGCTTCTTTCCATACCATCAGGTCTTCCCCTGCAGAAATATAACCTAATCTTCTAATCTAAGATGATGGGGTGAAAAATGTCATCAGGAAGCATTCCCTATATTTACTTATTTATAATTTTTTTATATTTATAATTTATATTTATGTTCCCTATACTCTACCATGGAAATGTGTTTGCATTGTCCTTTTCTGAATTCTGGTTTGGATATTTGTTAGCAAAATAGCAAAGGGATTGTTGGAGAGTAACGTCAGTATTCTTGTTGGCTATTTGGCTGGGCCTTAGAGCCGTCCTTTTGAGTTCAGTCAGAAATGCCAATTTGTACAATTTATTAAACTTCTCCTTATTACCTCCCTTTCCCTTTTGTTTCTTGAAGACGTGCTTCAGCATTACCTGCTGCCTTGGAGGGCTGGGCTTTTTTGATTGATGCAAGAATAGATATGGTGTTACTCATAGTGCAGGGGCTATGGCTTACATTCAGTTTCATCTCAGTCAGATTAACCACACTTTTCTAGTTACGCAAATAAGAAGCCTATTATGTCTTTGGTGTGACATTAAGCTTCCTGCATGCTATTCTAATTTGCAAGTGTAAACCACTCTCTCGTTTGGCATTAACATTGATGGTCAGTTCTTCTTAATGTCTGCTGTTTTTTTAAAAAAACTGTTTTATTGCCTTCAGTCTGTCTTCAGAGTTGAAGATTGAAGGCTGCTTAATATTTGGACTGAAGAAACCTTAAGAAAAGAAAAGCATCTCAGGACACATGGCGAATACATGGAGTGGTTTATTTCTTTCTGAGTCACTAATGACTCAGATGTTTTAGCACTATGTTGTGGCCTTGGTGTGCTAATGCTGAGCCATCTGGCTTTTTAATAAGCATCAAAACTAAGATATTAACTATTTACAGATCTGTTGATTCTTTTTTAGAGGAGTCTCGCTGCTACTAGGGCTGGTTTATCTCACTAACCACTTCTGAATCTACCTTCTGAGATGGTTTGTGTGTGTTTGTCTTACCTTCATCCTGGCTGTGGCTAAACTGCCTGTATGAATCCATCCAGGGATTGCTTTCTGTTTGCTAAAGATGAATGTAGCTTGCTGGCAATTTACATATATCAGTTGAACAGATAGGCATGCACATGTCTATAATGCCTCAGAGTCACTTCCCTTACAAGACTATTATATTGAGAAATGAACATATTTGAATGCATACTAAGCTGTCATATATTGAATCAGACTGTTGGTCTATCACAGTCAGAACTGCCATCAATATGTGGATGATGCCCAGCTCTATATCTTGTTATCCAAATCCCTTAGTGATGCAGTACAGGTACTGAGTCACTGCTTAACAACTGTTGAAAGCAACAGCTGGCTGAAAGGAAACAAACTGAAACAACCCAGACAAGACAGAGGTGATGTTGGTTGGAAAAGCAGAGACATTGAAGGACATTGTGCTTCTGACTTTTGATGGGGTTCAGTTGACCCTGGGTGACTCACCGAAGAGCCTAGGGATTATATTAGACCCAGCACTGCTGCTAGAAAAGTCAAAAAAAGGGCTTCTCAGAACTCAAGACTAGCCTGGAAGATGGCCCCCTACCTTGACACAGCGGATCTGGCCACCTGGATTCTTGGCACAGAAACATCAGCACTAGACTACTGTAATGCACTCTATGTAGGTCTCCACTCATAGTCAAATCAGAGACTTCAATTGGTGTTGAATATTGCAGCTTGTTTACTCTCAGGAGCTAAATGGAGTATATGCATATCACGCTCATTCTGCTGTCACTCCACTGGCTTCACATGAGTTACCTAGCTCAATTCAAGGTCATGAGTATCTTATTCAGAGCCCTTCATGGCCTTGGTCCCTCATATCTGTGCCTCTCCCCCGTGTTATGCCACAGCAGCTTCATTCATCTGGTCAGGGCCTTCTGCAGATACCACCCTGCAGTTGAGTAAAATCTACAGCTGCCCATACACATGCTTTCTCTGTGATAGCCCACACTTTATGGAATGGTCTGCCTGAGGTGGTCAGGAGAGCCCCCATTTTCCTGGCTTTCCACAAAGTATGCTAAATTGAATTATTCAGGAGGACTTTCTACCCAGATTACAAGACTGTGTCATAAGAAATAGCTCAGAGTGATGCCTTGGTTGGGATGGGAACTAAAAGCTATGCTATTGGGTACTGTCTGCTGATATAGATACACACCTACTAGTGAGTTTCCACACTGCTAAACATACCATGGATATTAATTGTTTTGTTTCAGATAAATTTCATCTCTGACTCTGTGCTTGGCTTTATGCTTGTTTAAAAATTTTTTGCTACCATTCCCTATTGTATCTGTTTCCCTGAATGTCCTAACTGTTGTTCATTTTTGTACTTTGCTCAGTGAATGGCTTAGCTGTCGATTATATTGTATTTTCACTTGCACTGTTGTAATCCGCCTTGGAACTCAGTGAGAATGGCAGACTGTAAATAGATATTCACACTTGCAGTGGCTTTCCAGGGTCTCAGGCTGAGATCTATTACATCACCTACTGCCAGATTCTTTAACAGGAGGTACTGGGGATTGAACCTGAGACCTTTTGTATGCTAAGTAGATGCTCTGCCTCTGATCCATGGCTTGTCCGTAAAGTTACTCATCTTCAGAAATTATAATAGGGTCTGGGAGGCATATAGAATCAATTTCCCTAATATCTCTTAGTTATCCAATTTCATACACTTCTAATGAATGTTGCATCCGCATTTTTGATATGTAAATGGTATGGTCAGAAATGCTTTCTCATCAGAATGAATGTTTTATACCAAGTCTATGTAGCTGCACTGCAAATAGATTTTGTTAGCTCTTCATCCTTCCACTACTCCTCAGGTCTGCCCCTAATGATTGCTTGACATGGATGTGTGATCTTAAAACAAAAAGGCTATATGGATGTATTTGCCAATGTGGTGTGGTGACCTCTAGTGGAGGAAAACACATGGAGAGTCATAGTACCTTCTCTAGAGTATATATATAAGTGTTCACTGCACATGTTTCATGCACATTGAATGCTTACATTACAAGGTAACATGTTCTTGGAAAATATGATTTCAGCTTGTTGGCATAATTGGGCATAAGGAGAAGGTACAATTCATAGTTAGACATACCCGATCTACCATGGATATATGCTCTTGAGATATTATAGTACCACAGCAAGTATGCCACCCCAACTGGATAGTTATTGCTTTGATCCACTGGCTCTGATATGCTGTCAGAGATCTGTGGTGATGTTATCTATCAGTGTGGAAAATGGACTTTTAAAAAATGCAGAATTGTTCTGTAATCCTGAAAGAAATGGGAAAACCATGTGTATGTGAACTGTGTGTATTACTGCAGTCCATATCAGTGCTGTTTTCTGTGAAGTGCAATACACATTAATTTTCTTCATATGATAGTAAAGAACAGGAAAAGGTTTATGTTTTTTCCTAAGGTGCTGACTAGAATAAACAAGTGCAAAGCAAATGCATATAGTTTAGCCGAAGTATACAAATGATGTTTATTTGCAAGGGTATAATCTTCAAATTGCCTTCCAAGTATCATTTGTATCTAATTACTAGGACAGTTTATTACAGTTCATTTCCCCCCTCATGGTGAATAAGCAGTTCTAATGCTGTGAGTGACACAGATTTATTTCACCGGGCTCTAATATGAAACTAGACATCTTGCTCTTCCTTGTATATCTGATGTTTGCTGAAGGCCATAAAGTTGTACAAAATTATTCCTTTGAGAGCAGCATTTGGTAATCAGATTCCATCACACCACTTCTTCTTTTCCTCTTGGAAGCAATTGGGAACTGCCTAAATGGGCACGGTAGCTATCTTGTTCTCATACTTTGTTATTTGGTAGTTCTTTCTAATTTTGGAAGGCAATAGCTTGAGCATCAATATTAAATTTGTAACAGAGAAGTGCATTCAGGGGCTTCAAATATTAAATTTACCAAGGTATTTTAAAATGTGCTTGCATTCAAGAAAGGTAGGTATATTTTGTTTGGGGTGATAGTCCTTGTACTTGTGAAACTGTGAGCAAAGAGGATGCATGATATCAATCAATCCTTCATGGAGATTAAGGTAAGCCAGTGGTTTGCAAATGGAGTCCTGTGCCCTGTCGTCTTCCAGATGTGTGCTATTGAGAGCTGTCTGGGTTGAGCCACAATGGCACAGTGGGCTCATTTCCACCCCACCCCACCCCAGTCAGTGAGGGTGCAGAAGACAACAGGTGTAGGTTAGGTGTAGCCTAACATCCATTGCCTCCTAGATGCATGCTATGGGTGGTCATGGCCAACTCCCAAGTTATGTTCCAGTGAAGTTGCTGGTTTCTTTCTCTCAGCCCAGCCTACCTCGGGGTATTGATGTGGGATCAAATAAATAGCCAGCCTGTGCTCTTTTAGAAGGAGGGTAGGTAAAATGATAAATTAGTCAACCCTTGTCACATGTTACTCAAGTCAGCTAGCATACTTATCCTTCATTTTCTCCAGTGATGGCATTCAGATGGAAGCAGATGAAATTTCTCACTTTGTCTTATCTGTGCACTGAGTAGCGATTCATTCTTTCTCCAGTCCTTCAATTTTACTACAGAATCTTGTTTCTTCAGGCAAATAGTGAAAGCACAGGTCACAATTTTAAAGTGTGAGCCTGAACAAATAATATAATTTGGATTTACATGTTTATAAATGTGAATATTCAGCAACATGCTTACCTTGTTGATTGCTGCATCTTCTGTGGAGTATATACTCTGTGGCAAACTCAGCCTGATGCTTGATATTGCTATGTATCGTATCTATAAATACGAAAAATGAGGAAGATAAAATCTAAACTTGTATAGTGTTAAATAATGTGAGATTCTTGTATTTTATGCTGCAGGGTGGGAAGGGTGTATGGTGTTGCTTAGCAAGAGGGTCCTGAAAGATGGAGGAAGTTTAGAAGTGTGTCTCATGACAGCACAAAAAGTTTGAGAACCTTTGAGATATTCCTGTTGGTGCAAGCATGACTTGTAGCTCCTCAGTATTACTGAAGCTAAGGAGGTTAGGGTCTGGTCAGTGCCTGAGTGGGAGACTTCATGGGGGCCCTACATACGCTGCCTTACATTTGATGCTTAACAAAAGCTGGAAGAGAAATGTATTAAATAAATGAACCTCAGTTGAACAGCCTCTTGACACACCTTAACTTCTGTTCTCTGATGAACTTGCAGTGAGGAGAGTCAAGAGTGGGCAATACCCCAACAGTAATAGCTGTGGCCAGTGTGTCTGCACAGGTAAATAACATTGGTAGCGTTCAGTTGAAGCCTGTAAGTAGTGCCATAGACTTAAACCAGTAGGCTGCTAATCCTATTTCTGTTTTAAAAACAAGTAAAGCATCAAGAGAAGAGCTGAAAACATGTCTCTGTTAGTAGTTAAGAAAGATCATCTGAGGGCAGTAAACAAATTAACTATTATTAACAAAATATGGTCAGCTGTTTGAGGTTACATTGTAAACTACCTTGCCTACAAAGTCTCCTTCACTTTCTTTCAACAGTGTTTGCACGCTGCCCAAAACACCTTTAGTAAGAAGTCTCTAATTATTTCTAGTTGCATAGGTTTTTAGATCAAATACAGTTTACTGCTCTCCCTAGCTAGAAAATGTATCATTTTGTGTTATTTTAATGGGGAGTAGAAGAACCTGGGCTTAGAGCCAGGTAACCCATATGCATACCTTAAGCTTGGGGTCATTGCCTGAGGAGAAGACTTGTGGATGGCGTGTGGCAAACGAGGAATCATGAAACAGTGGAAGAATCCTGAGTGGTAAACCCTCTGCATGGACATGATTTGTATCTGAGGTCTGCTCCAGGCTAATGGCCAGAAATTTAATTGTAAGGTATCCTAGGGATACGTTGGGAATAGGGCACTGTGAGTTACGTAGGAACAGCAAAACCTACATGTGTCTGATACGCTTATTATTTAATTTGAATTGTAATGGATTTTAAGTGCCAGATGTCAAGGGTTTCTCTATGCCCTAGGTTCTGTCTGATTCTCTGTTTTAAAGAGAGAGATTAACAGTGCAATCCTATGGAGAGTTACTCCAGTCTAAGCCCATTGAAGTCAATGGCCTTAGACTGGAGTAATTCTCCATAGGATTGCACTGTAAATCCCTGGTTACTTGGCCATTGACCAATATCTGACTAAACAATTTTTGTACCTAACAAACAACTACATCCTGATTATTAGTAGTAATAATATTTCATCTGGTTCCAAAATAGGGAAGTGATGAGAAATAATGATAATGTGGAAGGGGAAATGTGTTCTGAATTATTTTGTTCTTTTTCAGAAGTAGCATCTTGCCATTCAGTTAATGGCAAGGAAAGAGAGAGAGGATGGCAGGGCCAGAGATGAATATGGTTGGTAGAGCATAGAATTTGAACTATCACTAATTCAGTCTATAAAACAGTGTATGCTTTCCTTGGGGACTTAATCTCAGGTTTTGTTAGAGAATCATAATTTTTACCTTCTTTAAAAAGGTTAGTGCCATATAGGAGCATGGTACAATGAGTACAGACTTAAGATGCCTAAAATGTAAAACATGGTTATGATTCGTGAAGTTTACATGGTTTAAAGTTTACAGTCTGTCTGATTCTCTGTTTTAAAGAGAGAGGTTAACAGTGCAACCCTGTGGGCAACATTATTTGCTTGTAGCATGTTATGAGCCCTTAGTCAATTTATCATGTTTACCTATATTCTTTTTAAGAGATGTTGGAAAGCATAAGCCTGAGATGATGTGTATGGTAGAACAAAAAATGGTAAGGAAGCAGATCGGTGGTGTGGTGGCATTTACTAGTGCTTTCATAACCAAAATGACCCAGTCATTCCTCCCAGTTTAGAAATATATGTCCTGATACTAGATATGTAGGGAAAGGTATATGCAGTTATCATGTTTTGTGGACAGGGCGTTCTGCTAAGACATGTGAAGACACAGAAAAAATTCAGAAAAAAGGTCTCATTGTCTGCCTATCCCCACAGTCTTTTTTCAACATTTCCAATAGAAATTTAGGGGGATGCTGGGAGGGGGGGAACTCTCATGAAATGTTTTCTAACTTGGAATGATTGAAATGCTTTTAAAGACAAGGTTTTACTCACTTAAAATATGTAGCATGAAAACTTTTAAGACAGTCTCTAGTGTTAGATAATGACGTATGCTGTAGACAGTCAACATATTTTCAAAAATATGTTTAGTATTTAAATACAAATAGTTTGGGCAATAATTAATATTTCATAATGTGTTTGATAAATTATCAAAGAGTTCAGTGTTATCAGGTTGAACTTGATATGCAGATATGCTAGTAGTTCTACCTACTGGACTTTGAGATGGTTTCTCTCCAAATAATACTTACTTTTTATGTCTGAAAAGTAGCAAAAATAAAAGTTGAAATTAGAAAAATTCTGTAGTAAGCAAAGGGAGATAGATACATATGCTTAAGGCAGCATAGGTGCACGAGGTGGCAAGTGCAGGAACGGGGACAGGGCTGCACTGTTAAGGCGCCTAGCCCCGCCCCCTTCCCACGTGGCCCTACGAGGCTGGGGGAAATGCTGCTGCTTATTCTCTGTGGCGGCAAATGTGGCCCCTGGCCTCAATCCCTTGGCTGCCGGCCGGGTGGGGGCCGGATTCTGTCAAGCATTAAATATATTTCTGGCTTGCTTTTAGGAAACTAAGGCATTTATTCTTGTAAATTCCCTAAAAGTGCCAAATAGCATAAGTTTATGTGCCAACTACATTATAAGTGACGCCTTTGATTTTGTTAAAGCAGTACAAGTTTAGGTTTGATAGGAAAGTATCACATATATTATCGTTTTTTCCCCAATCGTTCATTTTTCCGCCCACGGCTTCAAAATTTCTGGCAACTTCATCTCCATTTTGCACATATTTAGAGGTGAACATTCCTTCACACAGGCAACTCGAAGCAAGGTGGCTTATAAGGAATACTGATAAAGATACTAGATTGAGTGAGACTTTGAAATCATTTCTCTTTTCTCCTCCAGTTGCCCAGTGTGCTTCTCAGTCAAAGTCCTCTGTGCAAACAAATGAGGCAAAACAAAAATAATATAAATCTCACTCAGAGTTCTGCTCAGTATGTCATGGCTGATCTTAAGGGGGAGAGGAAGGGAGAGGCAGACAAGATTATGGAACAGGGTGATGAGGATGAGTTTGGTCAGTAAGGAGTTAAGGAGTTACTCCAGAAACTGTGTATAGTCTCTTCTGTACTGTCTCTTGCATTGCTGTGGGGAAAACACCTGTTTGTATTCCCCCCTTATGTTTATGTAAGAAACAAAGATGAACCTTCCCTCCCTCCCCTGCCCGTTAACATGAATATTCACAGAAGGAGCTTGGGGTGTTTTGGGAAGGGAGAGTCTCCCTTACTACAGGTCTAGCTTTTCTCCGACTCTGGACCATGTTCCTTTTGTCTCAGGCTGTGCCAGGCCAACAAGGCAGCTAAACAAAATAATGGCACCCATCTAAAAATTATAAATATGTAAATGATTGAAACAGAGCAATACAATATTAAAATCAATAAAAGGTTTATTAGTCAGATCACTTCATTTAAAACCGTTTAAAGGGAGTGGAGCCTGGAGCGGGTGGAGTTTGGGGAGGGGAGGACCTCAGCAGTGTATAATGCCATTGAGTCCACCTCCCAAAACAGCCAGTTTGTCCCGTGAAATTGATCTCTATGGCCTGGATATCAGTTGTAATTCCAGGAGATATCCAGGCACCATCTGGAGGCTGGTAAGCCAATTACGAAGCCTTCCATATGAGCAAGGCCTGTCCTATGGAATTCTTCCCCAAACAAAGCTTACCTATAAAGGGATCTGAGAGGGTAGTCCTTGTTACCTGTAGCCAGTAGATTACCTTCAAACAGGACCTTAAATGTTTTCCTGAACAGAGATGTTCCTAAGGCTGAAAGTGCAACCCCAAAACCATATTGTGGATAGGATTTATACATGCCTTTATTTATAAGTCATGCACAAGTATAGATTTTTTTCTTTCCCACAGGATCTAATGTGAGTAGGATCATGTGTAGGTCCTTTGTATATAGTGCTGCTTGGGAGTGAATCTGAGGGAAGCCGTCCAAAGCTAATGTTCATTCAAAAAATGAGGATAATTGGAAGATTCATTCTTTGTGGGCAAGCTTCACTGCAAATACTTATTTTTGCAGATATGTAATGCCACTTTTGAAACAAAATTTTATTATTGGGTCCAGGTGAATACCAGTTTGCATCACACCAGGCATCTTGTTCCCTAACAATTTTTAAATTGTCACAATAATTATGTTATGGTAAAACCTTACAGTTTTATAAAACTACCTTGTGCTTGGGCACAAACATATTTGAAATATCCCACTCCTGGTAAAACAGATCAGTTCCCCCTGGCAACAGGAAAAGAGGAAGACCCAAAATGAGTTGGCTGGATTTAATAAAGGAAGCCACATCCACCAGTTTGCAAGATCTGAGCAAGGCTATTATTGATAGGATGTTTTAAAGGTCTTTCATTCATACGGTCACCGTAAGTCGAAAGTGACACCCCTCATTAGCCTTAGTTTTAACAATCCTGTAGATAAGTGGTGTATACAGTTTGTTCCATGTGATCAATAATGACTTTCCAAGTTAACAACTCTGGATGCAGAACTTGAAACACTGTGTTGTATCTCTTCTGGTTAAGACTGTTAGAAGAAAAATATATTCATTACTCTGGGTTTTTTTTTTTACCAATCTGTACTGAAATCTGATATAAATTGTTAGAAAATGTTACAGAAAGTATCTTTTTCCAGTTTTTTTGTAGCAGCAAGAGGCTAGAAGTAAAGGCTGAAGTTTCATAATCTTTATGTATAGGACAAGACAAATAATTTCCTTGTCACCTTCTACTGTTAAATTTAGGTAACACTGTACTGAATTGTCTCTTTCTGTTCTAATGCAACCAGAGCTAATTGCGATAGTGTCAGACTTCTGCATGCGATATGAATATCCATGAATTGTTGTAAGAGAATGAGCTATCTCTGGGAAGGGAGTTAGTTCCAATTGCAAACTCACTAGGTGGTCTTAGGTAAGCCACTGTCATCCAGCTTCAGTCTTCCATCTGCAAAATGTGGATGATAATACTGGCCCTGCCCTAGAGGGGTATTGTAAGAATGACTGTGATAATGTTGAAGCAGTTTAGAGCTTGCAATGCTCTTACATTCACTAATTATTAGGTGGTTTCTGGTATGGCTCAGTGCTAGAATGTAAAATCAAAAAGAGTCCAGTAGCACCTTTAAGACTAACCAATTTTATTGTAGCATAAGCTTTCGAGAATCAAGTTCTCTGATTCTTGAAAGCTTATGCTACAATAAAATTGGTTAGTCTTAAAGGTGCTACTGGACTCTTTTTGATTTTGCTACCACAGACTAACACGGCTAACTCCTCTGCTAGAATGTAGGCATCTAAATAATAGAAATCTTGACTTTTATTGTTGCTTTCTGGTTACATTGGCCTGATATATCCTTCCTCTTCACTGAATAAGAAGAAACACTTGCAAATCTGTGCCTCTGTTACAAGAAACCTATACTGTAATGCAGCAAATAATTTTGTGGTTATGTTGAAGCCCCTGGCTACTATTGCCCAAGCTGCTGAAATCCTAGAGAGAAACAAGGAAGGCCAAGGAAAGGGCTGAGCGTGCGCCTGAGCAATCCTGCAGTGGGTAAGGGGCTCAAAGAGGCAGCACACCAAGAAAATGGTCTAGAGGAAGGAGAAGGGGAGAGAGGCATTCAAGAAGAAGAGAGAAAAGTAGGGAAGAGAGTGGATGGAGTAACTTCAGAGGTTAGGAGTCACATGGTGATTTGAAATGACCATCCAGATCTTGGCTGTCAGCCATTTTCTACTCTAATAGCCCTTGTTGCATAACAAGAATTAACAATAAGTAGCCTAGACAGATTTCAGGTCATAGTATGTTGCAGCAGAACAATTTATACAGTCTTTCAAAATAAAACTTGCTTGAGCAGCATTTTGATTGCACTCTTGTTATGCATTAAACTTCTTTCCTGGCAAATTTATTGGTAACTTCAGAGCTCAAGGTCTTGGGTATCTAGTAATACCTTCTTTCCAAAGTGGTTGAAATCCTAACCACTGTTTCTGTTTGTGTATATTTTGTCTCCATTTTTATCTGTGAATAGTATTAAATTTAAAATAGTTATTACCCAGACTTTCCTTTACCTGTGAGTGAATATAAGCTCACAGACCATTTGGTGAACTGTCCCACAAGAATGAAACTTCAGCTTGGAAAACATGATGTTCCTTCACAGAGGTTGCTGTGATGTCACAAACAACATTTAGCTGTTATAGTTACGAAACAGTATTGGAACCCTGTGTGTAGAGTGGGCTAAATATTGTGAAAGCGACTTCAAAGTCTGAGTTTGAGGGGGAATAAAACCAGGAGCACGTGTAATTGGTATGCATCCAGTAGAGGTCAGTTGTAGGAAAGTGTTTTGTTTTTTAAGAGCAGTGGATCTTAAGAGTGGTAAAGGAAAAGAGCTGAGTAATTCTGTATGCTGAAGAAGTAGTAAGATGCCTTGTTTTCCATCACAGAGTGTAATAGTGGGTGGAACCAGATGACGCTGCTCAGAAACTTCAGTAGCTCTTGTAATTGTATGGGGAAGTGACCTTCAATAACCTCTGATCCTGTGGTCTGTTGTTACTATGCCTTTATTTAGTTGGACTTCAAATGGGCTTTGGAGGGGGTGGCATTTTTGAGTGTATCCCAAGTGAAATTGAACTTTTATTGCCATTTCTCTCTTTTTAACAGATTTATTAGTGTATCAGGTCTTGTGCCCGGGACTAGAAATAATTTAGCCAGCTACAGCATGTGGCAGTCGTTTGTCAGAATCCACGTCTTGTTTTTTGAATGTTTTTTGAATGTTAAAGAAAACATATCCTCGATATTTCCAGACAGCTGTACAACATGTATACTTTTGTCTTCCTCCCCTTCGTAATGTATGGATGGAATATATGTGTGTACAGAAGCACATTTTTAAAAAGTACTTACCTTCACCTGTCTGGGAGCCTAGAATGTATCAGGTTTCCTAATAACATGTATATATGTTTACTTTGTTCACATTAAGCATTGCTTTTGGGAAATGAGAGTCTAACTAGTATTTTCCACAGAGGTCATAGGCTGCATAAATACCTTGACCAGTGCGTTCTTACATGTCCTGCAGATTTTATTTGCTTATTTATTCACAACATTTTAATCAGCCTTTCCATCCAATTAGGGACTTCCATGCAGTGAACAATTAGACATTAAATGTCAACTTAAAAGTTACCTTTAAAAATAATACAGCAGTTAAACAAAACAATAAAATTGCAATTAAACAACAAGCAATTAAAACAGGGAAACAGCAGTTTAAACATACAGGAAGGAGCGATTGATAAGGGAACAGCAAATGAAACAAAGAACTCTTCACCTGCTCATAAAGAGCTACAGACTCCCTCCCTGGGGAGGGAATTCCGTAGTTTTGGAGCCATAGCCAAGAAGGCCCTTTCTCAGGTTGCTACCTATCTAAGTTTTGGATGATGCCTCTCCCTTAAAGATTACTGCGATTGTTAGGTAGGTTCATATGGGAGTAGGTGGTTCTTAAGGTATACAAGACTCAAGCTACATAGGGCATTGAAAGTCAATACTATTCTCTGTGAATTGGCTAAGAAGCAGATTGAAAGCCAATGAAGAGGGAACAAAACTGGAAGGATATGGTCCCTATAACCCATACCAGCAAGGATTCTCACTGCAGCATTCTGTACCAGCTGTGGTTTCTGGGCAGTCTTCAAGGGCAGCCTTTCATATAGCACATTGCTGGTAATCTAATCTAGATGTTACCAGGGCATGTACAACAGTGGCAAGATTACAATGGTACACATACAACCTTTCCTTCAGAAATGACTTACAAGAGAAATCAGCTTTCTTCAGCAGAAGCTGGCCATGGAGAGTGCTGATTGGTTACTCCCTGTGAAGTAACTAGGTAACTTCCTCCTCCTGTTTCCTGTTTTTTTAAAAAAGCAAACAAATATTTAAGTGACTGAATGTTCATGTGGTACTTCTAAAAGATTTTTTAAAAGAGGGGGAAAAAAGGGGGGGGTAATGCAGCCTTCCCGAAGCAGAAGTAGAGAAGACAGTATTGAATCAGTGTACTAGTAGATTCATTTGCTCATTAGTACATCTGTCAAATGGGCCCCAAAAGCAAAGGAGGGTGGGAAAGCCATATGAGGGGAAAAGAGCAGTCAGTCTTGACTCTTGATTTTTGGGTATGTCTGTATACAGTCATAATATGTAGAACTTCCCAGAGAGCATAACTAGACAGTTCAAATCTGGAGACGTCTATACTGTTCCAATACATCTTTTCCTTAACGTCTAGACCAGACTAGCATGATGATTTAGCCCATGTGATCAGAAAAGTAGCATGCAAGTATTCTGCATGCCTGGCATCTCATAGTGAGTACAGGGTGAAAAGGTACCTAGTTTCTTGGGACACTTTTCACTCTCTACTCCTTGCTGAACCTCTACCCTTAGTGATGTAATTCTAGGAGAGAGTCCAGTGCAGGGCCAGTTGCAGCGTTTGGGGGGACAGGTACAGAGTGCCCAGGGTCCCCCTTTTCTCCCCACCAGGACTCCCACTCATGCCTTCCTTCCAGCCCACCCACATCCCTACCTGCCTGTGTTTTCTTCCTTCCCTACCTATTTTTGAGCCTTCCT
Organism: Eublepharis macularius; assembly: GCF_028583425.1. Lineage (NCBI taxonomy): Eukaryota > Metazoa > Chordata > Lepidosauria > Squamata > Eublepharidae > Eublepharis > Eublepharis macularius. The sequence continues at coordinate 142,292,949 of NC_072794.1, read as the reverse complement.
ACTTACCGTATATCCTTTCCCCAAGGGTGCTGGGTGGTGTAAGCAGATGTGTCAACAGCAGTGTCACCTCATTGTGCCAACAGTGCCGCCACCATCGTGCCAACCATTCCTTCCATGGCAGCATATGGTTGGGTTCTTTAGCAGTGGATCCTGCCAGAACTCTGGGCCCTATCAGCTGCCCCACCTGAGGATATGCTGACACTGGCCCCAGTGCAATGCGAGGGACCCAGTGTGAATTAAGATTTTTTTTTAAAAAAATTGAAGTCTATATAAAAAAATAATCCCTAAAGGTGGAGCATATTAAGAGATGAAATAAGGATCCGCACAGGAGTAGTTATCAATAAGCAGCTTGTGCTTGATGACAGCCCCTTAGTACACGACGTGATTTTTCTGCAGCAAAGTCAGAGCTGATAAGAGTGTCACATGCTGTCATTTGACCAGAATTGTGTGCACTGTGGCTGAGATCTAACAACCAGTCTTATCAGAGTATCTGGATTTATGCTAATGTTAATTAGTTTAAGTATAAGAAATATCTGAACCTTTCTGGGTGTATGGACTGGGAAGCTATGCGTTTTATGGGTGTGCACATAGGATCATTATATTATTCACAATGAATATTCCAAGATAGAATAACAGGTATAGTCAGTGTCACTAAAAAGAAATTACTACTCTGTAGGTAAACACAGATTGAATAGGAGTGGTCGTGAATCTTTTTACCATACTGAAGGCCCCCTTTTACTATGTATATAAAAAGTGATTTGGTACCATTGGAGGGTATTTAACCTGTGTTAGTTTGGGGTTTGACTGTAAAGCAGGTTTGGACACACATGGATCCCCTCAGATATGTGGGGGAATGCACCTGCCCCTGACTCAGCAAATCTCCTGGACTGGGCCAAGCTTTCACACAAAAAGCAGATGACATGGTCAGTTTGCATTGGGACTAGACTACTGGGAGGAGGGAGGACCCATAACAGAATGTTCTCCAACTAAAAACATGTCTACATGTACAAGGTTAGCATATTGGGAAGAAGGCTAAACCTGAACCCCTTGTCCCAGCCATCTAATTTTAGTTTTGGGGTTTTTTTTTTTGCTAAAGCTTGTATGTGTATGAAAAGTTTTTATTTTATAGAAAAGAAAAGAAGAGGAGGAAGGAAAACACACAGCCATCATAAATGCAGTAATATGAAAAGCTGTCATATCAGGAATACTGCAGAGGTTGTAATGCAAAGGAAAATGTCTGTGTGCTTAAATAAACCCCTGCCCACCTGGACCCCAGAGGGTCAATAAAACTCAAATCAGTGTTGAACATTAGATTTATAACACTTACAGTGCAATCCTATGGAGAGTTACACCAGTCTAAGCCCATTGAAGTCAATGGCCTTAGACTGGAGTAACTCCATAGGATTGCATTGTTATTATAGCAATTCAAAATCTTTATATAAGTCTGCCTTGTGCACAGTATACTTATAACAGCTTAAAGAATAAAGGGCATCTATGCTTTTAATTTTTTCCCTTTTTTCAGACCCCACCAGTACCTGATTGGAGAGTTGAGGGAGGGAGCAACACAGAACTTCAGCCATCTAGTTTTCTATGTGTGGAGTATTTTCAACTTGAGGGGAATGTTGGAGGTCTGCTGTAGAAGAGGGCAATTGGCAAAAACCACTACCCCTTCCATTCATAGAAATCTGCCACTGGATCCAGCTTGGTGAACAGACTGGCAGTTAAATAAATAAATGGCAGTTAAGGGATCTCTTGAATTGGATGGGGACAGTGCTGTGCCTTTTTCCAACCCAGTCCACCTCCATATGGTCCGTGTATGTTTCCCCTGCAGAGCAAATGACAGCTCCTGGAAGTGTTCTAATTTGGGGGCCCACGCACCTGCTGTTTATCCAATGGGAAATCCATTTGCAGATTTCCCTGTGTCTCATCTTGTTAAGCTTTAAACTTATTCTGTAGTGGATTTCTCTGCAGACTGTAATTATGAAAAGTAGTGATAAAATAAAGGAGACAAGGATGGAAGGCTGAGTTAACTTTGATCCGGCTACCTGAACATGGCTTCCGCCAGGATCGAACTCAGGTTGTACTGCAGCTTACCACTCTGCGCCACGGGGCTCTCCACTATTAATGCAGCAAAATCATTTTGCACACAACACTTCAGAAGCCCTTAAATACCACTGTAAGGTAGGACAGTGATAAACAGAGACATTACCAAAAGCTATCTACAGTGCAATCCTAAACAGAATTATACTTTTCTAAGCCCATTGACTGCAACAGACATAGAAAGGTGTAACTCTGCTTAGGATGGCACTGCCAGTGCATTAATGAAGTGAGGTTTGAACTGGAGACATCTCAAGTTTGTACTTTTCTTCCACTCTATTACATCAACTCCTGTAAGGGACCTGTCTCCTATGAGTTCTCTTAATTTCCCCACATTTTGTTAGAAAAATTTGAAATGGAATTGCACAGTATCACAAGTAGAATTGGAATAAAATACTCTGTGTATCTAGCAAAAATACTGAAATGTCCTTTCCAATTCTTATCTCTTTTAAGTGGCCTTTGTTAAATTTTAAAATAGAATTGAAGTTTGAGTATTTCTGCAAGTGTACTAATTTTTGAAATGGCCGCGGTGGCCATTTGAGGGGCAGGAAGGCCCTTTTCAGCCTCCGATGCCACCCTGTGGGCCTGCGCAGTGGTGGAAGAAGCCAAAAACGCCCTTCCCGCCCCTTGCTGGAGGAGGGGGAGAAGGTTGCGGGCCCTCAGGGTGGCACAGAAAGCCGGAGCTGCTGCTTCTGGGCTGCGGCCTCCACCACCCCAGCAGCAGAGCCAAGGTAAGTGGGGGGCTGTGGCTGGGGGGGCTGGGGGCTTTGGGCTGTTTAAAGGGCCCTGCCACTTGCAAGCGGCAAGAAAGGGCCATTTAAACTATCAAATGCACCTTTCCCTGCCGCTCCTAAGTGGCCGGAAAGGGGCATTTAAACCCCACGAACTGGTTTGTGAACTTGCCCCAGTTCGTGGGGGTTCATGGTTTCTGGTTCGTGAAAACGCCACGAACCACGAACTCCATGGTTTGGGTTTTTTTGTAGTTCGTGCCCATGTCTACTTTTGAGTGGGGAGCTGAATCTAGTATTTAGTTGTAACCTCTTTGTTGTTGTTCAGGTTCAATTTTATGAACGGTTGTATGTAATCATCATTGATAAGATTTTAGAGCTGTTTTATATTTTTACTGTCCATTTTAATTGGGACTTCATACTTTTTTGCTGCTTGTATCATTCTGATCAATATTCAATAGTATTAGAGAAACATTTGAAACCTTCCCCAGTTCTCTTGATATTTTTGCTTTGCCAGAAGTGGCACTGTGTGTTCAGGCTTGGTTTTGCTTATTCCTCTGTCCAAATGCTGTTATTGTGTAGAAGTTGGGCTGTTTCTCAAAAGATTGAATTGTTGCATACTTTCACGTTTTTTTACATCTTTCACTCCTTATTTTAATGGGGGACAGATCTGTGGTGATTGTGTGAAAACCAGCTTCTTTGTTCAAGATACTTACTTACCTGTAGCTGTGAATATGTATTATCAATTATTATTTACAATTATTTATTTCTTAATGCTGAACTCCAGTTGGAGGAAAGATACGCTTTGACAGGATTTTTACCTCCTGCAAAATGGGGGCCCCTTTTCAGCAATTTTTAACACTCCTTTGTGAAAAGTGCCGCACTGCTTACACTGAGGAAAGTGTGTGTGTGTATGTGTGAGGATGCACTCTTGGAGATTCGAGGCATTTGGATCAATGCCTCAATTCACCTGGCAAATCAGGGCAGAGTATAGATAGGGCTGCTGTTCAGCCCCGACAGGGTATCTTGTACTCTGTAAAGCAAATTGATGATACTATATAAATAAAAGTAATGAGTAACTGTGGGCAGATGGGAACAAAAGAACTAGAAGGGTATGAAATTGCAAGTGTAGTATGGTAAGACAGTGGAAATACATTCCCTGCCTCCAAAGCAACAGCAGATCAGACAAATTGGCTGCAATCAGGCATGAAAAAAATGTGCAAGAGAGTGAAGATAGTGTTGGATGTTTTAAATCTTTGCAAATATTTTAACACCTTCCCCAAACTGCAACTTTCACTGGGGGAGGGAGGGGAGAGACTGTCTATCTCCCCCTCCCCTTTAGTCTAGATTCGTTGTATTGAGAATTGTAATTTAAATCATCAGGAAGCAGGGTTGAATAAATGCATGTTAAATCCGCTACAGCAGCAAGGATCATGCATATCTTTTAAAAGCAATCAAATTACAGTGCCTTGAAGTTTTGTTAAGCTTTCTGTGTATTTTGTTTTTTTGGGAGAGTTTCACTTTTCTTAGCAAGCACCTTATTTGTTAAGCTGACTCTTGGGCTTTTAAACAAAGAAGTCGGTTTACCTGTATCTGTATTCTGAGTAAGCAGATTTAATCAGCCATTGATTGAGGAGAAGAGAAAGAGAGTGGAAAGTCAAGTTGCAGATTTAAATATAGCTATGGGTTATAACAGTATTGGTTTGTGACAGCTTCCTTAACTAGCTGATGCTTGTGGTCTTTGGGACTTTTAGCTAGAAAATGACACGAATTGCTTCTTGCAAATTGTATTTGAGTAAGTAATGCTTATTCATTTTACACTTTGTGCTTGTTTTTCTGCTTTCCTTAAAAAAACCCAGATCTCACAGTTTGTCAAATGATTATTAGCTATAGTAGTGACAAACGACAATATCTGATTACCGGTATGGAGAACTAGCAAGAAGGAGTTACAGTCTCTCAGAGTATTTGATGAAGGGAGCTCTGAACACTCAGAAAGCTCATACCCTGGAAATCTAGTTGGACTGTAAGGTGCTATTGGAGCCAAATTAATTTGTAGTAATGCTGGACTAGAATGGACCTTGGTCTGACCCGCTAAGGCCGTCCTTAACCTTAAAGAAGTTGAATTGGTAGTAGTGAATTCCTAGGCATTAATATCTTTTAATTTTTATAGGTCTGATTCTGCTGTTGGGACAACAGAGATTGTACGATGCCTACAAGGAAAGAGAAAGAGATGGCAAAGAATATACTAACAGAACATTAAAGATCGACAGGTATGGATTGGCCTTGGAAGACCTCTTGGAATCTTGTCTATGTTTACTTCATAGGCTTGCAATATAAATATATTACCATATGATATAATGATGTCAGCATTTAATATGTGATTTTTTTACAGAAGCTGTATTTCAGATGTATAATTAGAAGATTGTTTTTCTTAAACATTCCTCACTGGCTGCAAAACTATGTTGCTATGTCTGTTGTTGTCATCCCTAGCCTTTATTTTGAAGTGGCAGGGGTTGAAGCATAACTTTTCAGCCAGTGCCATGCCAGCTTGGCCAAGAGAAGATTAATTAAGATGAGAGGTGGAGGAGAAATAGTTAGAGCAGCCATATGTGGTTTCCTAATTTCTGCTTGCTCTCAAGTATAGTTGGGTGAAGACGACTTTCTTTTCTGCCACCATTAGGTCAGCAGAATCTTGTTCAGCTCTATTTTTTAAAATGGTTCATGACTTGGTAACATCCTGGTCAGTGATATTCACTTGACCCCTAGTTGTGATGTTTTTTGAGATTCTTTTCAGACAAAATCTCTCATCCATTCTGCTTTGGCAGTGAAGTTGAGAGCAGGTCAGGTACCTATGCTGTCAGAAGCACTTGCTTGTCCTATTGTTAGGGATAGATTGAGACTGATCTTGCCTGTGGATGCTGACAGAGTTCTCGGGGAGTCAACACTCCCCTGAGAGCCAACACTCGTGCTCTTGATCCATGCTGCTCCAGGCTTTTAAAATCATGCCAGGAAAAAGTATCAGACCTGTTGGTGGAATCGCAAATGCCTTGTTGATTGAGGGGGCTCAACATGTTCTGCGTCGAATTGCCCTTGAAACTGCACAGAAACTGCAGCTAAGTGCAGACAAGTGCCTGGGAATCCAGTGTTGGTAATAAGTCGGATTTCCCTTTTTGGGGTGAAGAACTTCATATTTTAGGTGTCCATGTAGAGCAGCCATCTCACATAGTATGTTTTGTGAATTATGGAAGCACGTGTCTGCTTCTCTGCCTTGCAGATTGCAGTTCTGGCCAATATATGTACAACAGGCCATCTAACCAATCAATGCATCTCAGATATCAGTCTGATCTTAGAGCTTTGCCTTGAAGTGTTTGCTGTAAGTTGAAGCATGTGTATTTGAGTGGAACCTAAGATACATTTGTAGACTATAACATCTCTGTGCTCAATTTGCTGATATTGTAGGCATGAATGCATATAACTTAGTTCCTAAATTGTTAGCAGAATCAAGAGTGGAACATTTACTCATTTTATCCAAATTTTTAGCTCAGGCCATGAGAATCTGGGCAACTTACAAGAAATCAGTCTTTTTGTAGTTTATGGACTAACTTTCTCCATCCTGAATTCTTCCTTTCTTCTTCATATTTTCAGTTACTACTTAAGATCTATAGGTCAGAAAAATAGCGGAAGAAAGGAAGAAAGAAAGTATGTATAACAGTCTAAAATCAAGCTTGTAAAGCTCAAAGGAGCAGGACATTTTGATAAATTGTGGTAAGCCTACAGCAACTATGTGTAGACAATATTCTGTCATATAGTTTTCCCGCCAATTTTCCTTTTATTCTTACAATTTACATGGATTGTGGAAAATCCACTAGTTTGGAGAAAATGAGTATACTTTGCCCATTATTTGTGAAAAACTGAGAATCACATGAAATTCCCAAGCAATTCCTCTCTCATTTAGGAGGACTTATGTCAGTATGGTCCTGAACATCAACTCTTGTTCTTGAATTGATAGTAAATGTACCTCATGTTGAAAGTGGAGTTTTTCTTGTAAAATCAGTATAACATTTTATTCAGTATAACATTTTATTTCATTGCTGATTACAGACGATAACTTAGGGGTGCAGTGAGGGTGTTAACAAAGAATCTCCTGACTTTTTTGGAGAACAGAACCGGAACCCCTTAGGAGAGCGTGTGGGAGGTAGTGGAGAGTGTGTTGGACTAATAGAGTGACCTGCATTTTAACATCCACTTAGCCAAAGCTCTCTGGGTGACTCTGCACCAATGGCACACATAGGGGAGAGAGAGCATGTGCATGCAAGTGGCCCAACCAACCTTCCCTGCTGGGTTGTTGTGAGGGTCAACCAGGGATAAGAACCCTGTGTTCCTTGGAGGAATAACGGGATAAAAATGTGATAAAATCCATTTAATCCCTTATAATTCCCCCTGTATGGGTGATGCTAGAGGAAAATTACCTCTCCTACCTTGTGCGGGTCTTCTACAAAATAGCAAGTTCTCTAAGACCCACGTGCAACACCTTCCATGTTATATATCTTAGTGTCTATCCTTTGGGGGATCTTCATCTGTTCCCCACCACTCACTTCCCTAGCTGGTTGTGATGCATACTGGAGCTACACCCACTGCTTGACTTGGCCTGCTATGACCTTTTGTATCTTGGCATTGGAAGTGCATTGGGTCTTTGGTGGAATGCAGTCAGGAGTGTGTGTGTATGTTGGGGGGGGGAATCCTTTGTTCAAATACTGCCAGCTCCTGCCTCTGTGTGGAACAGTTTGTTCTGCTAAAAGAATAAGCCAGTTCAGTAAGCAGAAGAACACAGAGCTGTAAACCAGCATATTCCAAAAGCATCAGCATGTTTGATCTTTTTTGGCTATCTTGATGCAAGCCTCTAGGACAGGGAGAAAAATATTTTCTAACCTGACTGTCTCTTTCACATTGAGTTAGGCACTAAGTTCTGCAGAAATGACATTACAAATAAGTTGTCCATTAAAATCAGACTAAGAGAAGACAGCCCTGACCTGGACAGTTCAGGCAGCCCAATCTTGTGAGATGTTGGAAGCTAAGTGGTGTTGGCCCTGGTCAGTATGTGGATGGAAGACCACCAAGGAAAGCCAGGGTTGCTACATAGAGGCAGACAGTGGCAAACCACCTCTGAAGGTTCTTGCCTTGAAAGCCCTGTGGGGTCATCATAAGTTAGCTGCAACTTGATCTCATAAACTCACACATGAGAAGACACCTGGAGACCTTTCCCATTCTCTCATCTCATCTGCGTTTGGCAATCTGAGCTTTCTGAGGATACTGAGCCTTGTGACTCAAACCAGTATGGTCCAGTCAGTAGCTTAGTTCATGAATTATCAAAGCCTGGTAATAATTTGCATAATGAATTTCGTTTTTGAAATGTGACAGATATGCTTGAATACAGTAGATATCAATACCTGGCACTGAATTTTTGCATTTCCATTTGTGAAATTCTGGCATAGAACTGTTAAGTTAGACTTTTTAATATGTCTCAAGTATGTCCATGAAGTAGCTGGATTCTCCTCCTTTTCAAAATTACTAAGATTCTGGTTGTTCGCTAAGATATATGCTTGCCAAAGAAAGAAGTCAGTGTTATTTGCAATAAGATTTTGCTCTTTATATCTGTTGGTCCATTCATCCTACCCGTGGAAAAGTTTAAACCGTGGATGACCTAGCATCAAAATCTTGAATCAGCCTCTGTAACCAGCCATTGTTTTCAACTAACAAGCTTTTCAATTCAATCCCAACACAATATGACTAGTAGCAATAAGATAATCCCTAGATTAATCAAATGTTATACTACTCACATTAAAGGAGAACTCTTCTATGTGCTTATTTTTTGTTTTCTTTTTTGGTTCATAATAGGAGCTTGGACTTGTTTTTGCATAGCGTTACAAGCATTTCCTGTCAGCCTAACCTACTTCGCAGGGTGGTTGGGAGGCATAACGTAGAGATGGGGGAGAACAGCGGGCTGGATCTGTTCATGCAATAGTGGAAGAGGTTTACTTAACACAGTTCTGTTTCCACAAGACATTGTGCAAGAGCTGCTGAAAGATCAAGCACTGATTTTTCATTTCCGGTCAGGGTTGCTGTGTACAGACGGCAAAAGGCTATTTGATGACATTGTTGCAGTCTAGTTTGGAGGGGCAGTATGATTTGATCACAGAAGTTTATTTTCGGGGGAGGGGGCACTGGCGCTGCTGAAATGTATCTGGCACCACATCATGCACAAGCAGAAAGGCAAGACCTGGTACGGTTAATAGGCTTAGCTCAAGGGCTCCTTGAAGTGAATTTCTTGTGTTTCCATTTGTGCAAGAGCTCTTGGGAGGAAGAGCAAGATAAAACATTTAAACAACCATAATAAATACTTCTTTTACATCATACAGATTTCTTACAACATTTCAGATTAGGAGCATAATGTTATCTCCTAGAACAAATATGAGAAATTCATTCTATATAAAACAGAAAGAAAAATAGAAAAGACAATTCAGTATCTGTGAACAAAATCAATATAACAAGGCCTCATGAAAATCACAGGGGGTGTGCCATGCAAGTCATGTGGTGTCAAGTTGCCATGTGGTTGCTTCTGCTCCTGGCCCCAGTGCATCCTCCCTCAAAGGCCAAAACAGCCCTGGAAAGGGACCTGTCCCCCCACCTTTTCCTGACAGAAACCAAGCCTGGAATACTGACTAAACTGTTAATGGATGCCTAGCAACAGAATTAGGAGTTATTCAGAGCTCTCTGACTTTTAACAAGAGTGAAACCTTGTTGAACTAGGATATATTTCAAGTGGGACATGTTATCAGTTGTCTATAATTTCGTTTCTCAGTTACCTCTTGTTATACCCCCAACCACATTCCATTACAGCTGTTTCTTTTGCTGTTGTAGGTGCACACTCATTTGAAGTCTTTAAAAAATAGTGGGAATTTTGAATGCTGCCCCCATTTAAAAAAAAATCTTCATATGCATGTAAGTGCTAGGAAGAAGGGTCTTGCCCTTCTTTTCCCTCCAGTTACTTTTTTTTTTTAATGTACAAGGAGCTTGGTATTGGGCGGGGGGGGGGGGGGCGCTTGACAAGAGAACATCCAGGCCTGTGAGCTCCCACTCACAGTCTAAATTGGTCAATGCAAAGTTCTTGAAAAACAGCTTTGTTAAGTTCCAGCGTAACCAATCTTACCTTCAGTGTTTTTTTATGGGGAAGTGATAGGCATGTTTGGGGGCAGCAATTCTCAAACGTTAGCTACTTAAGGTCCCCCAGTTTTGATTTACAATTTTTTACATTCCCCTTATGCTTGTTGATTGAAGAAAAAATGTTTTACCCACAGCTCTGAAAACCTGAAGTCTGTCATTTCCACTTTATCTTCAACTTGTTTGGTACCTTCGATTTTTACAGCTGCCTTTCATAGGCTCCAATTTAAGGTTACATAAATCCTTTTTGCTTATTTTCTGCCAGGTCTCCTGTGTCTTTAACACTTGCACAAGAAGAAGAAATGAAGCAAGATTAGCTTTTTCCCTCCATAGAAATACAGTGGCTAAGCAATCTGCACTTGTTGAATTTCTCAGACATGTGGCAGGTGGGGGCAGGGAGAATAAGAAAGAAACAGGCATTACTACTCAACAACAAGCTTGTCAGCTGCAGACCCTCTGGAGTGCCTTCTCAGACCCCAGTTTGAGAAACGCTATACAAGGGTGTGTTCTCAGTGTATGCAGGGCAATGACAAAGGTTGAGACACCCAGCTGGTTGCCTACGTTGGGAGTGCATCATAGAAAGTGCTTGAGAATACCTGTCTAAATACCAGGAATATTTAGTCGAGACCTTTGCTATGGAAAGAGGAGGAAGCAGGAAAATGAGTGTTTTAGGGTAACACACAGATAGTTCAGCAAAAGATTGTAAAATGTGGATATGGGCTATATTGACAAACATGCCAGACATTTTTTGGATCCAGCAAATCATAAGCAGAATGTTGGGTTTGCTGCAGCAGGGAGAAAGAATGAATGGAAGTTGCCCTCTTCGTGAGCCAAAATGTCTTTCTGCTGACACAAGGGCAGGAAGCCTCTTATATCTTCCACTTCAAATTCTTGGAATGTAGAAAAGTTTAAGTAGCTGGTTTTGTGGCTTGCTGGGCAGAGCTACTACAGGAAATGTTTAGTACATACAGCACACCCTCATCTGTGGATTGCATCTGCCCTTTATCCTGTAAAACCTCCCACTGATAGTGTGCCACAAACTGACTCAGAGCAAGTGTGAAGAAGTTACCTGTTAATTAAATTGTTTGGCCTTATAAAAACAGGAGGAGCTTATATCTTTGTTATAACTAATGAGCAACAGCTGATGCTAACTGGGAAATGATTTTTTCTTCTTCTGATCCTGTTATTTTCAAGTTATAAGTCATGTTTTGATCTTTGTTTTTTAAGGTCAAAAGAATTTGCTTACTCAGTAAAATGTTTCTACAATGTAGTTGTAGCCGTAATGGCTGTAATATAACTTTCTTACCATTTCTGTGATAGATTGATATTAGTGCCTACAACTTGGATTGAGCCACATCCTCCACATGGTCTAAGCAGGAGTAAGCAGTGTGCAAGAACCACTTGGACACACGCGGTATTGGTCTAACCTCTGTCTGTGTGAGTTCTATGGGGCTAAATTAGGAACAGAACTTGCAAGACAATATAAATTGATAAATTTCTTTACGACAAAACTCTCCAGCATATAGAACAATCCAACAAGATTTGAATAACAAAACACAGAGGTGTAAAAGAGAACAGAAACTTGCAACAGATAAGGTCTTTGAATTCAGTTAAGCAACTGATTATTGCTTGATACAGCTTTGTAGGGAGCAAAGTCTGAATTTTTCTGGTCCATCAAAGTATCAGTGTCTTCCAGTGCAGTTTTCTTACTTACAGGAACTCGACATCACAGAAATGAGGCTTCAAAATTCAGCATGAAAAATTCAGCCCTACAATAACAGTATGATTCCAATAATAATAATATGTACCAATTTTATCCCCCCCTTTCCAAATAATGTTTTACATATATACATTTTAGTTACCTTATACAAGATGATAGGAGCCCATAATTGTATACAGCTTCTTGCAAATAAACTCTTCCTGTGCTGTTATGCTCTATAAACTGATGTAGGGGTTAAGAGCGCGGGACTGTAATCTGCAGAACCAGGTTTGATTCCCCACTCCTCCATTTGAAGCCAGCTGGGTGAGCTCGAGTTAGTCACAGCTTCTAGGAGCTCTCTCAGCCCTATCCACCTCACAGGGTGTTTATTTTGGGAATAATAATTGTTTTTGGGATAATAATTTTTGTAAACCACTCTGAGTGGGTGTTAAGTTGTCCTGAAGGGCGGTATATAAATCAAATGTTGTTGTTCTTACCATATATGATGTTCTCTCATCTTTAAACAGCAGAAATAGCACCACAGGTATTTTTAAAATTCAAAAATAACTGACTAGTTTACTTTAGAGGGGAAAGGTCAGGTGAAATCAGGGGTTGAAAATTTCTTTATATATATATATATAAGGTGAAATCATGCACAGACTATAGTTCTAATGCTCTTCGCAGATACTTAAGAGACTTTTGTTCCCTTGGTTTTCTCCAAACACTCTAATATACTTTCTTTTAGTATTCTCTTTCTCTTTTAGAGTTAGGAATGCTTCTACCCACTTTCTAGTACCCGAGTACCCTTTTCTCCAAACTCCAGTGGTTTCCTTCAGTCATTAACCGAATTGGAAGGTCTCCACAGGCAGTTTCCAACCATACCCGACCAGGAATCTCTTCGCTCTCCAGTGTTACCTCCCTGTTTGACTGGATAGGGAAAATCTCTCCTCCTTAAAAGATCTATCTCTTTTCTTTGGCCCAATTGAGATTCTGCACCTACTTCGCAAACTTCCTTGCCAACGTTTTCCCAGTTCTCCTATTGGTGTTAAAACTGCTGTTGGTTAGGATGCTGTCTCCCAATACTTCACACTGGATTCCTTTCAGCTAGGACTGAAAAATGATCCTCCTCTTTCCAGCTCATACTGCCAAGGCCTTGAAGTAGCCTGTCACTTGAAGATCTGTTTCTGTGAAAGTTATAACCTTTAATATTTATTATTTTATTTATTTATTTATTTGATTTGATTTATACCCCGCCGTCCCCACAGATGGGCTCAAGGCGGCTAACAACATTCAAAAAATACATTAAAAGTCACAAAACCATAAAATCAATAATAATTTTTTAAAAAGTCATTAAAATAGTCCAGGAGCAGGCTATTTAAACAAATATTGGGAGTCTGGCAGCCCCAGAAAAAGTTTTACAGCTGGGTGTACAGCATTTAAAGGTTTTTAAAATGTGCAGTCCATTACACCATGCTTTAGATCATTAGTCTTCTATAATTAGGAATCCTCAAGCAGGTTGCAAAGAGATCCCAAATTGCTAGGCTGCAACCCCCTAAGCAGATGGTGGTGTATTTTTTCTGGTGTTTGGAAAGGCATGCTGCTAGTGAACATGCATAGAGAACAATGGAGCCATGCTAAGAGGAAGAGCATGACAGTGAGGTGAGGCTCAGTGATGGAGATGATTCCTCTTTAGTGCAGGCAGATCCGGAGTCCCCCTCCCCTGCGAAAGCTCCCCATTGCCTTCTCTTTCTTCTTCTGGCCAAGCTTCCTCCATTCCACCCAGGGCCGGCGCCAGAGTTTCTGGCTCCTGAGGCCGGGGGGGGGGGGCAGCTTCAGGACTGCTCCTGCCCCTTCGCACTTGTGCACCCAGACTGCGGGGCGGCTGGGTGGGAGGGCTGAGAGGCTGCCAGCGCAGCCAGGCACGGCGGGTGGCTGGGGAGGCGCGTGTGTGCCCTCCCAGCCCTCCCGCTCCGTTGCTCTGCATGCTGCCCTGGACGCCTGCCGCGCCTGGCAGCGTGGGAGAGCTGGGAGGCTGCAGTAGCTGCGGGCCAGGCATGGCAGGCAGCTGGGGCGGTGCACAGGCAGCTTCCCATCCCTCCCGGTCAGCTGCCCGCATGCTGCCACTGCCAGCTCTGTGGTGCGTGCCCCCGGCGCCCCCTCTGGTGCCTCAGCGCTGGAGGCAATTGCCGGGCTTGCCTCACTGGAGGCGCTGGCCCTGATTCCACCAGTGAATTTTCCAATGATCCTCATGTCCCCAGTGCAGAGTTCCTGCTCCCTGATGAGACCATAATTTTTAGCTCCCCTTCTTCATATCACACAGTTACCTGGTAACTTTCTGTCATACGGCTGCCGATCAGTGCTGCCACCTGAGTATTTAAGTGTGTCTTGGGTTGGGAAAGACTGAAGGCTCTTGTTTTAGTTTGTCTTGCCAAAATGACACTGTAAGCATGTTAAGGAAAAATTAATCTATGCGAAGTGATTTTAAGAATCCACACTGGTTATGGCTCATGTTCAACTTTAGTTGCTAAGCAAGGCTTTGGAAAAGGTCACACTTTTAATCTTCCAATTGTAGACTTTGGCATTGGCCAGACCCAATGTTTTGCATTACAAACCCTAACTCATTAATTCCATGAAACATTTAGAAACAAGCCACTTAAATCCAGCCAAGCTGAAAAGAATGGGAGCATTTGTACCCAGCAGCACATATTTGAAGTTTAACTGCAATCTATAGATTGTCTTAATTGTAGTTTATATGTACTTCAAAGCTGCGATCTTAATGAATGGCAGCTCCAGTATGCTTATTGTCATCCAAACAACTTAGATAACGCCAGCAGTAAAACTGGCAGGCTCTGCATGCCTAGGTTTTAAAATTACATATTTAAACAATTTATATTTATCTTCTAAGTCTTACATTGATCTTTTAAAAAATTAATACTAGTCTCAGGAATCAGGGCACATTTACAAGTTATGATTAAAAAATGTATACATTTGTAAGTCATTTTCATGCCTAAAATTAGATGGGAATATATTGTCAGAAAGTATGTGACTTTAGCAGTGATACTTCTGAGTCCATTGCTTATATTGTCAGACAACGTGCTATATCGGTTTTTATGCACTGGACTGAACCCCAGTGGTTCTGCGTCTTTTAAATTGCTGTATGTGAACCAGCTGTAGCAAATAGAAGTTGGGTTATTTTCCTTCTCTTCCTGGGAAAAGAATTTGACACTCTACATTTGTCTCAAGTCTTTGAACAAGCAAACAATTCAAGGTGCATTCTCTAACATAGATGGTCAAGTTTGAGATGGACAGTGCTTTCTAGTGCATCAAGATGGAAATGCACATTGGTATTGCCATTCTTTTCCAACACCAAGACTTTTTGAAAATACGCAAGTATGAATCCTCATATAAGAAAAAGCACTATGAGAATTGTCAAGTTAGAGTCTCTCTGCCACCCTCCATAGAATCCTCAAGGTGTCCTGTTTTGTGATGGACATCGGGGGAGTAATTGCCAAAATTAAAAGGAACTTAAGGAAGGTCATTACTGGCAACCTGATTACCATATACCCTCTGTAGGAAATGCTTTTGAAGAACGTCTGTTTTTGCTTTGCTGTAGCTTTCTTCCATTTGGACCATTTATTTTGCTTCAACTTCCAGCCTGGAGTATGAATTTTAAAACAATACAACAACTCCTGAGCTTGACTGTGACATCAACATAAAATATTTATTGTGGTGTTAAGTGAGAGTTTTCATTATGTTATATCTAGTTAGTTTAAGTTTGCTTGCCCTCACTGTAACTGGGATCATCTAACTGATCCCAGTGCCTTTTTAGCAAAATGATCAAAGCAGAAGGGAGGGGAAGGGGGTTTGAAATACCAGAGGGTAATTGTGATGCCCTTGATGCAGAAGACTGCATGCAATACGAAGTGGCACCCGTTGGGGGAAGAAAACATCTGCACGTTTCTTTTTTAGTGTTTTTTTAAGGTGAAAAGTTAAAGTGGAAATTAAGACTCTTAAATTAACCAGCTATAATTTTAAAAATAGGCCTAGCCTGTTCAGGTGTTAAATGAAAAATGTTGCTCTTAGCCTTGGTTCCTTTGTAACTTTACAAGTACAAGATCTCTGTCTGCCTTGTAATCAAAAACATCCTGTTAAGATTGGTCTACTCAGTACACAACTCAAGTTGCAATTGCAAGTCTGTGCCAGGCTTTTGCATGAGCTTATATAACTGTACTAGGGGGAAAAACATGTACAAACAGTCCCTTCGATTGCATTTGGACTGGTATGCTGTCACTGTGCTTAAATTCAAGCTAACCTGACACAGAGAGTGATCCAGGCAAATATTAACTTTTTTCTGAGAATCAAGTTACAATATCCCAAATTTTAGTTCAGTCTTTTAGTTTCTTAACCATATTAAATCGGAGCTGTTTCTTTAGTTGTTCTGTAATTGACACACATCATTACTGGGATCTAAAAATTCTCTAGTGATAGAGTCAAATGGTAACTCCAGTATAGCAAATGCTCAGTTAAATCCTTAATGCAGTTTTGCTCCTGTACTGTTCACATTGTGGGGACCCTTAAATGCTACCCTTGCCATGTGAGTGTTGTTCTTCCATGAGAGGGCACCTATTTAGTTGGGTGACAGTGGCAGTGGCCAATCATGTGTCTCCTATGAAATCAACACCGTGCCAGGACATGAAGTACAAAGTCTAGGGGGAAAGACTAATCATTACCCCAGCTTTCAGAAGGTACTAATCAAAAAGTGGCTAGGGCAGTGGTACTCAGTGGCTCTGGTGCCATCTGTGGCTCTTCTGGGCACTGTTTTCCTATGTGGCATCAGCCCCATGTTTCAGGAAAGTGGGAAAGGGCTTGTGGTTGGCAGGTGCTTTCTGCCCTGAAACAGCTGCTGCTTCTGGGACCGACAGGTAAGCTGCAGCCTCCTTGAGGTGTGGAGTTGTCCAGGCGTGAAAGTAAAGAGCCCATCATCTCTAACAACCCTCCCACCCTTCTCAGCAGCCTCTGCACTCTCTTGTTAGCACCTGGCCACAGAGAAGGAGTAGAACCACCACCATCGCAACCACCTAGGAAAAGGGTGAGCTGGCCACAGTGGGGTGGCGGTGATTGTACTCCCCTTTCTCCAAGACCAGCTTCTTTTCCTCTGGGTGCCTTTGTCTGTCTCTGTTGCCCTAGCTGCAGGTCCTCATGCTGAGGAGAGAGCAACAAGGCAGAGGTCGAAGCCCTCTACCTTGTTGCTGGCTAAGGTCCAATAGTGGTGGGAAGAGACAACTCAACTTACTTAGAAATAATCTGAAACTTTGAAAGGTTGTAGTTATATATTTAATATATCTTATATTACTGAATGTGCGTGTTTGTTTGTGTGGGATACAGGAGCAGTGTAGCTCTTTTGCTTGATGGTAATATCAAATGCGGCTCTCCACAAGCCACAGAGGGAGTCGCACTTGGCTAGGGTTATGCTCAAAGGGCCCTTGGAGTAGAGTTAAAATGAGGTAGGTGCTAAGATATGGAACTTTCCAGAGAGGAGTAGCATCCTAATTCTTGCGTAGTTGTTCATCTGAAGGTGACAACAATACAATCTCACTCTTCCTTTTCTATGCTGTTTCAGTCTGCTGTGAGGAGTATTGCTAACTATTCTGAAAGAAGCAGAATCAAGAATAGGTCTAGGTTGGATGTCCCTGTTGCATTCCATTGGAAGTGATTGTCCTGGGGAGGGGAAAAGAGCATTTTCTTCTCCTGGCCCTCAGTTATATGTAAACAGAATCAAAATAAGGCACACCCTCTTGAATCATTTCTACGGATACAACAAATGCTCTTTGTTTATGTTGATGTAAACACTCTTTGAGAAAGGGTCTAGGGAAATTTGCATAATGAAACTGAAAAAAAATCTTAATTGATATTTATTTATTCTTCACTTGCTCCCTCCTCTTCTGAAAATCTTTCCTAAAACTTCTTTTTCACTCTCACAAATATGAGAGGGTCTGTAAACTGACCTTTTTCTAATTATTTATTGATGGTAATGATAAATCTATGCGAATAATGGTAAATCTAAGTTCATCTCACTCTGCTGGGCAATGTGGCAAACAGCAGAACAAGAAGATTCTCTCTTTTTAAAATATTTTATGCTGCATGTTTGGCTACAAAATTAACATGAAAAAGCAGTTTCTGAAATGGTTTTTTGTTCCATCTTCTCCTGTGTTCACCCTTGTCCCAACCAGCGAGTTTTATGGTACCTTCTCATACTTCCTATGGTTTAGGACTATCCAGTTTACTTGCTCAGTTATAGATATATTTGATATTATATATTATTTTTAGCAGTTGCCTCAAAACATAGGTAGATTAATTTTTTTAAGCTGAGAATTGCCTCTCAAGTCTAAACAATTTTTAAGTAATTTTCCCCAGTTTTAGACCATGTTTCAGTGCATCAATTCAGTGCCCTAACAGAAATTTTGGTTATAGATTACATTCAAAATCATTGTTGGGGTTTATATGTGGAATGCACATCAGTGAAAATCTGGTTGCATAGTCTTGTGGTGGGAGAATAAATCAAAAATATAATTCCCTCATGACAGTGCTGAGCTGGCTTCTTCAAATATGTCTCATATTTTGGGTTTTTTGCTCCAAAATAGCAACTGCGTCATAATGTGTTGCTCACTGTCTCTCCTTAATTCTCTTTAACATACTTGTTGGTGGAAAGTATAAGGCAACCATTATAAACTTTCCAATTGATAATTGAAAGGTACATAGTAGTAGAACCAGTAGCTTGTATAAAGCCTCACATTGTACTTTTTTGTTTTTGCAGATTCCAAGTCAATGGCAAACTTAAATGGCGGTTGCAACACTTGACACCATGGATTTTCTGGAATTCAGTCTACATAGCATTCTCAAAAAGTAATGGTTTACTTGTAAGCTTCAGTCATCTCTATCAGTTGCCATAATGGCCAGCAAAAGGAAGTCCACCACGCCCTGTATGATACCAACAAAAGCAGTAGCACTGCAAGAGTCTCAGTCACCCTCTGTTGGAGTTGATCGTGAAGGATTTCAGCTGTCTGTTACTCCTGCCCCTTCACCTGTGAGTGAAACTATAAGCAGTAATCACAACAGTGGGATGTTGTCCAATGGACATAAAGCTATTGTTGATGGTGATACATACAGATGTAAGTATTGCAATTTTGGCTGTCAAGATTTTAGCCTGTTTCTGGGGCACTTGGATTCTGAGCACACAGACTTTAGCAAAGACCCCTCGTTTGTGTGTGTGCTGTGCAGTCTCCTGGTAAAGAGCCACAAAGAGCTTTCTTGTCACAATGCAGAGAGCCATGGTGGGGAAGCCAGCTTAATCTGCAGTGTTGTGAAACAAGGCAGTCGCGTGATTGTGGAGCAAACTGCTGGGGACACCACCTCCACTAGCCAAGACTTTTCAGGGGATCTCCCAGAAGAAGGGCAGGACAGTCAAGCTGAAATTATCATTACCAAAACACCCATTATGAAAATAATGAAGACAAAACCTGAAGTGAAAAAAATCCACACGCTGAAAGAAAGTGTGCCTAGTCAGTCGGTCAATGATCCGGAGAAAAAAGGTGGTGAACAGGCATTCACCAATGGACCTGTGCCAGCAGGTCAGTCAAATACGGTCAAATCAACACATGTTGTCAATGGCTCAATAATAGGAAATGTGCCTGTTTTGCAAGCAGGCATCACCCAGCTTGTGCAATTGCAGCAGCAACCCCAAGTTCAGCAGCCACTACCCACATCGAAATCCCTTCCCAAAGTTATGATTCCCTTGAGCAGCATCCCGACATACAATGCTGCAATGGACTCGAACAGTTTTCTGAAAAACTCTTTCCATAAGTTCCCTTACCCTACCAAAGCTGAGCTTTGCTACTTGACAGTTGTAACCAAGTACCCAGAAGAACAACTGAAGATCTGGTTCACAGCCCAGAGGTTGAAACAGGGGATTAGTTGGTCACCGGAGGAGATTGAAGATGCACGGAAGAAAATGTTCAACACAGTGATTCAGTCTGTACCCCAGTCTACCATTACAGTGTTGAATACACCTCTAGTTGCAAGCCCTAACAGTGTTCAGCATCTCATTCAAGCCAGTTTGCCTGGCCAGTCTGTCAACAAACCAGAAGGAACTGGTGGTGTGCTGGTTACCCAACCCATCATAACAAATGGACTTCAGAGTACAGCCTCATCTCTTGCAATAGCAGTAACCTCCATTCCAAAGAACCAGATATCTAAGCAACCGTCCACTGTGTCAGTTTCTAGCCCTGCATCAGCTGTGAAAGTGGTCAGTGCATCTCAGACACAACCCACGGCTTGCCCAACCATATCTTCACAGGCGTTCCTAGATCCTAATATATACAAAAACAAGAAATCTTTTGAACAGCTGTCGGCATTAAAGAATAGTTTCTGTAGGAATCAGTTCCCTGGCCAAGCTGAAGTTGAGCGGCTGACAAAAATCACAGGCCTTAATACAAAGGATGTTCGAAAATGGTTTAGTGATAGGAGATACCATTGTAGAAATGTAAGAGGCAGCAGAGCTGTACATGCTGGGGATAGTACAATAGTCATAGATTCAGTACCTGAAATTACCTTCACGTCATCTCCCAAAACAGCCTCAGAATTATCCTCCATGGCAGCAACAATGCCTGCGATTCATAACCCAACACGTCGGCAATCCTGGCATCAGACCCCTGATTTCTCCACTACAAAATATAAGGAGAGGGCTCCTGAACAACTGAAGGCATTGGAAAGCAGCTTTGCCCAAGATCCTTGTCCTTCAGAGGAGGAAGTGGACCGTTTGAGGAGTGAGACTAAAATGACAAGGAGAGAGATTGACAGCTGGTTTTCAGAGCAAAGGAAAAGACAAGCAGTCAAAGAAACAGTCCAGCAAGTAGATAACGGTGCTGAAGATGACTCTGGGGAAGAAGGTGACTCCTCGGATGACTTGAGACCTTCAAGCGAAAATGGTTCATCGGATGCTGCCAATAATACTCAAACATCAGGCGAGCGCAAAGTGACTCCTATAAAAATCAATCTCAAGAATCTCAAAGTGACAGAGTCCAATGGCAAAAGCGAATTGTTGGTCTCAAATGTAGACGATCAAAGAGAGAGTTCTCCTAGTAAGCCAGTTGTACCCCTGAAACCCAAACTAAGCTTTAAAAAAACAGCACAGCAAAGGCATTTGCTTAAACAACTCTTTGTGCAGACCCAGCGGCCTACAAATGAACAATATGACAAATTGTGTTCTGAGTCAGGTCTTCCCAGGAGCGAAATCATTCGTTGGTTTGGGGATAGCCGCTATGGTTTAAAAAATGGAAATTTGAGATGGTATGAGAACTACAAGCAAGGTATCTTTCCTAAAGGCTTCACCGCCCCCAGTGAGGCCAAAATGGAGATTCTCCAGGACTATTTTCAAAAAAACAAGATGCTCTATGAAGGTGATCTTCCAGGTTTGTGTGAGGGAACTCAGATGACCACGCCACAGGTCAGGCTGTGGTTTGCTGAAAGGCTGGATGAAGAAAACAGGCCAATATCAGATACTGGCAGCGAGGATCAGTGCTCAAGCATTGGTGAGCCAGCCACCAGCCACAAAGGAACATCCGATGCCTTTTCTGAGGCTTCTGAGAACAGTGAATCCTGGGAGCCTGGAGGTCAAGAGAGCAGTACAGGACTCACAGATGGTCCTCTGCCTGCAGAGCATTTGGGTAAGAAATTTGGTACCTTCCACGACTGTTTCCGCTAGTGCAACTCCTCTCTCTTTAAGCTGGCCACATTTCCAGCACCAAAAAGTTAATTTAACAAACGAAAAACCCTGAAAGCTCTTCAGAAATTAATTTTGTTTGTGTGGTGTGGGGGTATTATTACGTAGCTCTTTGCATCATACAAAAATTTTGCCTCCTTGGCTGCACGAAAGCAAACCAGAAAATTGCCACCAGGTGGATGCAACCATAGAGAAAGTGGAAAATAGATGTAGTATATTACTACAGTGTGTAGTTAACATGGGAAAAGAGCTCATGTTGTTTCCCAAGTGAGGTGGGTCCCACAGTTTGTCAAGTGCAGTTTTCCACAAAAACAATCCAAGAGACTTTTTTAAAAAGATCCTTTTGTTCCATCATCACTCTCCTAATTCATAACTTAGATTCATATGGCATTTACAATTGAGAAATAATTTCCACCACTTTTACGATAAATTTGGCTATTACTTGAACACTTCAGCCTTTCTAACTTGTTAATCCTTATATTACTGTTCCCAGTTGTACCAGCAGCAGGGTCTTGCATCCCTATAAATACGTGAAGAAAAGTTGTGCTGGGGAATCTTTGGGAAAGGGAGGTTAATTATTGCTATGGACTTTGATAGTTTTATTACCTCGTTTCTGTGATCACTTGTCTGATGGGCAAGATTTGGGTCCAGCAGCACCTTAAAGACCAACTAGATTTTCAGGGTATGAGCTTTCAAGAGTCAGAGCTCCCTTCATCAGATACAAGGAGTGGGAAGAGGAAGGCATCCTTACAATGCAGGCAGAGGGTGGGAGGGATCTATAGAAAGTTGATTACAAGGTAGACAATGCAGTAAAATCAGGTGATACCATCACATGCCTTGACTGTTCATTCTGCTATAGGTCTCCTTTAAAAACAAACAAACACATGAATGGACAGAAACTAATCTTTTACCCTTTTACAGGGTGGTACCTTTAGAAGCTGTTGCATTGGAGCATAGTGGGAGAGGCAGCCCCACAGGATATGTGAGCCCATGGCTATTGGAGGCTTATACTTGAAAAGCTTATAGTGTAATTCACACCAAGTCTTGATCCCCTCTAGCTGCCCCATCAAATTCTCTGGTATGGTTTTTCATCCCATATCTATTTGATGAAGTGGGCTGTGATCCACAAAAGCTCATACTGAAATAAATGTTGTCGCCTTTTAAGGTGCCACTAGATCTTTGTTTTATTTCTGTGGTCTGCAGCAATCTACAATCTGCTTTACTACAAGTTGCAATGGCAGTTGTTACTCTTTAAGGTCTATTGGACTTTGGCTTTATAGAAGAAAGACACAGCAGGGGGGTGTTACATTCATGCCTTGGAGTGGGCCTCTGAGAAGTCCTCAGGCATCAACATCTACCCCCGCCCCTTTGTTAACTGCTGATGCCAGTTCCACACCCAGTCCTTCACTACGTGTCTTTTTCTGTCTACATGCCATTCTGTAAGCCATGTTGAATATAAAAATCCCTGCATGCTGTGCTTGTAATATGAGTCAAAGCAGGCAAGGCATTGGGAGATGTGTGATTGGATCTTCTTATCATTTTGAAAATAGCAGTGGAAGCCACAGGGGAAAAGGCCGTGTCCATGGAGTTTTTATTGGGAGAAATGCTTGGAGTGAAAAGAGAGTTTCAACTCCTCGTCCTCACTGCACATTCCTGATCCAAATCCCACACACACACACACACCCCAGTATAGTTTCTCTTGCCCTGACCTGAATAGTTCAGGTTTGCCTGATGTTGTCAGCTCTGGCAAGCTAAGCAGAGTTGACCTTGGTTAATAATTGGATGGGAGACCTCCAACAAAAACCATGGTTGCCATGCAATGGCAAACCATCTCTGTTAGTCTCTTTCCTTGAAAACCCCAATGGAGGTCACCATAATTCAGCTATGATTTGAAGCACTTTCAGAACCTGAGAGAAAAGCAGGATGAGTTGGGCAAAGGCCAGCTCCCAACCAGTCACCCATAGCAGCAAATAGGCCTTGTAAAGCACATTTTCCCATCAGTGCCTTTTTTTTCTTCCTCAGAACAGCTGAGGTCATGGTGACTTCGTTTTTTCGACTTTCTTGGCCTGCCTGCTAATTTTTCCAGTGTTATAAAGTATACTGTGATGCATGTATGTGTGGTTTTTGTTTTCAGAAACAGACAGAACCAGCGCTGCCTCCCTTTGAAGGATGTGCTGTTAAACAGGTGAAGACTCAGCAGCTGTGGGCCTCATTGGAATCTCTACAGAAGGACCCGTGGAAACACTGCCATCAAGCAAAGATCTTTTCCCCCCGCAAAGCACTTTTGGGGGAAGGGAAGGGGAGAGCGATCACGAAGAACTTTGGGGGCTTTTGGAATCTAGCATAGGAGCAGAGCATTGCATAGTATCTGCAAGATCCTTCTCTTTCCCCTCAGGCATAGGACCCTCTATTTTCTTTTTAATGGACTTTTTTCTTTTCTTCAAATTTCATATCCACATGGAACCAACTTTTTAAAATTACCAACTGGCCTTCAGAAGGATCATGAATTGTGGGCATTGTGTTTAAACATTCTCTTTTCACAGACATAGAATTATCATTGGCACAATATATTTTAAATTTTTAGTGTTTGTTCTCTGAAAGCTGGATCATTGCATATTTTCTCATATTTTGGTCTCTAGGTCTGGTAATCAAGTATATTTGTGGTGATGAACCATGTACCAAGTATCACGCACAAAACCAAATAGAATGTGGATCATTAAAATCATTTTTGGTTGAGCACTATGGAAGAAATTGGGGGAGGACCCAAAGGTGGAATCATTTTGTCCTTTGTGTAAAAAAAAATGTGACATTCTACCAACAAATACGATGTACTCCCCGTTGTAAATCCTAGCCTATTTTCCATTGATCAAAGCAAAAAAATCCTTTTTACTAAAGAAGGCTGAGAAAAAAATGCAGGCTCAGAAATCATTGTTGATCGGAAAGTCATCTAATTGGCAAATGCCAGATTTTACATATGAAAATCTCCCTGTATGTATCAGAGCTGTTTTGATCTCATAATTCAATTTTGCTATGTTCTCGTCATTCTAGCCAATTATGAGCTGGAATAAATTGCTGGCAGCTTTAAGGTATGTTGAAATGCACAATTTTACATGCATATATTAGTATCTGTAGAGGGAGAGAGGCCTGCATTTTGGCTCCTTGTTGTTTTGAAAGGGTCTTATTTAATTGTCTTAATTTTGTATGGAATCTTTAATTTAATGTGCAAGGATTATATTTCTAGTGGCAAGGAAATATTTATTTAAATGTAGGGAATTGGTAGCACTAAGTATATTGTTTTACTGGGTAGGCATACATGCTTTTACTTCAGCCTTATGAATCTTCTCTAAGGGTAGTAACAGATCCTTCCTTACTTTGGACTGCTGGTGATTGTTCATCAGAAGGTCCTAGGTTCAATCCTCAGCATCTCCTATTAAAGGATCTCAGGAGGCAGGTGCTTGGAAAGCCCTGTCTGTACTTGAAACCCTGGAGAGCCACTGTGGATGGTACTGAGCTGTGTGGTCTGACAAGGCATATGGTTAAGTCTTCTATGGCAATCCTGAGAGACCCTCTCTTCATTCTGTCTAGTTTGGATAGCTCAAAAGCATCTTATCCTTCCATGTTCTTAAGAAGCATCAATGCAATTCAGTCTGTTATCCTACGCTGTGTGGTCCACGTTTGGGCAGAAGGGTCTATCTTGGGTTTCCTGCTAGGGCTTGAAAGCTGCAAGGAAGAAGAGGCTTAAGTCCAAGGATGGTTGATACTTAGGAGGTTTGAGCCCCAGGTTGGTAGCTTAAGGGGAACAAATGCAGGTAAGTGACTTGAGGCACTGTCGTCCTAAGAATGGGAAGGCCAGCTCCCATTGTAGTGAACAGGAAATGAGCCAGAGCTCCCAAATAAAAGCAGTCCTGTTCATATCAGTAGGGCTGGTGCAGGAGAAATTCTGGTTATGCTGTGCCCTGGCTTACTAGGACCTACCGACATACTCATATGAGCATACATAATACCTTTATAATGATGTTATACCTAGAGCCTCCATGTAGATGTGCCTATTGCTCTGTAATTACATTGGAAAAATAATCTTGCTGTTTAACGAGAGCATGAGTTTTGTGTACACTTGAGAGATTTGATAGCTAATTGGAAGTAAACATTTCCCAGATAAACAGCTTACTAAATTTGTAGTTTTCAACATACTTATTTGGAGAGCAAGTTCCACTTCTGGTGGGGAGATTCAGTTCCGTTGGTGGATGGTTAGGGTGGCCAAGTTCAGTAGCAAACTACAAAGAAAAAAATCTATTTTGGGACTGGAGAGCAAGTTCAGGGAAGACTTTGAGCAGGCCCAATTAACCTTTTCTCGATTTGGAGGGAAAGTAATGTGTCAAATTCATTGCAAGAAGAGGTGTCCCTTCAAGATGTGTTGCATTAGCTCATGATAAAATGCACATTGAATAGAGTTGGTGGGGGCTGGATCTTTGGTAGAACATTTTTGTTGTATGCAACAAGCAAGCACCCCAATATCCAGACCTACCACGATGCAGACATCATTAATGCACATGCCTAAATCTTCAGTGCAGATAACAGCAGTCAGTGAAATCTGCAGGTCATGATGGCCATTGGAGTCTCTGTGCCATGATTCAGTGATGCTTTGTAGGTGTGTGACTGCCATTTGCCATCCCTGGTTCACTTTGCTTCCTTGGTGGGGACCAACCCTGCAGGCAGACAGAAAGGTGCACTCAGAAGAATGCCCATCCACTGAACTGAATAAAAGATTCCGTTTGCATGGAAGATACATTCTCGTACATGTGGATAAGGGGCCGGGTGCTCAGTCAACTTGAAGGCTTGTAGTAGCTCATAAGCATTGCATTATCTCACCTCTAATTCAATTAAGATTCAAATCTACTATTTTAATTAGGTTTGGGGATTTTGAGAGCTTACATTCTATAGAGTAGGGAATTGCAATACTGTTTCAAGTGTCATCTTGTGTTTTCTATTTAGCAAAATAGGTTTTTAAGCACTACTCAAGTATAAATATGTAGTTGCAGACCAGATATTGATCTCCTCTGTGGTTTTGCAGCATTTCTTGTTACAGGAAGTATTACCACAATTTTGCACTGGCCTTTTAATAAGTTGATTATCTCTTCAACTACATATAAGAATTCAAAGTGGTTTAGTGTGTAAACTGGTTTCTTCTGTGGAGGAAGGATTGTGGTGGGTTTTGTCTTTAGTTTTGTCCATTGCTGTGTGAAAGTTAAATATAATGTTGCTGGAGAATGAATGATTGTTAGTGAAACAAATTAATCATCAGGTGTTGTGTGTGTGTAGGGGGGTTGCATTGGTATCTGTGCACATTCAAATTACAGCTGGAAAAGCCAAATGTTTAAGAATTTGAAATTCACACATTTTTTTACCCATAAGACCCCCCCCCCCCGGAATGATATTGGAACTTTCTGGTTAGAAATAAAACCATTTGGCTACTTTGTATCATGCTAGGTTATTAGACAAGGCACTTAATTTTATAGTCTGTTAAAATTCAGAATTTTCTAAAAGTGTTTATATCTGGTTCTTCATAATGGATCCTGCTTTTTACCATGGTGGAGTGGGGTGAGATAGGATGGATTAAATACTTTAATTCCAATGTATCAAAACTATGTAACTCCTCTAACTTGTGAATTTGAATTACATTTGTACAGACATTCACCCTTCTGTTAAGAACAGTGTTCATAGGAGCAAACCAGTAAGGTTGTACTGGGAGATGCTGACTGGCATAAAATTACCCAGCGAATGGTTACTGAACCCAGATCAAATCTAAATTGTATCGACCCCATCCTACAGTAGTAGCTCTTTTAAGTCAAAATTTGTACTTTAAAAGTTGTGCATTTCCTTTAGGCTACTGTGAAAACACAGGATTACTACAGCTAACGCAGCTCCTGTGTACACAAGGGCTGGATGGGCCAAACTGTGTTTCTCAGTCTACGAGACTAGATGATGGTGCACCCTGGAGATGGTGGCTTGACAGTGGTGCTCATATGACTGTTGGATCAGATAAATATTTATGCGATGGTTCAACTCTACGACAAGCAGCGTTCATGGGCCATTTCTGAATTTGGTACTGGTTCCAGGCTGATCATAGGTTCTATTATACTATTATTCCTCATCATTTGAAATCCTGTCACCCTACTGCTACCCTACACCCTTGCCATTTCCCATTTCTAAATGGCAACAGGGTGGATGAAATGTGGGGATATAGGGAATTCTGAACCAGAATGCAGGATGTTTTTAAATCATGGGAAGGGATTTGAGCATGTTCAGCTGCGAGCACACAGTGTCCCTTCGTATGGTATTTATTAGTCATACTAAAATTTTAATGTCATCCTTCTCTAGTAAGTCTTTCTTTAAAAAAAGTTAAGAGTGAGTTGAATCACCCACTGAAATGGGAACAACACATTGTACAATTGTTCATGATAGGATGGCAAGGAGATCATTAAATGGCACTCTATCCTGTCTGTGAGGGAATGTACTTACTCTTTTTGCAAGGGACTGAGTTTTCAGTCTTTTTTAGAACTGATCCTATGTTAACCCCAGTGTTTGAAGTGACTTGTGCATTTAAATCAGTGGAGTCAGCACTGAAATTTCTGACAGATTGCATCCAATCTGTCAGAATAGGACCCGAAGCAACGGGCTTAAATTACATGCAGAAAGGTACTGGCTGGATATTAGGAAAAACTTTTTCACAGAGTAGTTCAAAGGTGGAATCAGCTGCCTTGGGAAGTGGTGAGCTCCCCTTCACTGGCAGT
Organism: Eublepharis macularius; assembly: GCF_028583425.1. Taxonomy (NCBI): domain Eukaryota; kingdom Metazoa; phylum Chordata; class Lepidosauria; order Squamata; family Eublepharidae; genus Eublepharis; species Eublepharis macularius. The sequence goes on along the minus strand of NC_072794.1, from coordinate 142,264,638 downwards.
TTTCAAGAAGAGGCTGGATGAGTATTTGTCAGGGATGCTTTAGGCTCATCCTGCATTGGGCAGGGGGTTGGACTAGGAGGTCTGTATGGTCCCTTCCAACTCTGTGATTCTGAATATCGGGGCTGATTTTGACAGGATTCCTGTGTCTGCATACCCAGGGATGTATATTCTTTTAACTAGCACTAAAGAAATCTGGCTGACAGCGTGTTTCAAGCTCTGGGAGCAACATTGAAATGCACACACTTGTCAGTAACCAGATTTATCTCTTAATAGTTTTTTTAAAAAATGTGTATGGCAGATGGAAGTTCTGACGCATCTTAGAAGTACCTGAAGCGGCTCATACTATAAAATTTGAGATGTGTGGAAAATGTACTTGGGAGTCCGGAGATCAGACATGGATCTTCCCCCACAAGCATAATGTTATTTGCCATAGGAGAGTACTATTAGTAAATGTATGCCATAGACCTGCTTGCCTGTATGTAGTTTTGAGTATTATGCAGAACAGGTTTCAAGTGCCTCTGAAACCGTAAGATCAGGAAATCGTGCATGTTACTGGTTAGCCGCTGTGGGGATTTTTTACAGCTGAAGGGCTCCCAATTCTAATAGACATCAGTATCTTATCTCTGGGTCTTTGGTAACAGTAGTACAGTGGTATCTTGCTCCTGCTGGTACACTAAGGAGACCAACTAGATTTCCAGGGTAAACAGTACAAGACCACACAGCTGACATTTTTCGTTTTGCTTGAGATTTTGCTAGCAATCTATTCCAGTGCAAAAAATTACTGTTTTTGTACTTGATGTCTGGAGAACCACCCTCCCTCTCTCCCCCGCCCGCTCCAATTTGGGGGGAGGGGAGCTGTTTTCTTACTGAAGGGTCGTGATGGGCAATTTGCATGTCTGGCAAAAGATCATCATCCATAGTGCCTTTAGGATGCCTTCATACAGGATATGCAGCTGAGGCCGTCTGTCTTCTGAGTAGATTGCTGAGCACTTTGCCTTTGCAGGCTGAGGGGAAGCTACTTTTTATATTCTGTCATTAAATGCTGAGTACTTTCGCGTTTTGATTATCCACATGGTCGCTATAATGTAGCAGTGAAGGACCCTTCAGAGAAGAAGGTGGCCTTTCTTGCAAAGGGGCTAGCTTACCCAGTATCCTGTGTCACTTCGGTAGGGTTCCATTTTTGTAACTTTTGGTAGGGCTAACTAACAAACCATGTTTTTTTAAAAAAATAGCGTTCTTTTGTACTTTTGGTAAAACTTCTTGAAGAGGAAAACGCTGAAACTGCAGGTAGAGACTAGTTCCTCAGAACTGGTGCCTGTCCTAGGATGCCACTCGCTCTTGTTCAGCAATGATGCCACTTCTGCGAAGTGAACTGCAAGTTTCCCTTCATTTTGTATATGTGGCTAAGAGGGTGGGGAAAGTGCTTGCGTGTACAGTTTGGTGAAATGAGACTTCAGTTGTTGTTAAATAAACAATGAGGAACAATGTAATGGTTGAGTAATTATTGTAATGGGTGTGGGGGGGGCAGGGGTTTATAGTCACTTTCCAGGTTACCATTGTATTTTAATAAAACAGAAGTCCCATGTGCTGGTTGTAAGGGGAGGAAATGACACTGTTCTTGAAGACACAAACCAGGGACAGGGGGATTGAGAAATTTCTGGAGAGGCTGATTGTTTTGGCTGCAGTAGAGTAGAAGTTGAAATGCTAGAACAGCTGCTAAGAAGCAGTAGGGTTACCATCCTCCGGGTGGGGCCTGGAGATCTGGACAACCAATCTCCAGACAACATAGATCAGTTCCCCTGGAGAACACGCTGCTTTCGAGGGTGGGCTCTATGGCATTACACCCCACTGAAGTCCCTCCCCACCCTCCTCAGGCTCCACACTAAAATCTCCAGGGATTTCCCAGTTGGCAACGGACAGGAAGGAGTAAAGGGAAATGTGGAGGAGCAGCACATGCATGAAGGCCACTGAAAGTGAGCAGTAGGCAAGCTCCGTGGACGGATGTTGCCCCTGAAGCTTTGGAAGAATCTGCCAGTATTTTATCTGGGCACCACTCTGCTACTTTTAAGCTCTTTTGATTTCATTGTTCTTAACAGATCTAAGCACACACATACACCCTCTCCCACTGCCCTTGAGTTTAGTTTAGACTAGAATGTTTTATGTTTAGAGTGAAAAGACCAGGGCTGTTCTGACAACATGACAGTAGGAAACAATTTTAAGGAATAAAGCCATGCTGCTAGAATCTGCATCACATGCTCTAAAGTTTTCTGCAGAAAAGACTTGACTATAAATGAAGTAAATAAAATTGCTGTGGCACAATATGATCGCAGCCATACCTTGGCTTCTAGGGCACATTTGGACACACTGGTTTTAGAGGTACGAATACAACACCGATGACTGCAAATGTCTCTTCAAACAAAACGCAGCAAGGATATGATTCTACTTTGGCCTTTTGTGTAGGAATCCATATGCCTCCTAGGACATGGGATGCAATGCACTCAATGAAGCATGGAAACACTAGTCAGTGGTGCCCAAGGGGTAGTTAGTTTCCTGTGGTGTGCAAAAACAGCTGAGATGCTCAAGGGCACTTGCCTCAAACAGAACGGCAACTTAGTGCAGGCATATACCAGTACGTTGTGGTGCTTATTGAGCAAAAAAAGGAGGGGGGAGGGCTAAAATGACCTTAAATTATATTACAGTGAATCAAGGGTGTGCACACTCTAAACTTCAAATTTTGCACCAAGCAAAACAGTTTCCCCTGCTCAATCATACCACTTTCCAGTGTTTGTTCTTCTGATTTTAAATGAAAGCTAAAACTTGTTATCCGAACTGTGCCAGAATGCAAATGGGAACAGGTTTGATGGTGATAACTGCTGATTCAGTTTCGTTGGCTCCAAGCTAAAGCAGCCTCGCACTAAATAAGTCCATCGCAACCTTATCTTCTAGGGCCAGTACCAAAAAGGGCTCGGTTGTTCTTTTTGAGCCATTTGGTATCTTCCACTCTTAGTTACTGCTTTAAGCAAGGGAAGGCAGCAAATTCCTGCTGGATGCAATAAGCATGACAACTGCATTATCAGTCTTTTTTAAAAAAGTAACCTGCCTTTCAAGTGAATTTAGTAGAACTGGCTGTGACACAGAGAAATAGGTTGATTTTCTAGAGGAAGGTGGTATCCAAATAGGAAATGTCAGCCCCATGATCCAAATGAATGTAAAAAAAAAAGTTAAGAGATCTGGCTTTTCTTTTTGAGCAGCGTTTTTTGAGCCTGCAGGCACCTTTGGAGTTTTGATAAGGGGTGGTGAGCATCATCCCCAAATAGCTGCCAAAGGAAATAAAGCCAAACACAGTATCTCCATTGCTTTTCAAAACAATCTTAAAAAGGGAATAAAAAGTAATGAAGGAAAGCCCAGGAGAATGGAACCATACGCTGCTGACTAAAGAAAGGCACATACTTAACAGGTCCTTCTGCTACTCAAGTGGCTGCTATTGCAGCAGAAAATAGTTTTATTTGAATGAGGGCAGCCAATAGCAAAAACTGTCTTACAATGGCCATACCTACTTTCTGAAGAACTCGGACACCCATGGGCACCTTGACAGGGCACTCTGCTTCCCTAAAACACAGGGAGGACCCAATACAAGTTAATTTGAGGACTTTATTGTTTTGTCTGATCCATCCCCCCACAACAGCCATCTGATCACAATCCATAATAGTTAGGCAGGACTCAAGTCCTCTTAAGAGTCAGACGAACACATAGTAAATACTGCAGTGTACACTGGTGCTTACTGTCGGAGACTGGAATGCACTGGCCACCCCCTCTCACAGTTTGGCAACCTAAATAAATATTCAGTTCTGTCCTTGGGATGGCATCACTTTACTAATTGGGCAAAGAGCTGCAGCATGCACGTTATCAGAGGTACGGTGGCAATCAAACATGGCATGAGTTGATCTGTTGGCCCCTCAGGATGAGGATAGAGATATCCAATTCTGTAGCTGCTGGCAGAGGATTACGCAGAAGAGACCAAGTGGTCTGGCCATCCATAAACGTCTTCCCAAATTAAGCCAGAAGAGAAGTCTGAAGCTGGACAAAATACCTTCTGCAGCTGGGTCAGCTTGGAAGCTTTGAGCAGATCAATGGTGCCCACCTTGAGGCATACTGGCCTTGAGAGTCCACAGATGCTGATGAAACAACCACACATGGTGGGACTATTTTTTTTGCTGCCATAGTGGTAACTGAAATTTGACTCAGAAGAGCAAATAAGTCAATTTCAGTGGCAAGAGCTCTATCTCCGGCAGAGCTGGCTTTGGCTCAGGTACTCCTTTCCCTACCCTGTTCCCCCCCCTTTATATTTCAGCTGTTGTAGCTCTACAGTGGATTGAAATATTTGGGTAACTCAGCTTCACAATGGTCAAGATTGAGTTCACCCAAAGAAAGAGGAGTTATAAGGCTAACTCTTCGTCTTACAACCCACCCACCCCCCAAAACTTTTTTGCACATAAAATTACCACTAACCCCAAATGGCCTCTCATCAAGAGCAAGGAACTCAACAGCTGAGAAGATGCATGCTTAATACTAACTCTTCCCTGCTTGCCCTTGCAGAGACAACTTCTAGGGGCTTGCGTTGCTTGATTTGGCCACTAAAACTGGGCTAGCTCAGCCCCATTGGGCTTGTGCTGTATGATGCAACAAAGACATGGACTTTCCTTTCACCTCGGAGATCACCCCATAGCACACAAGTTGATATGAAGGATGATATTTTAAAAAGTCCTTTGTAAAGTGGAGGAAAGCATTTCACGTTAAGAAAAAAATCTGGACAGTTGGGGAGCTCTGAGGTAGTCTCCTCTTTGTAGCCACAATCACAGGGAAGGAGGGAACTGACGATATGCAGTTGTTTCCAGGTGTTAACAAGACGGACACCTTCAATATGCTTTGTTTCTAGCTTGGTGTTGAAGGCTTTTTTTTAAAAAAACTATGCTTTATGTTTCACAGTCAAGACACTAAACCATTGATTCATGGTTTGATACTTTAAAAAAAAATTCTCTACTTGAACACCCTTCAGAAGAGAAACCGGAAAAGCTGCCTGAAAGTAGGCCAAAGCAGTGCCGTTTCCATAGAAACCAGTTCACAGCAATCCGTGAGAATCACAAGCACTGGGGGTGCTTTACAGCAGGCCAAGCTGGGCTAGAGGCGGTTATCCCCATTCACCCTGGTCCTTCGAAGTACCCTGCAGGGAAGAAAAATGGGTTGAACAGAATATAGCTCGGGCCAATTTAGGAAAGAAAAAAAAACCCAAGTTTTTTGGTCCAGCTCTCTCATCATTTCTACAGCACCACACTGTCTTACTGACTTTGGGGAAATGTGGCAGGTACCCAAGTGCAGTCAATCGCCACGTTACTCCACTGATCAGGAAACTGCTACTTCCTGATTCTGGGAAATGTATTATTTATGCAATAGCAATTATTTATGCAATGTATGCAACAGCTGCATAAATAATAGCTGCAACTGTCACAGAACAGCATGGCATATTTTCACACATTCAGTTCAAGATCCACAAAGAAAGATTATCGGCTATGTGAACAAGTTCTCAACATTCAGGGTCTCCTCTGTTCAAGATCTGAGCCTCACTTTTTGATGCCATTCCTTCAGGAAGTGACATTGATATGCCTATTCTGCATGGGCCTTGTTTTGTTGAAATGTTCCCTCTCATAGGGATCTGCCTTGTGCTGCATAATGGAAAAATCTAGGGCCTGTTCCTTCTCTGCAAGAATGTACAGTGCTTAAATGAGAAAGCATCCTCTTAAGACGCTACTGAGCTCAGCCTCATCTCTCTGCCTGCCCGCCCCCCGCCATCGGCGCGTATGCAAACAGCAGAGCAGAGCACGCAGGCTAATCTGTGCCCACCGCCCATATCCTCATCCACCCCTCTTCCTCTGCACACTGCAAGTTATTCAAGATCTAATATCTGAGTGCAGAAAGGAGGGCTAGGAGTGGATACTGGATTCCTTGTAAAGGCCCAATGATGTTGGCTTAGGGAGGCAGAAGGGAGCAAGAGAAAAGAAGGAAAGTGGAAACAGGGCTGTACTGAGCCCTAGGAAGATCTCAGTATGCGTAGGCATTGCCCCTTCAGATAGGGTAGGCATACACTCTACAAGTTTTTTTCAGGTATGATAAATATTAGTTTTCACTTCCCAGGTTTGCACTCACATGAAGTCTTCACCAAATAAAAAGTAATGAGGTAAGTTCTAGAGTCTACATTGGGGTGGGGTGGGGGATTTGTCATGTTTTGATCCAATTCTCTTTTTCTTCCAAAAACCCCTTCTTTGCTTCATGTACCAATCTCTGTTTGCATGGGACTGAAAAAGAATTAGCCCTCCTACAGCCCCATTGTAAGCCCAGAAGGCATAAGCCCATGCGCCTTGCCAGTCAGCCACCCCAGTCTTTGGGGAATTTGAATGAAGCAAAATGTTCTTATCAATAGCTGCTAGTGCAGGGAATTTCTTTTCATCTCTCACTGCTTGCACACCTTTACTGGATTAACCTTTACTGAAATCAGCTGTCGCTTTCTAAAATGTTGGCTGCTGCTTCCTTCCCACCCTTAAGACTGTATGGATTGCCTAGAAACATATCTAAGTCTGCTGTAAATACATTAAATTTAGGCACTGGAAACATATGTTACACAATGGGCTGAATCCTTTGACAAACTTCCACCAAGTTTTCCTTCAACAGAGAATGGCTTCCTTCAACAGAGACAGGGCTTACTCCACTGGTGGGTGTCACAGGATTGAACCTAATATTTTCAATTCCATTGTGTAAGTGGTTATGGCCACTCAAGTAGAGATCCCAGAGAACAAAAACCACAGCCATGGGAGATCTATTCCAAAATGACTATTTTGGAAGCAAATGACCCACTTTTAGAATTTGGTCTGGCATCCAGAATATCCAGAAATCCCACTGGACTCACCTTCTATCTCGGTTGTCAAAATGGTCTGCTAATTGCTCCTGTGACATCCGGAAGTCCTCAAACGGTTGTTGATAGCGGGCTTCGAAGGAGCCTTCTCTGCCTCGGCCTGCCCCAAGCTGATTTGGAGAGTCTCCTGACCTCTCTCGGAAGGCTGAAGCCCCAAAGGGGCTAATTTCTCCATTCTCCTGCTTCAATTGAAAGATTAAAAAGTTCTTAATGCCAAGCAGGCTGGGAGCCTCATTTTCTGTGGTTTCAACACACAAGCCAGGAACTCTGGGGTGGGCAAAGCCTGTCCTTCTCAATGCCAGGGAAAGGTGGACCATGCAGGCAATTCCCATTATAGCTGCGAAGATTGACCCCAGCTTACTGTGGAGAAATTCAACAGACACACTGGGTCTCCTCTATCTCTGCAACCGGGCTGTGAACATGATTAAGTGATAAAAGAGTTGGATGGGGCTGAAAGAAAGACCTGGACGCAGAGATCAGTTCAGGAGGATGAATGAAATGGAGGATGAATGAAAGAACCCACTGATTCTCAGCCTTAGGAAGAGCCATGTAAAGTATTTGTACCAGGTCCCTCAATATAAATATTTATGAGGAGGCCATCAGGGGTTTTAGGGCCCACCAGAAGCTAAGCTGTGGGGCCCACCAGAAGCTAAGCGCCATACTGCTGTGGGGCACACAAATATGTTTTAAGCAATTGCCTCTATACTTTCCCCCCGTTCATGTATAAACTTGTCAGTAATTAGGTCTCATTAATTCTCAATGTCTTTAAAAAAAGACTCATGGCCAACTAATAAAAAAAAAACCACATTAAAATTGCCAAGAAAGGAAACAATGCAAGTGACCAAGTTTGTAGAAATGCTGGAAATTCAGACAACACTGAATGAAAGAACACTGCAAGGGGCATGCTTTTGTGGGGGTCTCCCTACATTAGAAAGATGGGTAGGATTCTTTTTAAAAAAAATCAAACTACTTCTTGCCATGCATCACAAATAGCTTTTCTGATCTGCGCAATCATTAGTTTACTGCAATTCTATATCACTTTTCCTTGTTGCTCACACCAGTTTACAACATAAAAAAATTAGATAATTTAATAACCAACCCAGAACCTGACATATTTAAAACAGTATCTCTCCCATCCCTTCAGATGTTAAACCTAATTCAGGAAAAAGCCTGCTTAAACAATATAACCTTACAACACCATCAGAACAAGAGCAGAGGTAGCCCTGACTTCAACTGGCTGCTCATTCGATATGGCTGGGACCACTACAGGAAAGATTTGTGCCCTAGCTGTTAGAAATCTCACCTTGAGTATCAAAAAGAAGCTGTCTGGTTGCAGAATTATGGGCATTGTGAACAACCGTATTTTTAGTATGTTGTTATCCGCCCTGAGCCCACTCGTGGGGAGGGAGGAATACACATTTGAAATAAATAAATAAAAATAAATAAGGAGGATACCAAAGGCCATTAGTTTGACCTCTTTTTGAAGAGGCAGAAGGCACACTGTGGTAGATTTATTTATTTAAAATATTTGTGTCCTGCCTTATTTCCTCGGAATCAAGGCAGCTAACAGTGCAACTACAAACTGCAGAACACAAAACACAGCAGTCCATTAACAGATAAAAAACACACAGAGATTATATATCATATTGTATTGTTTACTGAAATGTCCGATATTGACTGTAATGATCCCACACTAAGTAAGCCACCTTGAATCTCAGTGAGAAAGGCATTCTATAAATGACAAACAAAACAAAATAAATAAAAACTTACAACAGAGCACAAACCAGACCTGCCAATCTATCGCAAGATCAATGTGCACTAATCAATCAGCAGGAAAGGCAAAGATGCAGCAATTGTAAAGACAGTCATGGACGGGTAGACATAATTTCAAATCCAGGATGAGCCACATAAAACCCCAGCTAGGTGTACACAAGCTGTCCCAGCCCCCCACCTCCTATTTTTATTTATTTTATTTTTTTAAAGTCCTAGGTTATTTTGACTTTGAAGAAAGAAAAATAAAAATAAGCCAGCACTCAAAACCACCATTAAAATAACCACAAAATATCACAAAGCAATGTACGTAGAGTTCTGTAATGCACATAGGTTTTCTCTCAAAGTCAATTCAGAGACTAGCTAGTGCAGAACACTGCAGTTCAATTATTTTATTTAGTTATTTTATAGTCCCCCTTTCTCGCTAAGAGTCAAGGCACATTACAGGGCGTGAGTAAGTACAGTCAAAGACATTTCAATAAACATATAATAGGGTATACACATGCAAATTTACAAAGATTTAAATTTAACAGAAATCCAATTCAGAGTTGAAGAAATGCTGAAACAGTGTGTAAGCAATTCCAAGAATGACATATTAAACAACATAGGAACTACCCAGTAGGATCATACATAATAGCAATAGTAGTAAAGCCTATAGTCACTCCCTATGCCATCTCTTTGAGACTTCCTTATTTTACAGCCCTCCTTTCTGAGTAAAATTCACTGAGTAATTTACTGTTGCATAGTTTGCGGAAAGCCAGGGGAGAGGGACCATTCCTGACCTCTTCAGGTAGGCCATTCCACAAAGTGGGGCCCACCAGAGAGAATGCGCATGTATGGGCAGCTTTTGATTCTGCCCATGTACAAAGTTGCACCTGTGGAAGGTCCTGTTCAGATGAGCAAAGCTGCCATGGCAGAACACAGGGAGAGAGGAAGTTTCATAGTTCTGCCAGATGAAGGCCATAAAGAGCTTTGTATGTAATAGCCAATAACTTGAATTGAGCCTGGTGGTAACTGATAGGTAACCAATGGAGTGACTGCAGAATGGAAGTAATATTCATGCTCTTCCTAGCTCCTGATAATAGCCAAGCTTCAGCATTTTGTGCCCTGACCTGGATAGCCCAGGTGAGCCTGATCTCATCAGATCTCAGAGGCTAAGCAGGGTCAGCCTTGGTTAGTAACTGGATGGGAATACCAACGAAGACCAGGGTTGCAGAGGCAGGCAATGGCAAGCCACCTCTGTTAGTCTCTTGCCATGAAAACTCTACCAAGGGTCGCCATAAGTCAGCTTTGATTTGATGGCACTCTCCACCACCACCAGCGCTGTGCAAAAATTGAAGTCTTCCAAGTTAAGTTAGAGGGGAGACCTAGGCTGAGCATGCATCCTGCAGGTTGGGAAACCTCCCACTCTTAGTTTTCCACAAACTATGCAAACATGAATTATTCAGAAGGGCTTTCTTACTCAGACAATAAGTCTGTGCTATAAGAAATGGCTCAGGGAGATGCTCTGGTAAAGGGATTATAGACTATACTACTGGGTACTCTCTGTTGATGTAGATATGTTCCTACTGGGCAATTTCTGTGTTGTTTAATACATCATGACAAATTAATTGTGTTTTGTTTCAGCAATGTTTCATCTCTGTATTTGGATTTATTATTGTTTTCAAATTTATGTAACCCATACCCTATTGTATTGGTTATTGAATGCCCCATCCAGTGATTGTACTGACTTCCACTGCGTAATCTGCTGTGAGTATCAGTGAGAAAGGCAGACTATAAAATAAATAAATAAATAAATAAATAAATAAATAAATAAATAAATAAATAAATAAATAAATAAATAAATAAAGGCAGACAGTGTAACTGGTACAACACAGGCTGTACATGCATGAACCTTCCAATCCCTGTTAAAGAGGCAGGCAATTGCATTTTGCACTTCTAAGTTGTTTTTGAGGACTGTCCCCCACATGAAGTGCATTTTGACAGTCAAGCCTGGGGAAATTACAAAAGGATTTCATCCTGGCCTACAGCTATGACAAGATGTTTCTTAGGAGTTTCAACATGTGCAACTCTGAGAGCCAGAGGTCACATGAGACCACCTGTTCCTTTAAGTTGGGGGGGGGGGTGCTTTTGAAGTAACTGTCCCAATCAGCACAGCTGTTAGCTGTCAGACCCCCTCTGGAAAAGGGTAATTTATGGATAAGAAATATCATAAACGCCTCCTCACGTGCCATAAGCACAAAACACTGCCTGGCAAGGCAGAACAGATGCCAACCCTGGCTGGAGTTTGAAAATTACTAGAAGGTCTGTCAGATTGACTTGCTGCCCTTCCATACCCCAGAGAAACACTTAAGTGAAACCAAGAGGTCTTCCAGGACTTCCTGCTTTATCTCATCAATGCCCTTCTGTACCTCCCCTCACCCACCTTCCCAATCAGGGCTTTTCAGGGACCTGATAGCCCCCCCCCCCCCATCCAGCAATTGCTGGGTCACCAAGCCTTGTCTTTGAGGCAAGATGTCAGTCATTTTGCACTATAACTGAGCGGACCTCAGGCATGTGCAGTATGTATGTTTTGGGACCCATCCATGCACCCTTAGATTACATCTGAGCCTCCCCTTCTCTTCCGTGAAGTGCTGGTCGTTTTGCTGCTCCTCCACAGACCTCTTCTCCTTCTTCAGGACTGGTAACTATAGCCCTCCCTGAAACTGCTTTCTCATTTCCTCACTGTTTTCTTAGTTAGCTTGGTGTGTATGCTGTGTGTGCTTTTCTGTACATTTGCCTTTTATTCCTCTGTTAATAAAGAAACCTTTCCTGTTAAACATCCACCTGTCCATTTGAGAGTCCTCTAAGGGAACAATCCTGGTATACAGCGGTGGAGTTACCCCACTTGCTACATCTCCTTTAATGCTAATTCCTGCAACTCTCAAGGAGACCCCCATTAGGATAACACAGTGGGTCAATACATTAGAGTAAGAGTTTCATAATTAAGAATTTGCTCTCTCTCTCAATCCCCATGTCTACTTCCAAGTGTGCCATGCCATCCAGCTGACCCTACCTCCCATGAATTATCTATCTATGACCTTTGGGCACACTAAAAGTAGTAACAGAACACCTGTAAACATATAAATGTTTTTCTCGGAAAAATGTTTGTTTCTATCATGATGGGACCCAGATTCTTCGACGGAGTGATTGGTGGGTCCTAAAATATAAACAGTTGAGAACCACTGCATTAAGGCCCCAGATTCACCTTGCCAGGGAAGATCTCAATTTTCACCAACAAGGAGGCCAGTTCCAGGCCCTCGCTGTAGTTGTTCTTCAAAGGCACAGCTCGGTATCCTGGAAAAAAACACAACAACATCACCTTTATTGAAAACAGTTATGGGTGGGGGTCCCAGCTAATCACAAGCATGCACCTTCATGGCACACTAATCTCACACCAGGAAGATATTTAACAGTCCATTTTATGATACCATAACATTGAGCTAAAATTGCTGTTTGGTTATTTGATTTTGAATTCAGGGTTTTTTTTAAATAAAGAATTAAACTGGGAATTTTGTAGTTTATGTATTTTGCATGGGCTCACCCTCAAAAGAGGAAAAAGATACATAGAGGGAAGATAATGAGAGGCTGGGGAATACAGGCTGGGGTGTGTGGGACACAGGTCAGGGCCCCCAGGCCCTGGGAAAAACAGCTATTGGGAGCAAGATGAGGGGTAAAGTGGACGCCCCCCACCCACCCCCCAAATATGCCACTTGTATTACTCAGCTTTTACTGAACATTGCAGATCTTTTTTAGGTTTTAACCCCAAACACTTTGGACTAGCAACACACTCTTTTCTCATCTACAGGCTGAGGTTACAAGGACTCCACAAGAAAATCTAGAAAATCAGACGCCACTATGCAATGTATTATGCAGTAATATCCATACAGATTTGCAGACTCATACTTACCAATCTTATAATTACTGGCAAATGCATGCCCTTTCCAGGACAGCGAGAAATCTCTCCTCCTCCCCACCCCCAACATACCTGTCTTTAGGCCTTTAACCAGGAATGTGGCTTGAGCTAAGAAGTTCTGGTCACTGAACATGTCTTCTTCATACACCACAAAACGGAGGAAGGCAAACTCAGGGTTATGGATATGGAACTGAAAGGATTTCGAGGGCCAAGCAGGATTTAAGCCATTGTCAACTACAGTAAACAAAGACAACGTAAGTTGAGTGCCTGGTCTGTTCATTAACAATAAAGTCATAAGATACTTAAAACAGTAATTGGCTTAAGCCACTGTAAGCCTGGTCATCTTCACACTGGCCTAAACCCCTTTGGGTTGGGCTCTGCAGACGTTTTTCAATGGCTGCACTTTCCTCTGGCTCAAGAAGCCTTTCCCAAATGAATGATGATGTCATAGAGTACTCTCTCTCTTGTGGGGGGAACAATTCCCACGGAACAAAGAGTCTGTATTAAGCAATGCTCTAACCACTAAACCACAGAGCTGTACAGAAATGGCTGTACTAATCCTCAGCCTCTTTCTTACAGGCTGACAGCCTTATGACTGAAGAGGTCAGAAGTTGATTTGCTTTTCAGGTATGAAGTGAAAACCATGCGCCCCCGCCTAATAATCACTCAATTTTGTTAGAAATCAATCTTGAAATAGCCAAATACACAAAGATCACAAAGATACAAAAATAGTTCTACATGTCAGAGAAGCAGATATGCATACATGTATCCTACGTAGCTTAGATCTAAAAGATAAAAGATAATTTTAAGATTCTCATCAAAGCACTTTCAGAAAAATCAGATCATCTCATGCAACCCAAGTCGGAGGGATTCAGCGGGCTCTTGGGTAGGGCTACCTAATACAGGCTTAGTTTCATGAAACCCACATGACCATATCAAAATCCTCTGATTTGTCACTTCCCTCTGGTATGTCATGAATTTCTGTCTGAGCTATAGAAGACCATTCTCATGGAATAAATGTAACCAACTTTGGACTTGTTCAGACCAAGGTGTTGAGATTATTTTAGACATCCGTCTGACCACCCTAACTTACCTCTTTCCAAAAATGGAACAGTGAACACATATCTGAGAAACCTCATGCTTCATGATGAACAGTGGCCGTACATTCCTGATTTGCCTGAGCCCATCCAGGGTTCGGGGCAGGAATCAGCCTAAGCCACTGTGTGAGACAGGGGGCTGAACTGGACGGACCATTGGCCTGATCCAGCAGGGCTCTTCTTGCGTTCTGAAGTTAAGACTGTTCATGTCTGATTTCAACACCCACCCTCCACTGCAGTCGCACCAGCTCTCTAGCTTAACTAGTACAAACGAGCAGGACCCTGGCATATCTGCTTTGCTGCTGTCACCATCTTTCACCTGCTGTTGCTCTTTCTGTGCTTGTAACAAAAGAGACAGACTCTTTCCCATCTTATTGGGACAGAGCAAAATGCCGAGAAGACATTTCTTCATTCCCGTAGGCAAGAACTGTTCCAACATCTTCTTGGCAGTATGCAAACTGGATCTTTGTTGCCGAGAACACACTAGCTTGTTATCAGAATTCTTTAGAATAGGTGCTGGCTAACTCTTGCTGGATTGTGCAAGTGCTGGCTTGCCGTAAGTGTTTTTGGATCTGCCTCTGAACCTCAAAAAATGCTGCAACCAATGATTATGCAGAACTAACTTAAAAGAAAACAAGCCAGTGGCAAAGCCTGCCCTTTGTCTGCAGAACTAGACATGGACTAATCAATGTGTTTTGCATTCTGAATAGTCACAATGCAAGGCAGAGCTCAGTGTCGCTCACAAGGCTGCATCAACTGCAAGCTACTCATTGGCTCAAGAAAGAGATAGCATCTCATCAACCACGCCTCTATTTTTGTCCCAGCCATCAAAGGGATCCTAACGCACAGGGAGAAATCTACAGTTCTTGCAAAGCTTATCTCTGCAGCTTGCTGAAGTTTCCATTCTTAGCACCGGGACAGAAAGCCTAGTATTGTTTGCAGCTGGTTCAGTGACTAGGAAACACTTCTAGCCACATCAGAGGGCCCAAATGACTCTCAAGGCTACCCAGCCAAGGCAGTGCTGAACTGCCTTCACCCACTGATCTGAACACAAGGGAGCGGGGAAGCAGCAGAGAAGTCAAAGCAAGAGGGCAACAGGAAGGGACCACCCACTGGGGTGCACAACCCCACCTCAATTCCGGGAAAACCAGATCCGGGTTTCAGGGATTCCCAAAATATCTGGGATTCCTAAAATCCTAGAAAGATTCTGTGATCCACTTAAGATAGATCAGATAATCCTGGATTTATTTGCCCTTTATTGCCTATGAGGAAAACTATTTGGGGGCTATCCGGGGGGGGGGGGGGGGGGCTAGGGGCAGCATTCTTCAAACACACTCCATCAAATTTGCAGGGGACTATTCCTGACTGTCCTTAAAACCTCTCTTCCCAAATTTCAGGAAGATTGGACCCTGGGGTCCAATTCTACAGCCCCCTGAAGAAGGTGTCCTCAGTCACCCAGTCATTCTACATTATTCCCTGTGGGGAAAACCCTCTGGGGGATATCCAGGGGCCTGGGGTGGTTTTTTTTCAAGCAAACTCTGCCAAATTTGCAGGGAACCTATTGCTGACTATCCTCTAAAGACGACCCGCATTTCAGGAAGATTGAGCCCTGGGGTCTAATTCTACAGCCCCCTGAAGAAGGTGCCCCCAGCCACTCTTCATAGTTTCCTATGGCTGAAACATTTCCAAGCAGGTTCTCAGGCGGAAACACACAGGGACAAGGGCTGCCAGTGCCCAAAAGCACAGTCCCAAATGCAAAAGGAAGCCCAACAGAACCAAAATGAATCAAAGGGACCAACATTAAACCAGACAATAATGTCAAAACAGAATTCCACCCAAACCAAACTACGGGCTACGGACACTGTTGCCCAACTGAACCAGCGTCACTCACAGAAGCCAGGCAGACAAGAAGAGCTCCTGCATGGATTGGCCACTCCCTCCCTCCTCCCCCTCCCCTCTTGGAAAAAAAGCTAGAGACGCCTAGGAAGGAGCCAGCCATAGGCTGAAGTCACGTTTGCCAAATATACCTGGATGTATCTGGGGGTCTGGATCCGGGTTCCCAGATCAGATCCCAGATTTCCTGATTTGATTCAGGAAAGCTGGATTTAGCCGGATTGGCAAAAACCCAGGTTTTTTTTTCTGGATTGCACACACCCCTAGACCCCCAAGTTTCAGATCATCTACTCTGCTAATCTAGCAATGAGGGAGTTTGTCTGTAAGAATGGTATAGAAAGATAAATGATCCATGAGGGCTCTTCTCAGCTAAAGAGGCACAAAACACTGCTGTAATTTTGCCACCTCAGCTGAATTCTAGGCGATATGTGTAGAATTAGATCCAGATACTCACCCACCATCTCCGTCTTCTGTTTTGCACTGTCATATTCTGCTCCAGACACCTCAACCTCTACAAAGGGGCAAACAATTCCCCTTCCATTTTTGGGAAGATGTCGAGCCCCAAGCACCTATATGTCATGGGGGGGGGGGTGGAATACAAAATCACACCATTACATTTTATAAACTTCCCAGAGTACAGATAACAACACTCCAGTCCCTCCAGTTGCTGTCCAAAAGGCCTCCCTGTTATTTTACGGGAGATAGCTCTAGTTCTTTAGCTAGGCAGTGATCCCCTGATCACTTACTCTAGCAAAATAAAACAAAAATCTATTGGTCTATGAAAGACTAACAAAATAAATATTCGTGGGTGACCCACTAAAGCTCATACTGAAACAAGTGTTATTACTCTATTAGTATTAAAGCACCACTAGAGTTTTGTTCTATTTTGCTATAACAGACTAACACAGCTAGCCCTTTGCAATCGCAGCCCAGGGGTCTCCAACAGGTAGCTTCTCAGTGTCATGCGGTGGCAAAAAAGGCCAATTCAATCCTGGGTTGTGTCAAAGGGGCCATAGCGTCGAAATCGCAGGAGGTCAGAGCCCCTCTCTATACTGCCTTGGTCAGGCCGCACCTGGAGTATTGTGCGCAGTTCTGGAGGCCTCACTTCAAAAAGGATGTGGACAAAATCGAGAGGGTGCAGAGGAGAGTGACAAGGATGATCAGGGGTCTGGAGACTAAGTCCTATGAGGAAAGGCCGAGGGCCTTGGGAATGTTTAGTTTGGAGAAGAGGAGATTGAGGGGGGACATGATTGCTCTCTTGAAGTATTTGAAAGGCTGTCATTTGGAGGAGGGCAGGGAGCTGTTCCAGTTGGCAGCATAGGGTAGGACCCGAAACAATGGGCTTAAATTACATGCACAAAGGTACCGGCTGGATATTAGGAAGAACTTTTTCATGGTCAGAGTAGTTCAAAAGTGGAATCAGCTGCCTAGGGAGGTGGTGAACTCCCCTTCACTGGCAGTTTTCAAGAAGAGGCTGATGAATATTTGTCAGAGATGCTTTAGGCTGATCCTGCACTGGGCAGGGGGTTGGACTAGATGATCTGTATGACCCCTTCCAACTCTATGATTCTATGATTCTATGAACACTGGCTGATGCAAAATAGCTTGTGCATCCCCTAGACAACCTTGGGAAAGACTGCAGAAAAATCTGTTCTAGCTTTTTTTAAAAAAAACCCTTTTACTTCATAGGATTTTTCTCTGTGATGCACAGCTGCTAACTTCTTTTCTGGTGCTGTTCCTAGTCCATGTTCTGTTTCTAGGACAAAACAGAACTTGGAAGCATACCAGGGGTGAGGGGCGGGGTAGGGGTAGGGCGGAGATAGCCCAAGATCCTTTTAATTTCAGAAGATGCTTTCAATAAAGAAAGCTTGCTGATCCCTAGTTTAGATCCTCCAAGTCTGTTGCAAGCAGAAATCTGTCTTCACGTGTACATTTTATGTATTTACTTATTTCCTTTGTACCCTACCCTTTCTCCCCAGAGAGAAAGCAAAGGGGCTTACATCATTCTCCTCTCCTCCATTTTTCCCTCACAACAACTCTGTGGGGAAGGTTAGGCTGGGGAAGTGTGACTAGCCCAAGATCAGTCGGCAAGTTTCCATGGCAGAGCGGGGATTCAAACTTGAGTCTCTCAAAACATTCAGCGACCTCAAGGCCTGATATACACATGCAGGAGACTGAGGTGGTAGAATTGACAACTGGTGGAATTTTGGAATGGATCCCTAATCTTTAAAAACACCTTGCAAACAGAAAAGAAGTACAGTATGTGAGGCTCTTCCTGTCCCTGTCCCTCCCCGGCCCCTCTGCAGCAGCCTTTCCTACTGCTAGAGGGCCTGCTAGGCCGCAGTGAGGAGAGGAGCCTGCCACACTAGGCTCCTCCTCCCCTTCCCCACTGACCTCTGCTCCCTAGCACTATGGGCAGGATCAAGCCACAACATCCCTGGCCTGCTTCTGGGTCATTTCCACCTTACCCATGAGACCCAGAAGTCCTGGAGATTGGAGCTCTCATCGGCCTACGCAGGTTCCCCTTGCCTCCATCGACGTGGAATTAAGCCAGCTGCCTTTCCTCGTCATCTGTTTGCAGGTCAGCCTCTGCCTTCAAAGGCCAGCCCCGCCCCTACCAGATGCCTGCTACATTGCTTCTTTTCTCAGGACCCCACCCCCACCCCGCAGCCCCATCCCAGAGCAGGACAGGCCAGTGTCATCCTCCACAGCCTGGCTATTGGCACAAGAGAGTTGTGTCCTGGCTGTTTGCTGTCAACATGGAGGAGAAAGTAGAGGTTTGCACTGTTGCAGCTGGTAAGGTATGGTGCAGTCCTCCTGCCCAACAACATGCAAAAAGGGGATCGTTTCTCCCTGCTGTTTTAGTTTCCTATCCACATGGAGTTTTGTTATATGAAGGAGAGCTTGTAACTGGAACCTCCAACATGTAGTACAGTCCAGTCTGTCACCTCATTCTCCCTGCATGGTATGTGTCAACCAGGGATTAGCTGTGACTGACTTGAACTGGATCAAGAACTATGTGGCCCAGAAAGCATCACCAGTGAAAAGATTCAGAAGTCCCTTGGCCTGGCTGTTTCCAGCATCCCGGACTTTCAGTTTTTTACTCTCAGAACGAAGTAGCAGCACACATCAAGATGGAAGTAACAGACCAACTGTGCTCCGTATCCCCTTTTCTCTACTTCACCTGAAGCCAGAGTTGCAGATTGTATTATATAGATGTACTTTCATCCTGCAACAAAGGCACATTTTCCTAGTACAGGGAGAACTTTCTTGCTCCCTTTCTGAACATATCAACTTTTGACTTCATTCTGGATTTTTTTCATACATGTGATTCAGGCAGTGATTTTCAATTTTAGAAGCATTTTCCAAACTCCCTGCATGTTCATTCAGCTCTTCCTCTCCCCTCCTTCCCTTCCCTTTAATAAAAGTTACTATGTTTGGGTTTTTTAGACTTTCAAAAGAGCATTGGGAAAGAAGTGACTGCTTGATTGCCATAAAGGACAGCCAATAAGCATTCTGCACAGCTGGCTTCTTATGGAATCTGGAACAAATGGTTCTTTGATTTATTTTCAAAGTTTGCAGGTCTATCTGAAAAGGTGTAACTAAGGATCTAGTGTGGGCTCACCGTTCAAGGTATGCAGGTCAAGCAGCCTAAACTGAGCAACTCACAGCTCAACACTGCACAAAATTCAAGAAATGGGGGAAATGATTTGTAAACAAAAGGTGCCATCTGTGGGTGGCAGAAGATTATATACTGCCAACTTTCTTCTATAGAGTAGAGACTCTCTGTTCTCATCCATTTCAAGGTACGGATAAAATACTTAACATACCATTCTGTGAAATCACACTCATCGCCCCCAGGGATACAAGATCATTGCCACTAAGCATTTAGAAATCTGTGACTATACAGCATGTAGCTTTAGCTTAAATGTTTCAAAAGATGAGCAAATATTCGTAATACATAAAAATATGATGCAGAGTCAGATTATGGACTCATCTAGCCTAACGTTCTTTAGCGTATCTGGTAGGACCCTCAAGGGAGCCATGAAGCACTACCTCCTGGGTCAATATTATTCCAATATTATTGTATCTCACGGCTATTGGAAGGACTTGCTGCTAGCATAAATGTGTAGAGAGCCATGTGCACCACATCTCCTGACCCTCTTGAACTCAAGGATTACTCCGTAGCCATAAAGTTTGGTATGGTTCCCACTATGAATACATCACGAAATTACAACTGTAATCTCTTACTCTTTCCAACTGCATGATGGATGGTACATGCTTGCAGCTTCGTGGGCCTCAGGCTGCCTCTTACAGGTTAAAGGTGGGTCCTGCATATGGAAAGGCCCAAGACCCCTGATCTAGCCCAATGCTGTCTACTTCACTGGGCAGCAGCCCTCCAGGATTTCAGGCAGGGATCCTTCCTACCGAACTATGGATCCTTCAAGCTACACCTTCAGTATATAGAGCTCTCTCCAACTAACTGGAAGGTTCTTGCGGATGATGGAAATTGCAGAAATGGCCCTTTACAAGCCATGGACTGAGTGCCGCTGCTATAAGCTGTAGCTTCAGTGGCCCACTAAACCTTTCCAAATTGGTACTTTCTTACACCTGGTTACAGCAAAAGCCATATTATAACTATAGACATCCCTTGTCAAATAGGGTGTGCACATCAACACAATCACTTTCTTCAGTCTTTTGATGCTTAAAAGACACATTCATCACCATAAGGATTTACTATACTGCTTATTTGAACCAGTACAAACCTCAATGGAGATGGAAAGGGGGTCCATCCCACGAAGGGTGCTCTTGTCAAAGGGATCAAATACGTCATCCCGCATGTTGGCTGGCTGCAACATGAAACCACACCGACCTCCACACATGAACAGGGCCTGATTCATCTGCATCGGCTTGTCTAGAAAACACAGATGATGCAATGAGAAACAGGCGTAGCACCATATTAACAGCACGATTCATTACTCTCAACTCCATGTTTAGGTTATTCCCATGTCAGTGCCAACTGGCCAGTTAGCAAAACCCTAAAAGTAATTCAGTATGCAATAAAGCGTCATTCTCAAGCTTGTTTTTACTATGCCACCAATACCCTCATAGCAGCACAGCAAGGTGTCTGTTAGCACTGGGAAAAACAAATAAGATTTGAGCCCATGATAAAGCCATTACTTGTTAACAAACAACACCCGGCCTGCATAACCCCAAGGTGCATTTTCATCCGTTTCAGTGTCACAAGAATCTAAGTGTGCGTCCTGCTTGCAAAGTGTGCCATGACAAGTACATTCTCCCTGAATAATCCTGGCAAAGGAGGCGACATCTCTGAGAACACGAGTGCATGCTGCTGCCCACAGGTTATTCTGAGCTAAATCAGATTTGCAAGGAGGAAGTTTGCTGAGAAGCAGACAGGAGCTGGTATAGCATCACGGGCTAAGAGAATGTGCTGTGTGATCGAGAAGAAACCCATGTTCAAATTTCACCTTTATACTGAACTCACTTGGTGGTCTTAAGCAAGCCAACTGTTGCCTCAGCTGCACTATGGGGATAACTATATCTTTTAGGGCTGTTATAAGTTTTGTAAGGTAATAGGCTGGAGCCTGCAGACCAACTCTGCCAGCAGCCTTTTGCTGGAATAAGGAGCCTTCCACTGATGCAAGAGACTCTTAAGAGCCTCTTGTATCACAGCCGCTTGTATCTGAGCGGCGTGGAGGGCAATCTCAACTCCCCTCTGTCTGGAGATCAGGGGGCGGGGCCACCAGCCATGCGACCATTTTCAAGAGGTTCCGGAACTCCGTTCCACCGCGTTCCAGCTGAAAAAAGCCCTGAATATGTTGGTTTTTTTTTTAACTTGTTCAACTGCACAAATCATAAAAAATTCTAATATAAAATTTCAAGAAAATATTGCACATCACTGCTCCTGAGTAAGCTCACACTTAGAGAGCGGGTACAGAGTGTTGCTTACTAATGCACACAGCTACAAAGTAGAAGAAAGAATGGTTCCTGAAGGGCAAGCGTGCCGTAAGCTGTGCTCACTACAGAGTGATGCTATTAAGCACAACACACCCATGGAAGGAAAACAGCTCTGACCTGGTGTTTGGAAGTTGAGTGCCACCAACTGACTGCCACAGATCCACATAGGCAGGGGGTCATAGTTGGAGGAGTCAAGACGTTGTCCCTTGGGGTAGATGCGGGAAAGTTGTAGCCGGTTGTACTGGAGGAACTTTTTGCCTTTGATTTTGTTGACATACTTCTCTGCCTTCGTTTCAGGGAAGGAGGACATGTCTCTGTAGCAGGCCCTGTCTGTGCCGATCTCTGTAGGGGAAATGTAGTGGTCAGGAAGCTGCCACCATGAGCTAACAACAACAACAACAACAACAACATTTGGTTTATAAACTGCCCTTCAGGACAACTTACTGCCACACTAAGAGTGGTTTACAAAGTGTGTTATTATTATCCTCACGACAATCATCCTGTGAGGTGGGTGGTTCTGAGAGAACTCTGAAAAGCTGTGACTGACCCAAGGAGTGGGGAATCAAACCTGGTTTTCCAGATCAGAGTCCTGCAACTCTTAACCACTACACCAACCTGGCTAGGAGATGAGCAGTGACAAAAGCACACTGGTGTTGAAATAGAAATAAGCCACATACTACATAAGAAGAAATAATTTTGAATATATTCAAAATCAAACTAAGTGTTTTTTTCTTGCAAGTATACAGAGCAGAGAATCATATTTTCAGACGTTTTAAAACTAATTAGTTGACTTTAGAATTTCAGGGCTGATTTTTGAGACTTATTTATGTGCTTAAGTAATTCTTTCAAGTAAAGTTGTTGATCCAAGAAAGGGTTCAGGGCATGTCCACAATGAAGTTCACTGTGCCCTTGTATACCCCACTTTTGGATTACAAGACAGTCCAGCTTGCAGAAATGCATTTTAAAAGTCACTGTATTTTTTTTAACAGTCATGAAATTTCACACTTGCCTCTTTTGGGGGAGGAGGAGGAGGAATAGTTGTTGTTTTTTAAGCTGTTGACTGGTTAACTAGAGTTATGTCTAAAGTACCAAATCCCCATGATACTGAGCACCAATGTAACTTTGCAACAGTCGTAAATTAGACTTTGAACTAACAGCTAACAAACTTGAAAGGGGCAATTTGTTTCTGTCTGCAACTCTTTTGTTATTTTGTTCCATGGTCACCAAGCAACTTTACAACACCTATGATAAAGCCTTCATTCAGTTACTGCCAATATCTAAACAGGGAGACGGAACACTGGGACGCTCCGGACTGCTAGCTTAACGAACTTCTCGCATCTGGTTTTACTATTCCAATTATAAGCAACACTTTCCACAAGACCCTTTTCAAGCTCCGAAGCAACTCTGTGCTCCCTTGTTCTCCCCTTCAGTTATCTCTGAAATTCCTAAAAAGTGTACATAAACAAGTAGGTTGGAAAACAGCTAGCCAAGATTCACAAAACTACTTCAGTGACAGCCAAGTTCAACCGCTAATCATTTCAACAAGATTAGCTTGCAGGCTGAACTCATCCCTGATCTTCGGCTGCCACCTCTTGCCAAGCAATAATTTGCCGTATATACCTAGAGGAACCTGCACTTACTGTCTTCATCAAAGGGGACGGGGCGACAGTAGATGACGAGCTCAGAAAGCTCCAGTGCTATCTTCTTCCTCCTCTCCATCATCTTCCCTTCTGAGAGCTGCCAAGAAAAATATTGCAGGGCTAATGATGTCTGTCAAGAAACTGGGCTACCCTAGCCTTTTTCTTGGGTTTTCTATACCTTTGCTTCAGGTTTTTAAGCTTGGTTAAGCATAGACGGCCTGTCTCTGAAAAAGAGCTGTCAGCATGACTTTGCAGTTTTCAGAGGTAGGACAGAAACACACAGGTGCAAAATGACATCATAGCTTCAAGACCAAGCCAGAAGGGGGTTATTGCACCTACGCTGCATCATTTACAGCAAGGGGCCTTGGACGGAAGAATGTGCAATCTTCCCGATTGGTTAAATAAGATCAGGCCAGCTGCAAACAACCTGGAATAAAGCCAGGGGCTTCATTCTAGGTCATACACACACCCTGCCCCCATTCTGTGTGGCTTGTTTGTGGACACCTGCACACTTTTGGGATCTGGTTTCCAGGACTTTTGCTCTTGGAATTTGGACTTTTATTGGGACTTCATGCTTTTAACCTGATAAGGTAACATTTGTGTCAGGTACTGAAGTCTGTGTAGGACAGTTATTTATAGGAGTATAGTTATTTAGCTTTGTTATTTTCCTTTCCTGTTTGCCCACTTCTGTGTTTATAATCTTTGCACTCTTGTTAATAGACTCTATTGAGTATACTTCTGTAGTGTTATCTGCATTTGCGAGCTTCCAACTGTGTCCAGTACTTTGGCCTATTTGCCACAGCTACCCAAGTAATAGTTTTGTGGAACTCTTGAAACTCTGACTTCTTTTTGCTTAAGTCTCAGCAGGACTTGAGATTTGTCTCTTGGTCTCACGTTGAGGGTTGATTGGTGGCGTCATGGACCAGACCAGACCAGACCAGCCCAGCAGAGCAAAGAGATGCAGAGGACTCTTCTGAGGAAGATCCACAGCCAGTGGCAGAGGCACTGCAGGAGGAGGCAGCCTCTGAAGGATCAGAACATAGACCCACAGCCAGGTCCCAGCACATCGGCCCCTCAGCTTCCCAGCCCTGGGCCGGCAACAGTGACCCAGGCACTGGCCAGCTCTCCCTCCTCATCACCACAGCCTTGGGAGCGCCGCCAGAGGCGAGAGCAAGGAGAGCCCTCCAAGCCAGAAGGTGCAGTGCTCGGTTAGCAGCACAGCACTGGCCCAGCATCAACGGTGATGATGAGTGCTTGCAGGAGCCGGACTGAGACAGCTGGCAGGTGCATGATGCGGCGCAAGTGGCCGAGCAGCATGAGGCTTAAAAGCAGCAGAGAAGGGAGTGGCTGTGTGGAAGCAACGTGTCCGCTTACTACTGACCTTGCTGGTTGTGTTTGGAACTGATTCCCTCGTCTCTGACCTTGGCCTGCTACTGTGGACCTGACTTTGGAATATCCCTTTGGACTTGAAACTGTGAGTGTTGTCTAACCGGTGCCTGAACCTTGGAACTGTGATTCTACCTGCTCTGACAACTAGGGAACTTCCCCTGCCTGCAGTCCGTGTGAGTCAGTAACTGGGACAGGTGGTGGCCCCGCTTACCCTGGGAAGCAAGGATTCAGTCTCCAGTGTTGAGTGTTCTGCTCTTGCCTTTCCACTCAGGGCAGCTTGTGGGTGCAACTATCCTTGACAACGTGGACAGGAATTGACCTGGTTGCAGAAATGGCAAGCGCCATCAACACTGATGACAAGCGAGGAATAGCAGGGCAACTGGACTTCACTGTGGTATGCTAGACATCAATGTGGCACTTTTTGTCCAGCTGTTTGGCAACAGGCATCAAAGATACCAGCAAGATCTTTCTCTTCCTCAGTCTCTTAGAAACGTATAGCGGTAGAGCCCTGCCACTAGGGAGCTCTGAGCTACGGTACCCAACATAAACTTCACAAAAGTATCCTCAGCTTTTGCCTCTACAAGTCACAATATCTGATGAGAAAGCATTTCTCACTCTGGCATCAGCAGTCTGTGCTGCCTCCCGGATCTTCTTCACCCAGTCTAACATGTCTTCATGTGTATCAGCGGCCACGTCCAGGGACCTTCGCGAAATGGAAGCCATGCTGATAGAGAAGACAAACAGGCGGTTGTTCTTCCCTTCAGGGCGGATAGCTGTGAAAAGAGAGGATGTTGAGCAGAGTCACCCTTAAGTTAAGGGGTCACAGTCCAATGCCTCTCTCCAAGTCTTCAGGGATGTCCATTGATTTAAAAGATTTTTACAACCAATCTTTTTTACTATGTGGGCAGTATGGATACCAGGCAAAAGATGGCCATGAGAAAAGGAGAAAATAGAAAACTCAAGAGTGATTTAGTATAATTCTGGCTTCTTGTTGTGTATAGCAAGAGCAGATTCCCCCAAAGCATTTAAAAAAGTAATTGCAGTGGCTTTAAACCTTTTGTACCTCTCCATGCCGAGCAACACCGCAAGCATCTTATAATTTTGTTTAATATATTTCTCTCTCTCTCTAGCTGTCCCCCTGCCATGGTTATTGCACTTACTGGATCACCTGTCTGACTGAAGACCAGTGACCCAACTACCAAAGCCGCACAGCATTTTCAGGCAGTAACACCGCAGCTGCAAGATGCAGTTGTCATGGAGGGATGTCATGGCTTCTGTTCAGCAGAGTTTTTAAAAACTCAGAAGAACTGTTATGGCCAGCAAAGCCAATGAGACTGTGCCATTCTACACCAGCTTGTTCTCGGACCTGTTTCAGAACCAGCTCAGAGTTTATATCCGACGGATGAGTGAACTACCCGCTCTTTAGGATACCTGGCCCTGGGCCTGACTTGGATGGCCTGACCTCATCAGATCTCAGAAGCTAAGTTGGGTCGGCCCTGCTTAGTACTTGGATGGGAGACCACCCAAGAAACCCAGGGCTGCTACACAGAGGCAGGCAATGGGAAACCACCTCTGAACATCTCTGGCCTTGAAACCCCTGCGATTGCCATGAGTCAGCTGCTACTTGATGGCTGTTTACACACACACACACACTTTACACATGTACCAATGATGCACAGATTATCATTTCTGTCCATGGAGGTCCACAATTCATTATAAGGCATAGATGTCACTTCAAGTACAAACCACATAGCAATGATGCATTTGAAATCAGCACACAAACAGTGCAAAAACACCCTTGTACCTGCAGCATTTGCTAAACAGAAACCGAGAAGTGTCCCTAAGTGGATGGAAGAGACACAAATTAAGCCAGCAGATACCTTTGATGTGGAACAAAGTCTTAGTAACAGAGCCTTGTACATGAGCAAGGAAGGAAAGAACGGGGAAAAGAGAAGAGCCGATCAAACCAAAATCAAGTTACGTGCTCCATCCCTAATACACACTCATACATAATGTTCACTCACCGATCTGACAGGATGGTACATCCAGGACACCTCCAAGCAGGTCTCCCAGGGGACTGTTCTCATCTAGTTGTTGCTGGGAGCAAAATAACAGTAATGTAGCACCTTATTTATAGCCCACCTTCTCTAAAGTGATTAAGCGAAGGCAATTAAATATGAATATTCATATCCCCACCCTCCACCCACAAGGAGGCTTGGGTTTGCCTTGTTTCTTAAAAAAATACTTTTCATTTTTAAAAACAACAAGAATGTTTTTAAATGTCTATAACTTGCGGCTCAATTGCCCAGTAGCTGTCACACCCTTCCTACTCGTTGAAGATCTCTAACCTACTACATCCATCAAGCACCATTATCCACCACCCTCTTGGCAAGGGCCATAATAATTCAATAAAAGCAGTAAAATAAATTCTGGTCACTTTGCTAAGTCTTGAGGGGAAAACAGTTCCGTAAGTGGAGCTCCCATCAGAATGACCTCTTTGTGCCCTCATCACTTTAAGTCCATACAGCTTTTAACTGTCAAATGGCCCAGCAGCTGACTGCTGTTGCGCTTTTTCTCCTCATATTCACATTAGCCAGCATGCAAACGCAGAAGCTGCCAAGCATAGACAAGAAAATGTCAAAAGTATATCCAGAAAACTTTCTTGCAAAAATCAAAGCTCAAACCCAGCTCTCTCTGCAGATGCAGAAGGAAAACTTGGAACTTTCCTAGCAATTTCTTTTCTATTCTCCAAAATTAATGCTCACCTCTATCTCTGGCTCCAGACCAGTTGGACTCATTACTTCTTCCACATAGTTAGATGGAAACCATAGCTGCTTCTTACCCCCGTAATCTCCTCTCCACCTGGGAGAAACAAAAGATGCACATGTCATTATTTTGTATTGAGAAGACTTATCAAAACAACATTTAAGGAGACCCACCAAGCTTACTAGCTGTATACTAATAAATGACTTACTAATGGTGAAACAGAGAGGTGCAATTAACCCCAAGAATGAACCATACCATCTGGATTTTCCTGCCCTACTCCCAAGGAATGAAAAATAAATCACCAAACTAAACTCCTGCCCTGTCATTCACAGGAAACACTACCAAATTGCTCTGATTCCAGAAGATGTTTCTGATTAAATGGCCGAAATATACATTCAGGATCACATCTGCACCTTGGACCACAACTTGTCCCCAAACAGCTGCCCAATGGCAAGGGAAGAGTTATGATTTGGATAGGAGAATGAGCAGGTAAGAAAGAGGGCTGAGAGGGGGAAGCACAGGTGGCAGAGGGATTCCATTCATGGGTTCTCCCCTTCAAACTTCCCATTCACTTCAAGAAACTCTCCTTTGGAGATATTTTAAACTGACCGAGTAGCTAAGGACTAGGGAAAACTCACCAGCCTCCTTCTTGTTTTTCCACATTCTGGATGACGGCATTTTTTGTGAAAGTCAGTTCATCCTCCCGCTGTGCCTTGTAGTCAAACAAGGCTTTGACAGCACACTAAACGCACACAGAGGAGAGAGAGAGAGGCTGGTTGATCTCTGCAAAAGCTGTGATGGGTACACACACACACAGTGAGAGTTAGGCTCCTAAGGCCAAGGATTTATGTGGGACCTTACAAAATGTATGGCTAGATTATCCCTTCCTACCTTGGTACATCCAGCACATGTAGGAGCATGGCATGAAATTTACAACACAAAACTGTAAAAATAATTTGATACTTGGGAGAGGAAATCTTTCTATTTTCAATTTACCATGGCTGAAGTTCAGTTCTTTCTTCTTGTGTGGTTTTTGCAGTTGCTGTGCAAAGGAAACAAGAAGTAGCACCCATACAACAGCTACCTGGCCGGAAAGTCGTCTAAAAACCATTTAGTCACTCTAAGAATTGCGCGTGTCCATATGCATTCCGTCATATCTGAATTATGTTTTTAACTTTCCCTCTTCAATTCCATGTTATTCCTGCCCTCTTTAGATGTTCTTGAGCACAGCAGAAAGTAAGTTTGAAGTAACATCTATCCTGTAATATCAGGAAAATACCTTGAAGGTTGGCATGGGGTTGGCTTCCACATAGAATCCTGGATTCCGTCCTTCATACAGAGCACCATAATCTGGCTCCTGATAAAAAAAAAGCAAAGATGCTAAATTGTTTTGTACTGCCCTCCTGTCTCACTGCTTTGGGGAAGGATCATAAGAGGGGACTAAGGGCTCTTATAAAGCCACTTGACAGCTGGCAAACATGGCAAAACAATAGCCTAAAAAAAGGTAGAAAAGGACATCCATGCATGTCCTACTGCAGAAAAAAAGAAATACAAGCAAAGAGATTCCAGGTCAGGTGAAAGAGACAGGGTTGGATCCTGCCAGCTTTTCAGGTCAATCTTGTTTAATTCCCCCTGTCAATGCAGTACATATCCTGTAGAGGTTTTGACAATGTGGACCCCACAATCCCTGGCATAGGAGCTTTGGTGGTCCCGTTTCAGAATCAGAAAACGTGGTAGGATCCAACCCACAGGTCTCCCCTCTAGTAGCACAATGCCAGATATAATCCAATTCTGGCCCTTTTGCCAGAAAAACAAGAGCATCCCCAACTCAATCCCAGGGTGAAGCCCCTGGACTCTGCACCCAGTCCCTTCCCAACATCACACTCACCGCTGTCCCAATCTTCTCCAATGTCTCCTCATTTATTGGATACCTCAGCTTCATCTTGCGGTACAGCGGATGCTTCTCATAGTAACTGATTAAATCCACCAGGCTGTCAAATTCTGAATTACCCAAGACAACCGTTTGGCTCTCCTGCTGCACTCGGCAGTGCTTGATTTTCCCTTCCGCCCTGGGAGACAAACAACAAGAGATAAGCGGTGAGAAGCTAGTTGAAAATGTCTTCCAAGAGAACCACTGGTAAGATGGGCAAAGGAAGAACCCATGGGGTGAGAGTGGGGAGAAGAAGCAAGGCCGAACACACTTCCTCTTCCACTGCAACCAATCAGAGAAAGGCCTTGAGAGAAGCAAACTGCCAAGGTGAATGTGACCATCAGCCTTCTAATTCTGCAGCACCTGAGAGAAAAACTCACCGGAAGGAGATGGCATAGGAGTTGGGCTCGCTTCTCTTGCGTACCAGGAAAGCTCCGTCTCGCGGCACCCTCATCAGCATGCGCTCTGCCAAAGCCCGGGTGAGATTAGCGTGGTACCATCTGGGGAAAGTGAAAATACCATGATGCAAGCGAACGCCTTCCATGACGAGCACTAGGGCTCCATTTAATTTGGTTCTTAGAGCACCAGAAAAAGAAATCGTCTTTGCCACATGGCAAAGATTTAGAGCCGTTTAGGGTTTCATCCCAGAAGCAGTACATAATGCAGAATTATGATCTAGGGCTTCTCTTCACTGATATCCAGTGCAGCCATCAAGTTCTGATATTCCAAAGATTGTAAGCAGGCCATAGATCCAGAGGAGTAGCCATGTTAGTCTGTAGTAGCAAAATAGTAAAGAGTCCAGTAGCACCTTTAAGACTAACTAATTTTACTGTAGCATAAGCTTTTGAGAACCACAGCTCTCTTCGTCAGATGCAGGCCATAGTATCACATACTCCATTGCTTCCCTTCCATGCACGGGATCTGCCTTATTTCACGTGCCCCACCCCACTTCCCATCCTAAAAAATCCTGACCCTCCCATAGTTAAGAACTGTATTTGAGCTAACTGGGGTCCTAATACTAACTAGGAGTTGAAGCAAGTTTGCAAAACTCCTGCTTAAGAAGGAAACTGATTAGCTTTAATCATGCTCATGCTTAATGGAGACAAACAGAAAGCCTAGTGGTTTATAGGACAGAAGGATAGTGCTAATGTAACCTTTACTATAGTTACGAGCTGGAAGGATTAACAAACTAAAAAGGAAAGAACTCATCCAATCTTTTGGCTTCCTTTCAATTTCTCCATCATTAGGGCTCAGGAACGTTACATCTGAACCAGGATTGGGAGAGGAAGGCCTGTGCAACAGGACTTTTAAGTGCTTATACATTTCTGGGCCTGGTTTTTAATGGTTGTTCACTACAAAGTTATGTTTTTATGATTTGATCTTGCTTTATTTTTGTGAGTTGCCTCGAGCAGCAGGATTGGAGTCTAGTGGCACCTTAGATTTTCAGAGTGCAAGCTTTTGAGAGTCAGAGCTCCCTTCTATTTAGAACATTTACATGCTGCCTTGAGCAGATTTCCAAAGCAGCAGCATATAAACGTTTTAAATAAATAAAATAAACAGGTTCTTGTCCAAATATTGCAGGATCCTGTTTGTGTCCGTTCAATTTCTCTTCACCTGCAATATGGGGTTGACATCAGTTCAGATGGTTGCTTTTATCAGACTGGGAGTCTGTACATAGGGCATCAAGTTTACAAAGCAGTTTTCAACTCAGAAAAAACAAGAGGGGAACCCGCAAGGACTTGAGGGAGGCAGCTCATTTCCCTCTCCTCCACATCATGTCCTCTTTCCCTTTCTTGGCCCCCCATAGACTCTCCCCCTTTTCCTGCTTCCTTCTCTCCTTTCCACCCAACTCTGTCTGCCCCCCAGCAGCCTCCCCCCTATAGCCCAGTTGCTTGGTGCCAGCTGAGCCGGGCCCAGTTGCATGGTGGGAAACCTGCATGGACTTGCAGGGGGTGCTTCACTTTTCCCCTGTATCCCCTTCCCCACATAATTTCCTCTTTC
Source organism: Eublepharis macularius (assembly GCF_028583425.1). NCBI lineage: Eukaryota > Metazoa > Chordata > Lepidosauria > Squamata > Eublepharidae > Eublepharis > Eublepharis macularius. The sequence goes on along the minus strand of NC_072794.1, from coordinate 142,233,254 downwards.
CCTCCTCCTGGCAGCCTCCATATGCTCACCTTTCCCTACGTCTTTCTTTCCTTCAAACTCACTAAACAACTTACCTTTTATCTGCCCTCCCTTTTTCATCTATTATTAATTTACTTCATTTACATACTGTCTTTCTTCACAATGAGGACCCAAAGCAGCTTACAGCATTCTCCCTGCCTCCATGTTATCCTCACAACAACCCTAAGAGGCAGGATTTAAATATTCACAGATCAGATTCTGTGCAACGCATGTACTACTTTGTTAGAAGGAGACCGAGACTTGGAAGGGCAGCTATAAACGACAAGAAAGTGTCACAGAGGACCCAGATCAAAATGATTCATATTATGGTGTTCCCCAGTACTATGTAGAAGAAAACTGAGAGGAAGAAACATGATTCATTTGAAATGTACTGCTGGAGGAGTTTTTGTCATATATGCCTCCTGCATATCTGCCACGAATGTATACAGGCCCTGCCTCAGGTGTCTGAGAGTACGGGAAGTTCTTTATTGCTGCAATGCCAATAGGTTATCTCGCAAATGTTTACTTTCTCTTTCTTGCTCCGTGGAGCCAGTGTCCTTGACTGCCAGCTGAAACTGGCTCGAAATGTATCCTTATTGAGAACCAAAGAAAAGTTCATCTTTCTCACTGTCTACAGTCAAACAATGTCTCACTCCAACCCCCCCTCCCCCCCCGTTAACGGTCCCTTAACCAAAGGTGGGAATATTCCCTATAACTAACATTGCTAGTCAGGGCTGGCGCCACCGTTGAGGCGATGAGGCGGGGGCCGCAGGGCCGGAGGGAGCGCCAGAGGGGTTGCCGGGGCAGAGGCGCCGGGGCTGTTGCTAGCCTCACCTACATCACTTCTGCCAATTCCACTGTCTGAGCACCTTGTACAGAATGGATCTCTAATAAAGTTGCTTCAATTGGAACACCTGTGTGTTAACTGTGCAGAACTTGGGGATCTAACTGCCAGGGACTGACTTTTATGGATACTATGGATTGCCAAAAAGACAAATAAGCGGGTTCTAGATCAAATCAAGTCTGAGTTCTCCTCAGAAGCAAAAATGACAAAACTGAGCCTATCTTACTTGGGCCACATCATGAGAAGACCAGATTCACTGGAAAAGACAATAACATTGCAATCCTAAGGAGAGTTACTCCATTCTAAGCTCACTGAAATCAGTGGGCTTAGACTGGAGGAACTCTGCTTAGGATTGTACTGTAATACTAGGAAAAGTTGAAGGCAGCAGGAAAAGAGGAAGACTCAATATGAGATGGATTGATTCAATAAAGGCGTTTGGGATGTTGTTCATTCATAGGGTTGCTGTAAGTCTGAAGCAACTTGGCAGCATGTAACACACTCTGCAAGCAGTATATGTAATCAAAAAGCTGTCAATTTCAACAAATTATGGATGCTAGTCAGTGGGTGAACTGGCATGGTTAGAACACTCTATAAAAGGTTGCAAATGATTAGGCAAGTGGACAGGTTTTTTAAATAGAGCTGTGGAGAATCTATACAGGCTAGCCAGCAGACCGCAAAGCAACAGAATTCATCAGCAGAAGACCACTCCGCTGAAGGGTTAGCTTCAAAACCACCACTTAAGGCAGGAATAAATTCACACTACAATGCTATGAACTGATCTCAGTTCCAAAGCTTCACAGTCAACAATTCTGCCAGAATGCCCACAGAAGTGACAGCACAGAGATGCAGGGCTGCTGCTTCTCCGTCCCCATCTGCTTACTCCTTGCTCTCGTGCGCATTGGTCTGTGGCACGGGTTCTGTCAGCCTCATCTCAAATTCATTGCACCTGAGCGGCACCTGCTGGTAGTGGGTGATGAGGTCATAGAGACTGTTGAACACCAGGTTATCAGTGAGGAAGAACTTGGGGCTGCCAGCATCCTGCCGGGAATGGATTCGGCAGTGCTGTACTTTTCCATTTCGCCTGTGACAGAGAAAGAGAAATTAAATTTGTTGAATTACATATCAGGGTCACTTTGCAACAGCTGTAATGTCGTCTAGAATATATGAGAAGAGAGTCATCGGACATGAACAAAACGGAACAGGCATGCAGTAGTGCCTTTGATGCCAACAAGATTTATTCTAGCATAAAGCTTCTGTAAGGCACAGCTCACTTGATCGGATTGTGCTGGAATAAATTTTGATAGTCTCCAAGGTGCCACAGGATTCCTGTTTTATTTTCCTGCAATAGAATAACTCCACTACTCACCTGGAACCATTAAGAACAAATTTAATTCCGTCAGTAGTAAAACACTAAAGTAAATATTAGCAAATATATATTGCACACTGGGCTTCCATTAGTCACCCTTACCCAGTTCCTATATAAATTAGAAGCGTATGTATAAAAACTAAGCATCTTTCTGCCAATTTGCCAAGCTGACACAAATTAAATATGTTGCAGAGGTTGTATAGAAGCCCTGTGCCTATGAACTTATATATATATATGCCATGTACTTATGACAGCAAACATGGTGCAGTAAGTATCATGTTAGACTAGAACACGGAAGACCTGGGTTCAAATCCCCACTCTGCCATGAAGCTCACTATATGTTTTTGAGCCAGTCACACTCTCTCTGCCTAATTATCCTCATAGAGCCATTGTGAAGATAAAAAGAGAGAGAGGAAAGAGTGCGTACCCGGGGCTCCTTTGAGGAAAGGCAAAAAAAATTGTAATTGTGGTTTCTCTTCTACATTTCCAGAATTACGGAGTTAGTTGATCAGTGCCTTACCAGAACGAAAGGGTATAATCGCCAACAAAGGTCTCACTCTCACGCACAAGAAAAGAGCCATCGGGGGCTCCCGTCTCTATGCAGTACTCTGTCAGCAGCCTCTCCGCAATGTGGCGTCCATCTCGCCCGGCTCCCAGCTTGCCATGGAACCACTTTTCGGTGGAGTGAAGTTCGGTGCTGTTGCTTGTCTGGGGTAGAAACAACATTAACTTGCCAGTTTAGTTTCCTGGGGCTCTGTGCAAAGGCAGCACCACATGTGTATCATTTGGGAATCTGACTTTCTTTTCACCAAGACAAATCCGCAAGAACCTAAGAAGAGCCCTGCTGGACCAGACCAGTGACCAACTAGTCCAGCAGATCATTTCAAACAGTGGCCAACCAGTTGCTTTGCAGGACCAACAAACAGGGTGCAGAGGCCCAGACCTTCCCCAGATGTTGCCCCCTAGACCTGGGGTGCAGAGGTTTGTTGGCTTTTGGATTCTAGGCACTTAACACAAAGATTCAGCCAAAAGGAGAGCGGCATTTTCAGGAACCACCCAAATCCTCCGCAGCATGTTATTACACCACAGAATAAACAGGAAAATAAGCTAGAGAGAGGGCTAAGGCCCCGGGGCCTGCAACTCCTCCTGCCAATAATAGGATGCATTTGACACTGCAGAAAACAGTGTAAATACTAAGGTGCAAACTGCTTTTGAAATCAATCTAAAGAGGTCGGCTTCATACACTTGTAATCCATATTGCTAAAAACACTTTCTAGTTGCTCTGTCTTCGGGTGCTGAGCCATGTGCTGATTCCCGCCCCTCCTCAAAAGCAGTAACCACAGAAACCAACATGCAACGGCTCTGAGGCTTCTCCTTGCCTACAAGCGGCAAAACTGAGCCTGCTCCAGCCTAAACCCACTCCATCTCGACCCAGTCTTAGCCTGGCATTGGCCAGCCTGAATGCTTTTTTTCCTGGAATGGGAACCTTGCTGCAATCTGAATCTCTTCTTAGAAAAAGACACTCCAGTTGCACAAAAGGGGATATGTTTCCACAGGTAACTTCAGAAGTCCACACTTTCTGATGCAAGAAGAAAAACAGGGTTAACATACCTGTAACTTATGTTCATCGAGTTCTTCTGTGCTGACACACATGGGACTGCGCAGGCGCAGGCCAGCCGCCGGAGAATTTTCTAGAGCTTCCATGGCTCCGAAGGGGCCGTTTGTCGCGCGCCTCAGCGACCGTTTTCCCGCCCAAACGGTCACGTGATCCTCTAGCGACCAACGGCCCCTTCCCTCAGTTCTCCCTTGCCGCCGCTTGACCAACACACTTCAGCCATAACACCTTAAAAACACCAATCTCCGTTACAGCCAACACAGTATTGTGCATTGGAGTTCACAGCGGGGTAGGAGGGAGGGTTGTGTGTCAGCACAGAAGAACTTGATGAACATAAGTTACAGGTATGTTAACCCTGTTTTCATCTTCGTTCTTCTGTGCCTCCACACATGGGAGTGTACCAAGCTTCACACAGTAAGGAAGGCGGGGGTGAAGTCCAACACAATTTTATTGAACAACAATAAATAGATATGCATATATACATCTATGTAAAAATACTGTGTAAGGACACATAAATACTCAATATTCACATATATACACACCCCCAGGTACATATATACACACTTTCACTCAAGGGTACCCAACAGGTACGTCAAGAAAGTCATACCAAAACTCCCTCAGGAAAAGAGGGAGTGTAAGACAGCCTTGGCCACAGATACATCCTGCTCCGCATTGACATCAACGGCGTAATGCCTGACAAAGGTGTCTGCAGAGGACCATGTGGCCGCTTTACAAATGTTAACCAGGGGCACCCCCCTGAGGAGTGCCGAAGAGGATGCTTGGGACCTCGTGGAGTGGGCTCTGACATGAAGCGGGCAAGCCACCCCTGCCAGGGAATAGGCCTTGCTAATGGCCGTCACAATCCACCTAGACAGGGTCTGTGAGGAAGCCCTGTTACCCTTGTCCTTGGCCCCAAAACATACAAACAGGTGAGGACTGGAGCGGAATCCCTTCGTCCTATCCAGGTAATAGGCTAGGGCCCTCTTCAAGTCTAGGGTATGGAGGGCCTTTTCCCCCTTAGAGGAGGGTTGAGGAAAGAATGCAGGCAGTGAGATATCCTGCGAGAGGTGGAAGGCGGACACCACCTTGGGCAGGAACTCAAGGCAGGGACGCAGGACCATCTTGTTGGGATGAAACACAAGAAAGGGAGGGTCAGACCGCAGCGCAGACAGCTCACTGACCCTTCTGGCCGATGTGACGGCCACCAAGAACGCCACCTTGTAGGATAGTATATCCAAGGGGCAGGTAGCCATTGGTTCAAATGGAGGCAACATGAGACGTGAGAGCACCAAGGACAGTGACCACTGAGGCACTGGCGCCGACACAGGTGGGTAAAGATTGTACATGCCCTTAAGGAACTGGCGGGATTGTGGGTGAGAAAACACCGTAGCACCCTCAACACGGGTGTGAGCAGCTGATATCGCTGCCAGGTGGACCTTGAGGGAGGACACCTTCAAACCCAGGCCACGCAAGTGGCACAAATACTCGAACACAACCCCCAAGGGACTGCTGTCAGGCACCACCCCTCTGGCAAGTGCCCAGAGCTCAAACCTGCGCCACTTGGCCGCATAAGCGCGCCTAGTGGATGGCCGACGAGCATTCAGGAGGACCCTCTGTACCTCGTCAGTAAAGCCTATCGGGGAGGAACGATCCGCCAAGCCGTTAGGTGCAGCTTCCTGGGATCGTGGTGGACCAGGCTCCCGTTTAGGAGAAGGTCTTGCCGAGGGGGCAGACTCACATACGTCCGTTGGGACATCTGCAGGAGCTTCGGGAACCAAACCTGCCGTGGCCAGAAGGGGGCCACTAGGATGCAGTCCGTCCCGTCCTCCTCTATCTTGCACAGGACCCTGGGAATCAAGGGGAACGGAGGAAACATGTAGTGCAAGCCCTGCGTCCACGTAAACTGGAAGGCATCCCCAATAGAGAGGGGGTCGCTCCCTGCCCTGGAACAGAACGTGTGGGCCTTGGTGGTCGCCGCAGTGGCGAACACGTCTATCACTGGATGACCCCACATCTGGAAGATCGGCCCAACGCACTCTACGTTCAGTTCCCACTCGTGGTCCAGTAAAGGGACCCTGCTGAGGGCATCTGCCCGGGCATTGTCCGACCCAGCCACGTGTATAGCACGGAGCGACACGCCGTTCTTGATAGCCCACTGCCAAGTGAGTGTGGCTTCCCGGCACAGGGCCATGGACACTGTGCCCCCCTGCTGATTCACGTAGTACATGGCAGTCGTGTTGTCCGTCTGCACCAACACCTGACGATTTCTCAGCAGTGCTGTAAGAGAGACAAGTGCGAAACGAATGGCCCTTAGTTCAAGCACATTGATATGGAGGGTCTTTTCCCTGTCAGACCAGACATCATGCACAGACACATCACCACAGTAAGCCCCCCATCCCAACAGAGAGGCATCAGTGGTAACCGTGATGTCATGGTGTTGATACCCAAAAGGGGTCCCTCTAAACAAGTTGTCATCAGACAGCCACCAGTCCAAGGAGGAGAGGATGACCCTCGGGATAGAGAATTTGAGGGACGGAGGGTGCAGCAGAGCATCGTACCTCCGCACAAACCAGTTCTGGAGCGGGCGCATACGCAGCCTAGCAAAAGGCACCACAGAGGTGGCCGCTGCCATATGCCCTAGTAAGCACTGGATAGTGCGCACAGACTGGAATCGGTTCCTTTTAAACATGGACACTAGACCCCTTAGGGACCGAGCCCTCTCCAAAGGGAGCAGAGCCTTACCCTCCACAGAGTCTAACAGTGCACCAATGTAGGACACTTTGCAGTTGGGCACCAGTTTGGATTTCTCAAAGTTCACCAGGAGCCCCAGGCGTTGGCAAGTGCTAAGTACCAAGCCAATGTCCTGCACCAGCCTAGACTCCGATTCAGCCACGATGAGCCAGTCATCGAGGTACGGAAAGATGGTACAGCCTTCTTCCCGTAGGAAGGAAACCACAGGGGCCACACATTTCGTGAACACTCGTGGGGCAGTGGACAGGCCAAAGGGGAGCACCTTATACCGGAAAACCCGTTGCCGGTAAACAAAGCTCAGGTATTTCCTGTGCTCCTTCCGTATGCCCACGTGAAAGTATGCGTCTTTTAAGTCAAGAACCGCAAACCAATCCCCCTGTTTCAGCAAGGCGATCACAGCCGCCAACGTAACCATCTTGAATTTGGTCACCTTGAGGAAGGCATTAAGGCCCCTCAGATCTAAAATGGGACGTAAGCCCCCATCCTTCTTAGGGACCAGGAAGAACCTAGAGAAGAAACCCTTTACAGAGTCCTCAAAGGGCAATTCTTCCACAGCACCCTTGGCCAAGAGCGATACGATCTCCGCATCCAGCTCGGCCATAGTGTTATTGACAGCTGTCAGGGGTGAACTGCATCTAGGCAGCTCAACAAATTCCAGCCCGTACCCCAGTTCAACAATAGTTAAGACCCATGAGTCAGATGTTATTGACTCCCACTCAGAGAGGAGTGGACTAAGTCTGTCCGAAAAGTTCGGGGATACGGCTGGCGTGACCCGTCAGTACTGCCTCCCGGTGCCCTGCTGATCCTTCTGCTGGGCCGGTTGTTGTGCCGGACGAGGCTTGAAGGGCCGACGCCTCCTCTGCTGTTGTGCGGGAGGGTAGGGCCGCTGCTGGTAGGCAGGATACTGCTGGTAGCCCGGCCGCTGTTGCTGGTATCTGCCCTGGTAATGGTAAGGGCCAGATCGGGGAGCGTACCGTGACCTGGAGGAGGGCTTGTCCGCTGGAGCCAGACCCAAAGACCGCGCCGTCTGCCTGTCCTCTTTTTTCTTTTTCAGGGTCTCGTCGGTGGACTTGGAGAACAGCGAGTCCCCTTCAAAGGGCATGCTCTCCACTCTGGAACGCACCTCTTGGGACAGGGCCGTAGACCGCAACCAGGAGTGGCGCCTGAGGACCACCGCCGAAGCCATCCCCCTAGCAGCAGTGTCAGCAGCGTGGCTCCCAGCGTTCATTTGCTGTTTAGACAGCCGGACAGCCTCTGTTTGCAGCAGGGACACCACCGCCTTCTGCTCAGGAGGGAGGTCCCGGGTATAGGATGCCAACTTCTCCCAGAGGTACAGCTGGTACCCTGCCATGATGGTCTGGTAGTTGGCAATCCTCAGACCCAGCGAAGCGACGATGTACTGGCGCCTGCCCATGGCATCAAGCTTCTTGCCCTCTTTATCGGCAGGCACCGAGGAGTGACCCGATCGTCGGGGGTTGAATTCCTCTGTGACCAGGGAGGAAGGTGGAGGGTGTTTCACCAACGCCGGCCAGGTACCCTGCTTAATCTTGTAAAGCTGCTCGATGCGCTTGGATGTTGGAGGTTGATCACAGGGCACCTGCCATACCTTCTCCACAATCTCCTCAATACCCTCGAGCATGGGGAAGCCAACATACGCCGGATTATCCCCATAGATACGCTTGAGGAGCTTGTCCTTGGTCTGGGGGACTGCCGAGGAGATGTCCATCTCGAGAGCCTTCGCCATCCTTGCCATCTGGTCGGCGTAGATGCGGAGGTCCTCGAATGGCGAGTCCGCAGATGGCACTAGCTCCTCAGCTGGCGATGGTTCGGACCAGGACTCCGACTGGTAGCCGCCAAAGCTCTCCACATCCTCCTCATCGGAACCGAGCTGGGATTCCGGAACCTGGAGCGGAGGGGGAGCCCACGCCGACCTCGATGTCGAAGGCCTCGGTTCCGACACGGAGAAACCCGCAGGTGCCCCTTCCCACTGGCAACGGTATGGCGAGGGGAGGTAGGAGGCCTGTCGATGTCGGGACGCAGTGGACCGGGCCGATCGGACACTGTCCCCAGACCGACGTCGCTCACGACCGGCAGCTGGTGAAGATGGACGGGCAGGGGAAGGACGGCTCCGACGAGGAGACGGGCTCGGTTCCAGCCTCGGCGACCGAAGAGCAGGCGATGGTCGGCTCCGACGGCGCGGGCTCGGCTCCGGCCCCGACGAGAACTCTGCGGGCACCGTCTCGAAGGCCATCGGATCCGGCACCGGCACGGCGAGTTCCTCTGGTTCGGGGGAATCCAGATGAGGGGAAGGCGTGTGAGGAAGCACGATGACCTCCTCCTGGGGAGCGGGATGCGGCGACCGATGATGTTTGGTCTTCTTCTTCTTCTTCGCCGGTTCCGAAGAAGACCTCGGAACCGACGCGCTCCTCGCCTTCGAAGGGGACCTCGGCTTCGACCTCTTAGGTTTCACTGGAATCGACCCGGTCGTCGGTTCCGATCGGGGACTCGGTAGACGGATCCTCGGTTCCGATGTCGGTCTCGGATCCGACCTGGTGGAAGATGCGCTACGGGGCGGCCGCACCGGTCCCTGCGCTGGAGAGGCCGCTCTCGACGCCGAGGCACTCGGGGGACGCGGTTTCGACCCCGACCTCGCGGAGGCCACTGAGCCAGCTCTGGAATGCCGTTCGGCAGAGGGGCTAGGGCCGGCCTTGGAGGAGGGCAACGGGGCGCCTCCGGACATGACCTTCTGCCACAGGGAGGAGTTAAGACGGGCCTTGCGCTCCTGTCGGGCCTTGCTGGTGAAGCCCTGGCAAATCTTACAGGCCGTCACATTATGGGTCTCCCCCAAACAGAACAGGCACAGTTCATGGCCATCGGTCTTGGCCATTTTAGTGTGGCATTGCAGGCAATGCTTGAAGAGAGCCTTAGAGGCCATCTTCAGGGGCACGCGAAAGGAAGGTCAAAAACAGTCCGAGTCAAATTACCGAGTCCACAACAAAGTCCAAAACGAGATCCGAAGAATAGTCGAGGTCACGAAGTCCGAAGTCAAAAGCCAAGCAATCAGTCAGAATAAAGCACGAAGCACAAAAGCACAGAGCAACGAAGCTCACGTTCTCTCCAAGCGGCGGCAAGAAGAGAACTGAGGGAAGGGGCCGTTGGTCGCTAGAGGATCACGTGACCGTTTGGGCGGGAAAACGGTCGCTGAGGCGCGCGACAAACGGCCCCTTCGGAGCCATGGAAGCTCTAGAAAATTCTCCGGCGGCTGGCCTGCGCCTGCGCAGTCCCATGTGTGGAGGCACAGAAGAACGAAGATGAAGAACAACTTCCACGACTGACGCTGTCAGAACCAATTTCTAATGCTTGACACGTACCTCCTTTTGCTCTTCCTCATCCTCATTTCCCAGATCGTTGGTTGTCTCCCCGGAATAATATATTTTGCTGCTTGTCAGGACAAAGTAATGGGGGTTCCAATCCTGCAAGGAAATGCAGAGTGATAATGTTTGTCCCGTAATCCATATTCTCAATATCAAAACACTCTTGCGGGGCGGGGGGCAGGAATGAAAGAGGCTGCAGTTCAGCGGTACAGAACATGTCTGCAGGCGGAAGGTTCTGGGTTCAGTCATAATTGCAGGATACAGTTGTGCTAACTGGGCAGGGCAAAATGCCCTTGAGTTCTTGGAGAGCCACTGCTAGTTAAAAGCACACAAGACCAGGTTAGATCGAGAACAAGTTTCTGAGAGCTGTTAATCGTTACTTACAGAAAGTGTAGATTTGACATGATGTATTTGTTTTGGAGAAAATTGGAAACCTTTTAGTTTAGATTGTTTTTGTTGTTTGTTTCTGTATTATGTATGTTGATTAGTTCTTTTTGTTTGTTTTATTAGTAAACGTGTAATTGTAGTTTTTATAGGTTTGCTTTTAATTATATCAAACTTTTAATAAAAAAGAATAAGTCTTTGGCTTGATATAAGCTTTATATGACTATCTGGGGCTGCATTCACACTTTGTTAGATATCATGCTTTTGTTGTGTTATAACAACTATTTGCAATTGGACTGGCTCTTCCACACACAAAATATCCAGTTGGAAATGGCTGCTATGGTACAATGAAAGCACAATAACTAACAATGTGGTGATAGAACCCTATATTATAAAAAGAGTGTTGAGAAGGTAGGAGAAGGTAGAGTGACACTGAAGTTGTAATGAACGAATAGTGTCAAAATAGGAATTAATTTCAAACACGTACTGATGCTTGCCAGTGCCAAATATTGGGAATTGAAAGCCAAGTCAAAAGTATAAACCAGCCCTGAACTTCTATGAGAAATAGAAGTCAAAAGTATTCAAGACTGAGGATTTGCGTTTTTCATCCAAGAAACCCTTATGAATATTAAACTGTGGATAACCCAGCTTTGTTTTAAGCAGCTGGAATAGCTCCCATTTGTATAACATTCACCACACTATTAGGCATCATTCAATTCTTTACACAACACACTTTCCCTAACGTCACTGCACCGCGAAGGCCCACGTGCTTACTTACAGCAGAATTTATTAATACAGAGCAGAACAAACTTCAGTCACAACTGCAGAGTCCCCAGACCTTTGTTTACTGTGGTCCCCCAACCTTAGAACTCCCCCCCTCAGGAGTTGACAATGACTGCTTCCTAAAGGCCTAAAGGCTTGAAGTGGCCTTTGAATTAGATTGATAAGGAACAGTGTGATGGGGGAGTGGTGCTATTGAAAAAATTTTTTTATTGATTTTTGCTGTATTATAACTGTATTATTGTATCTTACTGGTTTTTATATTGACTTTTGTTGTCTGTTTAGCGCTGTAAACTGCCTTGGAGACTTGTTTAGTTGAAACATGAGCTATAAATAAACCAATTAAATAAAAAATACTGTGCCTGCGAACTGGAAAGATAAAACAAATGGAATCTTCATGTCAATCATTCGTATGCGTATATACACACGAGCATGCCTGCAAGACGTCTCCTTTCCTGCTGCCCTATTCCTTCGTTCCCTTCCCTGATACACCCTCTCCCCTTCCTTGTCTCCTTCCCACCTACTTTCACTTGGCCTCCTATCTTCAGCTTTCCTTTCTTCCCCCACCCCAGCAGCCTCTACCCTGAAAGCTTTACCCCAGTTATGCAGTGCCAGCTTCCAGGTCAGTCCCAGTCACATAGTAGAGAACAGGCAAGGATTTCCAGCGGCAGGCGCCTCACTTTCCCCAGTATCCCCTTGCTCACGCTATTTCTTCTTTCTCTCATCCTGACAACCCCCACAGCCTCATTTTCTCCTGCTTCCTTTTCTCTCACCCACCTACCAACCAATCTATGTTGTATCTGTCCCCCACATCTTTAGCTGTATTCATTATTTATTTACTTCATTTATATCTCATCTTTCTCCACAATGGGGAGGTAAGTCAGCTCAAAACATCTAAATGGCCCAAGGTCATCCAGTGAACTTCCATCGCAAAGAGAGGATCTGAACCTGATCTCCTAGTCCAAAACTCTACCCACTATACCATACTGGCTTTTCATGAAGCGGCTGCTGTTGAGCAGTAGCAAGCAATTAAGTTATGCAAGTCAGGTGGTAGCAAGTCACCCAGTGGTTGCGGGCAGGGCTGGCCCCTTTGGTCCTTCCTCAAAGGCTGAAACAGCCTGGAAAGGGTCTCCCCCCCTGCTTTTTCCTGACGGAAAACAAGGCCTGAGAATAGTATTGTGCTTGCCTTACAACGGCCACTGAGGGCATTCATTTCTTAAAGCTGCAAGTGCTCCTTTTATCATTTGGGGGATTCAACCCCCCAAATATATTTTTTTGGTTTTTAAATTTCAGATTTTTCTGCAAACCTCAGGCATTATTTAGGTTTGTAGAAAGATCTGTCTTGTCCATTCTGAATATAAGTATCCTCAGATTTGGCCAAGTAGAGAATTAGAATATGATTGATATATATATTATGATTATATCAAATCTTCCACCTTTCCTCTAAAATTCTTAGGGCAGTGTATGTGGTGGCTAGTTCTAAATGTTACCATCACAACAGCCCTAAATAGGCTAGGCAAAGACCGAGAGACTGGCCCAGGATCATCCAACTAGCTTCCATCACTGAAGAACTGAAACTAGGTCTTCTAGAATTTGGCTGACATTCTAAACCCTGCACCACTTTGGCTGTCTGTAAGCGGCAGTGTGCGCTTAGATGCAGAGGTTCCCACCCTCCGCATACTTAGTATCATCAGAACACGAAGACCAAGTTTTGGGTTCCAGTAGCCATTGTATGCAGCACAAATATAAAAGTGCAAAGGGAGGGTGGAAGAAAGGAGGAGTCAGAAGTATGACACATCACAGGACACTCATTGTAAAAATAGGGATTTACAGCCTCCCTGCCCAGGAACTGAATTGTTGTGCTTAGATCCAACTGACAGCTATCCTAGATAACCTGTGATAACATCAGTAGGGCAAGGAAACTCACATGATTGATTGGATCTTCCAAGTAGAGAATTCCATTCTTTATCGAATTACTGATATCATTCTCTGAATACATGGCAGATGTTGGCACTTCTTCGTAAGCGCTGCCTTCAGCTAGTTTCTTGTGCTGCAATACAAGATAATAGGATCAGTTATTCTAAACAAGAGCATAGAAAAACAAGATTGCAGTTAAAGTCCCACTGGCTTTCTAATCTCGGAGGCACCCAATAAACCATTCCATTGCATCACCACAGAAGACAAGTAAAAGATCTGTGGGAATCTTAAAAGTTTAAAAAAAAAAAAAAAACCCTTTCCATTAGCAAAATGTCTCAAGTCCACAAGTGGGGGAGAAGAACACTCTTGCTTATTTAATTTATGAGGCCTATTCAAAGGTCTCATTTATATCAGGGCACAACCCACACTTCCCTGAGAATCCATCAAAGGCCTATGGGAACAGCGGGCTCCCAGATTTCTTGGGTGGGCTGGTAAAAATTCTCTTCTCATTGGAAATGCAATAAAAGTAGTTTTATGTTATTTGCATGGTTTCTGCATAGCATCTCTCTCATTCTCATACACAGACTCACCTCTTTTTGTGAGAAATGGAGACTAAATGTAGTAAGTAAGTGTCAAAAATGCAAGCAAGCTACAGACATGTAATTAGTGCCCCCTTCCGTTCTTAGGACCACTGATCGTTATTCCTACTTTCAGTTCAAGACAGCCCACAAGCAAGGAGCACGAAAGTAACTTGCCTTTATGAGGATCTTTCTCTTCAGCTGGTTCGGAGAGGGCAGCCCATCGGCAGAGATATCTACTGGCTTGGTCAACAGCATGTCCCCAAACACCTTCTTAAAGTTCTGGGCCATGTTCCTCTGCTGGGCAATGCTACAGTGATCTTCAATGGACAGGATGACAGGATAGCTGAGAAGAAAATAAAAATATCAAGTGGCTACCATTTGGGCTGAGTAAAGCAGGTTGGAGAATCCTGTTTTGCAACACTCTGCCATATGATGTCTGGATAAGTGGGACCAATTATACAAAACATGGATCCTGCTTCACCACCAAGGGCTTCAACCAGGTGATAATAAAGGCCTCCCAGAAGTCTCTGCTCCACATTTCCAGCTGTTTCTGTTCTGTGCAAAACATCGTAAAGTTCCATGAAAAACATTCCATCCTAATAGTTTCAGGTGGGTAGCAGTGTTGGTCTGCAGTAGAAGAGCAAGATTCAGTTCCAGTAGCACCTTATATGTCCAGAGTATGAGCTTTCAAGAGTCCAAGCTCCCTTCATAAGATACATTCAGAAATGGAAGCATGTAGGGTTTTATCCAGCCAGAAGGTGGCATTTAAAGTAAGGGTGTAAGGTATAATAATACTGTAATTAGCTTGATAGAACTGGGGTGTGAAAAGCAGCTCAACTGAACCAAGTCTGAATTGGAAATAAATAAGCTGTAAGAGTACAGGCCACGGAGCAGGAGCCACAAGAACTGGGGAAGACATAGAGCTATGGAGAGTGCTGGAGAACAGACTACCAACTCCTGGAAGTCTTGTTTAGCTCCTACCCTCTGCTTTTTAATGTTTCAGCAGACACTGCAAGTCCAGTTCAAACTCGCATCCAAACCCATAAAAGTCAAAAATGTTTACAAATCAAATCGAGGATTCTCTGGATACTGTGCAAATCTGAAACTTCTAAAGCCAGAGAAATGGCTAGGCAAAACTCCTAGTTGTGGAGGACAAGGCTTAAAAACATAAGAAGAGGCTGCTGGATCAGATCAGTGGTCCAACTAGTCCAGCATCCTGTCTCACACAGTGGCCAACCAGTTGCCTTGGAGGGCCAGACAAACGGGACATAGAGGCTGAGACCCTCCCGTGCTGCTGCTTCTCTAGATGGATGCTCCCTTCAGCCACCCTGGACAGTAGCCACTGATGGACCTCTCCTCCAGGAATCCGTCTAGTCCCTTTCTAAAGCTACCTATGCTTGTGGCCATTGCTATCTCCTGTGTAATTACTCACTGAGTGTAATTACTCACTGAGTGTAATTACTCACTGTAATTACTCACTGAGTGGAATCGTCTGTCCTATTTCCCAACAATTTCATGGGTGCTCGAGTTCTAACATGATGCGAAAGGGATTAAAAAACTCCCTCTATTCTCTTTCACCTCCCTGTGTATAATTTTATTAACCACTATCATGTCTCCCTTAGCCCTCTTATTTCTTGGCTAAAAAATCTAGAAAGGGCCCTGTATATTGCTCTCACCCTTTCCATCACCAGCAAGAGAATAAATCACATAACACTATAAAATTGCAGAATGATGCAAAATAAAATTGTGCAGAGCAGGCCTATTTTATTTGCAGAATTCAGCTTCTCTTGGCACAGAATCTGAATTGCTGGGGAACAGAATTTCAGTTGTTACAACTCTTACTGTGTCATAAGCCAAATACCCTTTGAATTATGAATTGTTTATATCTTGATATCATTCAGGGTGAAGTGTTGCAACTACAGTGCTGTGCAACAACATGGACAGTGAGACTGTGGAGACGGTGCACAGATCTAAAGTGCTGCACCCAGCCACACTGCACCAAGTGTTTAGAGTCAGGTGCCATGCACCGTAAGGAGGGTCTATGGATTTCATGTATCTTAGAAGAGGTGAGACAAATGCTTGCAGAGTTCTACTTACTCAGAGGTCACAAAAGCATGCTCCTTGATGGTGGCCAAGACATCGGAAAACTTGATCTTTGTGGTCAGTGTGTGCCCGTGATAGATCACCGGCATCCCATCTGGCCCATCCCAGCAATCGACTGGAAAGGATTTTAAAAAAACAAACAAACTTCAACTAAGCCTCAACAATGCAACCAAAGGTCATTAATCGTTGTGGTGCAACATGGTGCTGCAGGGAATCCCTGAAAACAAGGAATCCTGAGTTAACTTTAACAGTCAGTTTGATAGCCAACTAACTAGCAAATACACTTTTTACTGGAGGGGACAAAGCTCAGTGGTAAAGCGCACCGTTTGCATACAGAAAAGTTTCATCCTTTCAATGGGATATGTTGGGATATGAGGCAACAGGCACTGGGAAAGATCTTCCAGCACCCGAGACCTTGGAGAACTGCTGCCAGTCAGGAAATACCAAGTTAAATCAAATGACCGTCTGATTCATTATAAAGGCAGCTGCAAATGTTCCAGGATCGCTTTCCTTTCCCTCCTTGATGCCAGCAGATGTGCAACTCCTTCAACAAAACATGCATTTCAAGTCACACTGATGATGTTATCAGAACCAGAACACTGCAGGGTCGTCTTTCACTCTATTATTGCAAGCCAAAAGAAAACTAATGAGCCAGTAACCTGGCTGCCTCAAAAAGCTTCAGACGCAGAGAATTCAGGAATGCGTCCATCTTAGCAAGTCGAGAAATTACTTCTAGGACTAAGATTGCAGCAAGACTTATTTGGCCTTGGGAAGAGGCGGTGGTGACAGGGTGTGTGAGATGAGAGGCAAGCACTCACGTTCAATGCAGCGGCATCCCATGCGCAGGCAACGAGCATAAGCTTCCAATGAGGATTCACTGGAGAACTGATCTCCTGTCAAGTACCTATTTCATGAAGGGGGAAAAAACCTTACATGATCCATGGAGAGTTTGTCATAAACATCTCAGCAAGTTATGTGGGACTTGAATAGAGTTTCTGACAACCATATTTTATATGCACATTTATATTTTTCAAGTGGAAGACCCTCAAGGACTTGCGTTGGACATCTCATTTTCCTTCTCCCACCATTTCCTCTTTTCCTTCCCTGACAGTCCCCACAGACTTTCCCCCTTTCCTGCCTCCTTCTCACCCACCAGCCAACCTATCTTCATCTGCCCCCCTGTCTTCAGCTATCTCGCCCCCTGTCTGCCTCTCCCCAGTGAAACTCTGGCCAAGCTGCACAGTGCCAGCTGAGCTGGACCCAGTTGTACAGTGGGGAACCTGCAAGGACTTGCAGGGCGTACCTCATTTTCCCTTGTATCCCCTTCCCCACACTATCACCTCTGTCCATCCTCCTGGCAACTCTAGTATCCTCACCTTTCCCTGCTTCCTTTGCTCCTTCCCACCCACCGATGAATCAACCTTTTATCCCCTTCCTTCCACTATTTCCTCTTTCCTTCCTCCTGGCAGCCGCCATATGCTCACCTTTCCTTATGTCCTCTCCTTCAAACCCACTAAACAACTTACCTTTTATCTGCCCCCCATCTTCACCTATATTTCTCAATTTACTTCATTTACATACTGCCTTCCTCCACAATGGGGACCGAAAGCAGCTTACATCATTCTCCTTCAGTTCATATTATCTTCAAAACAACTCTGAGAGATAGGTTAGGCTAAGAATATGTGACTGGATTGAGTTACCATGGCAGCAAGCTTCCGTGGCAGAATTAGGACTCAAAGCTGGCTCTTTCAGATTCTACTCTGAAACTCTAACCATTACACTACACAGGCTTTTTGGGACGGGGTCCTGTTAAACTGTAGCAAGCAGCCAGGTCTGGATGATTCATGCCAGTCATATGCTATCAGGTCACCCAGTGATTGCTGGCATGCCTGGCCCCAATGAGTCTTCCCTCAAAGTCCAAAACAGTCCTGGAAAGGGCCTTGCCCCACCCCCTGCCTCTTCTTGACAGAAACCAATCATGGAATTCTGGCTAAACTGGTATGGTTGCCTAGTAACTGCCACAGAGGAATCTGGTTAAAGCTACAGGTGCTCCTTATACCATTTTGTTTTGTTTTTAACCCCCCCTTTTTTAGATTTCCTATTTTTTCTGAAAACCTGGTGCACAGTTCATGTATATAGGAAGATTTGTCCAATCATGACTCCCATCTCCAGATTTAAGTATCCTCAGATAAGGGTCTCTTGGCTATTAGTATATAACATGATGATAATGAGGGTCATTGAAAGAAGGCCTATGGGACTGGCATGCTGCTAGGTGTGTTCTAACAAAACGTGCAATTGACAGTTCTGTGATTCTTCCTGCACACTTTTTTTTTAAGCAAAAAGAAAACCGCAGGAAGGTTAAAACCAGGAGCACAGGACCACAGTGAGGAGGAAAGATGCTTCTTAAACCACCCTTCCTTTTCTGTAGACTGTCAGCTCAAAAACACCTCCTCCACCCATGTGAGGAAATATATGGGGTTGGATGCAGTGATACAAGAGCAGAAAGCAATGACTGTCATGGATGTTTCCTGTATTCCCCTTCGCACAGCAGTCGTAACTGATTGTGGGAAGGTTGATTCCTTGAGTCACAGAGCCCATGTGGACTGACAGCTATGTGGGTGGGGGGACTGCAGCATGAAGGACAAAAGGGGGCAAACCACTCTCTTTTTTGCCAGCACAATGACTTTGCCCTCTCTTCAATGCAGTTCCCCTCTATGTAGCTATTGATTTACAAGGACTCTGTGATCCCAGCAAGGACTGCTGGGGAAAGGGAACCAAGGAAATATCTATGATCCTTATAGCCACTGATCTTCCAAGGGACAAATAGCCCGAAGAGAAAGTATTAGGCAACCCCTCCTTCCCATGCCAGTCCTCCACTCCGGATTTCTAACACTTTCATTAAAAAATAAATAAAGTTAGAAGACATGTCCTGGAATAGAATCTCACATATAGCTTGGACTCTGATGGGTTGGAATTCTGGAGAAAGACCAAAATGTTAACTAAGGACTGAAATGGTCCTATGGCTCTCCAGAATGTTTGCTGGTGCTTTGCTACAAGTCTGTGTGTAAAGGCCTTCACTGGGAAATGTTAAGAGGTAACCCATATTACCTTCAGCACCTCTTTTTAAAAGTAACAATGTACACATGCCAACATGCTGGCATCTGAGATCACAGCAAATTCTGTAACTGAGATCCCCAAGCGTACTTGCTGCACCATCTGCGTAAGTGGTCCTAAGAAGTGGGGGGCGGGGGGGGGGCGGGGGGAGAATCCAACAAATCATGCAAACAGGATCTCATAAAAGGAACAAAGCAAGCAAGATAGAAAGCATCATAAAGCAGCTTCCCCTCTTCTCTTACGTATTATGCGAGGAGGAAATCCAGTAGTGGGAGAGGGGATTGTTCATGTCTTCTGGATGAGCAATATCGAGTTCCGAGTTCCAGATGCTATTCTCTTTGGAGAACATGAAGGTGAGAAACTGCCCATGGAGAAGAAACAAGGGAAGAGAGAAAACACACATACAGCATTAATTAAAAAAACATTCCATCTATTAATTTATATACTACCTCAGAGACTCCCAATGCATCCCCCCACCAAATGTACAAGGACTGAAACAAGCTAACCGCTGAACAGCCCCAGCTCCATTCCCAGAAAATCCAGGCTGCAGAAGAACTTGCATACAGTCTAAAACAAGACAGATTTTGACATATTTTACTTACTGAAGAAGAGAAGGTGAGCTCTCTTTTCGTTCTGACAGCAAATAATTCGGCACAGGTACACAGCACACACTCCCCCCCCCCACACACGTTCATCTGTCAAGCCTGACTGAAATCCTATGCTGGCCAAATCCATAGCAGCATCCAGGGGATTTTGCACTCACACAGCAGCTCCTTGTGCAGCTACCCAAGCAAAGTGTATCTGTTTTGCACAGATAGCAGCCTGGTTTAGAGGAGATGCTGCGTACATGAAAAATTCACTTTGTTGCTGTTCCATTTAAATCAAGCCTCATTTAGAGTTGTTCATGAAACGGTGGGGCAGGAGAAGCACAAAGGCCATTAGCTGTCTGTATGACTGGTAACATGGCAACCAGGGCTGGGATACCAGCAAGAACACTGCAAGATTAAGAGCAGTAGAGCAATGAGGCAAGAGAAATCAGAACTAGACAACAGTTAGGTGAACGTGCCTCAATCTTTAGCCTCTTTCGTCTTTTGCCCCACTTTCTCCTTGCATGCTGCATGTTTAGGATTCACTGATCTAACTCCAGTTTGTTATGACATCCAAATGCAGGAATTGTAAACCATGATTTACTGACATTTTAGAATTCCTGTTTCTGGGAAAAGATACAAACCCCAATTTGTTAAGGTGCTTGAATGTGGCCATTAGGACCTAGAGTGAGTTCAGTCTTTGTATATCTGAAGGAGGGAGTGAGGGAAGGGAAGGAGAACTAGAACTGAAGGATCATAGGCTTGTTTAGGTCACAAATTGTGTTTTATTCATTAGGAGAACTATGAGTTATACACAGCGTATGATTTTTACATTTATTTTTTATTTTCATTATTTATAGTGCACCTTTCTCACAAGAGACTCAAGGTGGATTACATAGTGTTAAGTCAAATACAATCAACAAGATGGAACATAGTGTAGCATAGCGGGTAAATGGTTGGGCCAAGAGTGAGCACTCTGCTGGTTCAAATCCCACTACTGCAATGAGCTTAGCAGGTAGTCTTGGGTAAGTCACTCCTCTTAGCCCAGCTCCTCAGCTGTATTGTGGGTATAATAATAATGCTGACTTTGTTCACTGCTCTGAGTGGGCCACTCATCTATCTAGCAGAGCGGTAGATAAGTGCAGTTATTATTATTACCCAATAAAACAGTTTAATAGGTTTTGGATTGCAGAGATCTGAAAACAAAAAGAAATCTGAAACAGAAAAATGCCCCCCCGCTTGCGTCTTTTGATCCATACCTCATCTAGGGAAAAATAAGGCTCTTCAATTTCCCGCAATGGATCCTTCAAGAAATTGAACATGAACTCCTGAACCAAGAGGAGGTCAGTAGCCCAAAGTTCCTGCAAAGACAGAGAAGGAGAATGATATCTAATGGCACCCAGCGGAATGTATATTTATGTATAAAATAAAATAAAATACTGAATGTCTGTATTCTTCCAGGAGTTCTAAGCAGAAAATTCATTCCCCAAAGTGTTTCACATACATTGTCTCAGTAATCCCTCACATTTCTGAAAAATAGGTCAGTATTACTATCCCTATACTGCAGACAGAGAGCCAAGGATGACAGTGTGGAAGACGTGGGTTGGAACGAGCTGGATTCAAATTTCTATGCATCCATGAAGTTGACTGGGTGTCCTTGGAAAGTCATTACCTCTCAGCCTAATCTAACACTACATACCACCTTAGTACGGCTGAACTGAGATCTGAACCTGGGCTCTTCGGCACTATATTGTAATGAGCTCATGCCACATCTAAGTGAGGCTTTTCTGTAATACCATTCTGAATGGGCACCCAAAGAAGTGTGTGAATGAGTCATCTGGAAAAACCACACTCGCTTACACATAGGCAAACCTTAGAAATCATTTAGATAATTCATAACTGAAAACAAAAATGGAGATCTGAGGCTCTTCTCCGGGGATCTTTGTCTTTGGAAGCTAAGTTAATGGCTATTGGAGAGACAGTCATCAAATACTATTATTTTCTGTGGAGGTCCTCAGTTTTGGAACAGCTTTGTCAGGCACTGTCAAAAACTCAAGGGGTTCAAAGGGTCAGGGGACCTTCACAAAGGACTGCCAACCCCCAAATGCAGTAGCTGTCACCAATTCCCCTACTAGTCCTAGTCAGAAACCATGGAAAAAATCCTCAGGTCTTACTAGACTATATCTGGGATCAGCTTTGCTGAGCCCAGCCAAAAAAGTTACAAAGGGCACTATTTTCAGACTGAAGCCATAAACCAAAGAAATACCACACTGCTGTAAAATATAGTATTTTATTCATCTTCTTAAATATAGTAAGTTTTAGAGAGTGTGCAGAAAGAAAAAGTAAAACAACAAAGCTTAAATATCCTAGTACTTAAACATACTTGACATGAGCTTATGCCAGTCTAACATATCTCCCAGCATCTAAACTTCCAGATTTCAAAGCATAGCTGTCAATCCAGATGGCTGGGATCCAGGCTGGACCCCAAACTCAGGACAAATGCATAATCGAACTGACCATTTTTATCCCATATTCCCTAGCAACATGGGATGATCTGGCTGTCCAATCAGAGTTTGGCAAAGACATAAGAGGATGATGTTCTGCAGTTGTACCATGCCCAAAGGTCATTGCACCAGCTCCCTCCTGAGAACCAAAACTGAGTGCAGATAAACTTAACTGTATAGAATGCTCTCAACCTTGGGTCCCCCATCCTCCCGTCATAATAGTTTCTGCCTCACACCTGGGCAGATAACAAGCCTAGACATAACTCTGGAAATGAGCTAATTCACAATCAACAGGCATTCCCATGATACATTGCAGGCCAAGGCAAGTCTGTTTCTTCACAGCACCAACCACCACCACCACCCCACCACCACACAAAAAAACCCTACCCAGTGTATGATATCAAAGTTCAGTACAGGATCTATCCATTAAATTTTTATCCTGTTCTTCTGAGGATCCCAGGGTGGCATATACGAACCCCCGAATTTTAACCTCACAGCCACCTTGTGAGGTAAATCAGGCTAAGATGAAGTGACGGAAGCAAGCCAACCCAGCAAGTTTCATGGCTGAAAAGCAATTCAAATCCAGATCTCCGCAGTCCTCGCCTGACACTCTGTTATACCACACTGGCTCTCTGGAAGCTCGTCCAAGATTATATATCTTGAAGAGCTGGCTTCACACATCTCCAAAATAAACTCTGTGTCTTCTCACACACAGAAACCATTTCATGTTAAAAACCAGCCATCTATTATGGCATCCCTCCATAGCTTTTCACAAGCCTGAGAATTCACATAATCTTCCCTCCCCAGAGTAAAAAGGAGGGCTGGGTCTGTTTTGTTTAGTTTCACATATTTTGCTCTTTGATGGCAACGCTTTCCCCTTTCATCTGGCTCTCAGAAGCAGACAGCCTTCCTTTGGTTCACTTCCCCAGTGGCCTACTGGCCTCCTTCCCTAAATGTCAGCAGGATGAAATGGGAGATTGTGCTGTGATTTTTTTCTTCTTGCATGGCGGCAGCCAAGAATGCACACTTGGGATTACAGCAGGGAGGCAGCCACACGATACAGGAACAGTTCAGACAAGAACAGAAGAAGACTGCCAATTTATCTCCTGAAACCAATCAGTTTAAAACTGAACCTGTGTTAATAGTTGTTCAGTAACATGGAATGGCATTTATAGCTCAGTCTGTTTGTGAAGGGTGGCTTAACCAGAATACCTAGGGAATCTCCCATAGGGGGTTTATGGGGCCAGACCTGCTTAGCAACTGCAATGGAAATTCATAATGTGGCCTTATCTGGGCCATTGATCTATTTAGAATTCTTGCACCCAACTCTTCGTTCATTTGAAGCAGCTTGAAACAAAAAGGAGCATCCATAAAACAAAACAAACACCTACCATTAAAAAAACTACTTTCTAAAAATAACAGATTTATTTGGCAGCCCTAGAAGTACTGAAGCTCTATATGAACTAACATAGGCCTGAAGTTTCTTTTGAAAGTCCAGTAAGGAGCAGCACTGGCTAATTTTGCCTGGTTCAAAAGAAAAATACTGGGGAAGAACTAGTAAGAAAATTTTGCTCCTTCTCAGTGTGTCAGTTAAGCGTGTCTAGGGCAGGAGAGACCTGGTTTCAAATCACTGTTTCGCCTTGGAAGCTCACTGGATGATATTTGATACTCTCTCAGCATAACTGACCTCGTATACTACATCCTGAGCTTCTTCAAGGAAGGACAAGATAAAAATATGGTTCACATTAGAGAATCGTCAAGCTGTATTCCTACCCTCCACCAGTGCCTTCTTTTCTGTTGTGCCTACTCACCATCTGGCATTCTAGTAAAAATGTCTGGAATTCCATCAGAGATACTCGGCAGTGCTCAGATCTGTCACCGCTGCTAGAAGAAGCAGCACAGAGAAGGCATTGTTGGTTAGAAAATACTACACTGCAGAATGAACAACAGCCATCTTTGCTTCCTCTGTCGTGGCCCCACCCTGAGGAAGTCAAGAAGGCGTCCATGCCTCTGTCATTCAGTGAATTATGTAAAACAGAACTGTTCAGGAGGGCTTTTCTGTAAAGGTAATAGGGATATACTATAAAAGAATGGTTCAAGAAGGCACTTTATAAAGGAAAAAAGGACTGTGGGACTACAATACTACGTATAGGATGTATTTATCTGTTCGCTGAACAATTTATTCTGTTGTCACTGCATTTCTTTCTACTGGTGTAATACCATTTTTCTGTATTGTATCTTTACAAGTGATACTTGCATCATATCTAATAGCTATGCTCAGGGCTTTTTTTCTGGGAAAAGAGATGGTGGAACTCAGTAGGTTGCCCTCGGAGAAAATGGTCACATGGCTGGTGGCCCCGCCCCCTGATCTCCACAGCACAGAGGGCAATCTAAACTCCCCTCTGTCTGGAGATCAGGGGGCGGGGCCACCAGCCATGTGACCATTTTCAAGAGGTTCCGGAACTCCGTTCCACCGCGTTCCTGCTGAAAAAAAGCCCTGGCTATGCTTGTTTGGATTTCTGTAATCCTAGTCCTAGTACATTGCTTATAAAATGTCTCATCATATTGACTATATTGACTTAACGTGGATTACACAGTGCAAGACTCAGTGAGAAACGCGAACTATAAATACAGTAAATAAAAAATATAAATTAATCGAATATGAATATGAGGAAGTGAACTCCAGCTGCTAAAAGCTTATGCTGGTAAAATGCTGGTAGTTTCTAAAATGCCCTTGCATTTGTGTTTTACTTTGCTGTTACAGACTAACACAGCTACCCATCTTCCATCTAACATCCTTAAACCTTTTTAAAACTATCCCCACCCCAAGTACAATTCAAGATAAAGGAATCAGATAAAGAAGTAAGAATGTTAGACCTCTGCACAGAGACAGGCCACTGGCAATTGGCTACCTTGCCATTGGGACCATGTAATCAGGTATACGTCCAAACTTCAGGAGGTAATATCAGACCAAAAATGAAAACTTAACTAGACTCTTCAGAAACTTCAGACTTCAAATGCTGAGAAAGCAGCAACTGGCATAAAAACCAGTTTAGCTGCTGTTACTTTGGTAGTCTGCAACCAGATCTCTCCTCTACAGGCTACTGGAGCTATTTTTGAGTATCCCTGATTAAGAGATTCCACTACCAAATATCTCAGCTGGACATTTTGACCACAAAGTTGCTCATTTAAGAAACCCTGAGAATGGAGAATAGAGTCCTGCTGAGAAAGCTGGCAGTGTACTCCAAGACTAAGAGTAAAAATCAAGTGTCAAGCATGCACACAATTCAGAACTACAACTCTTGCAGACCAAAGTAAAAGAACAGTTTACCTTTCTAAGAATGGTACAGACATCTGCAAAAGAAGAAATGTAAAAGTCAGACACAATGTTTGCATTGTGAAATTGTTGCTGCTAAGGTGCATTTCTGTATTACTTTCTCTAAAGTGGCTCCAAACCACAGTAGCAGTCAGAACTGTATGTGCACACCTGCCAACAGCATCAAAGGTGGGGTTCATCAATGATTTTCTGAGCATGGTTACAACTTGCCAGGGATAGGCAGAGGACTGGAGAAAGGAACCTTATCTGCACTATCCACTGATGAGCACAGTTCCTTAACTGGTCCGGAGATCTAAGCAGACATGTTTGCTTTCATACAAAACATGCAACACCTTCTTGCTAGATTCAGGACTACTGGCTTTATCTAACGTGAATTTAATAAACTCACAAGCAGTAAAAAAAAAAAAGGAAGCATCTGAAAAGGAGGAGAGAAAAGAAGGGAGCTAGATGTTATAGAACAGCAACTGTTATTAAAATTAGAAGCATCTCACCCCTTTTTGTGCATTGTACATCAAGCTCTGGTACAACTGGGCAAATTGTCCGTATGTGATATCTCCATTCCTTTGCTCCATGTCCTAGAAGTTGAGATGGGAGGTGGGGAGATTATCTTAATAAACCCTACATCCTCAGTCACAAATCAACATGGTGTATTTTGGTTAGTCCTCCTTGTGAAACATACAACTCATACAAGGGGGAGGGAGTCCAACCATGTTAGGGCTAATTAAAAAAATAGAATCCTCCTGGGTCCATCGGGTATTTTAAACATTCAAAATAAGAAACTAACACTGAGGATATCTTAGGAAAGAGACTTAACTAAAGGTGCAACTAAACAAAAAGTTTTAAGATACATAACAGCCCCCCACACACACACACATATTTGTTAAGGTAAATCTTCACCCTCCTTCCCCTCAACTTGGAAGAGAGAGGAGAAGGACAAGTTGTGCTGTTTTCCCAATAGAACAGTGGTCCCTGCTATTAGACCTGAGAGGGGAAAGATAACATCATACAAGAACCTGTCTTTTCCCTCTTACGTGGTCTAACTGCAGCCTGGGGGGGGGGAGAGGCCATTTCTACTGGGAATCCAGTACTGGGGGGGGGGGAGGTGGCAGAGAGTTTAACCCTTTCTACCATTACCCCAATCGAAATAAGGTCCCCATGTGGGTGGTTTGTACGCTTAAAAAATAACGTAATAACAACAACATTTGATTTATGTACCAACCTTCAGGACAACTTAATGCTCACTCAGAGCAGTTTATGAAGGATGTTATTATTATCCCCACAACAATCATCCTGTGAGATGGGTGGGCTGAGGGAGCTCCAAGAGAGCTGTGACTGACCCAAGGTCACCCAGCGGCTTCAAGCAGAGGAGTAGGGAAACAAACCCAGTTCTCCAGATTAGAGTCCTGCTGCTCTTAACCACTACACCAAACTGGCGTACACCAAACCACTACACCAAAGTTGAGAGATCTGATCACAGACCTCCTAAACCTCAGAGATCTCCTAAACCTTATCTGATGGCATTCTAATGTGTGATCTTGAGCATGTGCCTTGCTGGGTCAGATCAAGGCCCACCTCAGCTAGAATTCTCACCAATTATCCCAGTAACCAGCAGCTAATCCTCTGGAAAATGGCTAGTGGTTCATCAGTGACCACCTCCTGGCCAGCCTAGGAAACAGCACACAGATCATTTTGGCTGTAAATGCGATGCAACTTCTCACTTCTGCTCTCAGCTTTTGCAACACTATTTGAGAGGGGATGAGTGGAGCGTCCTGCTGTGCTGTAGAAAAGTGGCTTGATGATTTTCTGTCCCGAGGGAGTAATTTCATGATATAATGAAGAGTTGCGCCTCAGAGTGAGGGATAGAACATGTATCTTTTGGGGAGCCTTCAGCCATTATAAATTCAGTATGTTTATTTGGAAGTACTTGAAAGAAAATGAAGGTATAGTGTGTATAGGGGGGTGGGCGTGGGGTATGATTGACAGCCAAACCAGTCTCCATTTTTGAAATGGGAATGAGACCATTTCCGCATAGGTTATCTGCCCCAAATTCAACGCTGTTGGGAAATGGGATTCCCCACCCCCTGTTTCCCCACAGCATTATGCCACATTCAAGCACCTCCCAGGGGTTTCCCTTCTCAAACCAGTTTTGCTCTGAAGTTTTGAGAAAGATTGCAGTAAAGCCTGGATGGCTGCTGTGTGGGTGGGAAAGTTTTGATTTTCCCATCCACGTGGCAGCTGTTTTCCATGACCCTGTACCCCCATAGCCATTTCCTCCCCTTGCTCGGGAGTTTTTTTAAAAAAAAAATCAGTACTAAAATGTAGTTGTATCAATATAGTGTTCGGGTCCAGCAGCAACTAGATTTCCAGAGTATGAGCTTTCAAGGGTTCAATCTCTTTTAACTCTTGCAAGCTTGTGCCCTGGAAATATAGTTGGTCTCTAAGGTGCTTCTGGACTCGAATCTTGCTCTTCTACAAATTAAGATGGCTACCCACCTGACAATATAATGTTGTAACAATATATGTAACAAGCTCAGTGAATGCCCAGCTTGCTTTTTTTTTTTAAAAAAAAGTAAGTCTCTTACTCTTTCCCTTGCAGAGATATAAGGGGATTGGCGTATTTTCACAATGAAAGGAGATACAAATGTACTTTTTTTAAAAGAAGTCAAAGAACTTGTTACACCTATAGTTACAATGGTATAACTTTAGGAAAGTAGTCGTGTTGCTCTACAGTAGAACAGCAGGATTTCAGTCCAGTGGCACCTTAGAGACCAATAAGATTTCCAGGGTATGAACTTTCTAAAGTCAAAGCTCCTTTCTTTAGATAGCTATATGGTATAATTGATGTGCCCTGTTTAGCCCAGGGAAGCCTGATCTCATCACATCTTGGAAGCTAAGCAGAGTTGGCCTTGGTTTGTAATTGAGTGGAAGACCTCTAAAGAAGACCAGGGCTGCAAACGCAGGCAATGGCAAACCATCACTGTTAGACTCTTGCCTTTAAAACCCTAGCATGGGTTACCATAAGCTAGCTATGACTTGACAACACTTTCCATCACCATCATAACTGGTGCAGCATAATAGTTGAGTGGTTGGGATGCAAGCCAGCACTCTGTTGGTTCAAATGCCACTACTGCCATGAGCTCAGCAGATGGCTTGAGGAAACCGCTCCTCTCAGCCCCAGCTGCATTTTGGGGATAATGATAACACTGACTTTGTTCACTGCTCTGAGTGGGCACTAATCCGTCTAGAAGAGCGGTATATGACCACACTGCTAGTATTGTTTTAATACCATTTTTTTAAATGCAAAAGCCCCAGTTGCCCACAGGAGGGGATGTGGCTGTTGTTGGGGGTCGGGGCCGGGGAACCTGCCAGGCGGAAGCCCTGCTGCCACTGCACTTCATCAACAGTTGTACCAGCCGTGGGGAAACCACATAACTCTTCCCTGTATGGAAACCACCTGAGTGACCTATAACGTTTTCACCAAGAAAGAAACTAAATGTGGAAGAGACATTATTATGGTGCCACTCACAGCAATGGCTACCAAGAGATGAAGAAGTGAAGAGGGGCAAAAGACACAACAAAACAGTAAAGTACTTACTGTTAACCTTTCCCGTAGAAACCTCATGCTAGGGACTCGGTAATTGACTTGAGAAAGCATGTTTTTCAAATCCTTCGCAGAAATCCTAGGGGCAAATGAAAAAGAGAATAATTATTATGCGGGACAGCACTGCCACATGTTCACAGTGGGGTTCCTCCTAAAACCTACTGGGCTTTCCCTTTTTAACCTAGTAAAGGGGACGGATAAGTCACCTAGCAAATCAAAATGCAGTTGGAAGGATTCAAGCATAAACATCAAAGCCAGCAATGATCCTTAGATAAGCAGAAGAGAAGCAGAATTTCCAAATGACGATGTTCAGAGCCGGCTCTACTACAGCTGTAATTCCCGAGTATCTTTTCCAAACTGGAATAATTTCAAAAACATCCCCCTTCCCCCTCATAATGGGTTTAGAAAATACAGAAAAACAAGATAGTTTCTTTCTCAAGCAATTTTTGAAAAATTTTAAAAGGTGCTAGGAAAGCAAGTTTTTCCTTCAACAAGTATTAGGCAAAAATGATTATATTGTAAGATATACTGAGGGTTGTACATCTGCCGAATGGCTTTCTCAATAGAGTCAGAGAGATGGTCTAGTAGTAGTGATGGTCAGACTCACCTTATCCTCCCCAAAAATCACTGGATTGAGCTTCTGGTCAATTACACCCCCCCCCTTTAATCTCACATTTTTAAGTAATGGGGTTAAATGGTTTATTGCTGAGCCAAGCTAGTTTAATATCCAGTAGGGTATGATAACATAAGCAGTGCTATGACTTACCACAATCTTTATCTGCAAATTGGTAGAGATTCTACCCGTTGTATTGCTTTTGCCAGCATCTGATGCCATTCACCACAAAATGCTGGTGATCTGAATGCAAGACCTGGTAATTAACTGTGGGTCTCCTGCTATCTAGTTAGCCTGCTCCTACCTCTCAGGAAGGGTGGTAATGGGCAACAACTCATCTTCGTTCAATGAGTTTCAAGGATACAAGGATATTAGTTGAAACTGAGTTTTGAAAAAATGGAAGAAGCAGTCCAAAGTACCGCAAGCTTATCCTTCACGGTGCATTCCTTCGTAGGTTCAGTCTCAGAGTATGCTGCTTGCTTTATAGCAGGATTTGAGTCCCGTGGCACCTCAGGGATGAACAAGATTTTCAGAGCGTGAGCTTTCAGAATCAGAGCTCCCTTCTTTAGGTATCTGAAGAAGAGTGCTCTGACTTTCGAAAGCTTACACGCTGAAAATCTTGTTGGTCTCTAAGGTGCCACTGGACTCTGATCCTGCTGTTCTACTGCAGTGCAGACCAACAGGGCTACCCACTTAAAACTATACTCATTTTATGTATCACCGCCTTGTATCTTTTGAGCCTTCAGGTTGGCATACAGAAATCCAGTCAGTTGTTTTTCGACACAGCGCTGTCACTTGCTAATTAACCACGGCTTATGTTTGTCCAGGGAATCTCTCTTCCACGAAGCAGAAGAGAGGAGAAACCCATGCCTAATTATTCACTACAACTGAAGCCAGCCAAATGATGACTGATGAAACCCAAGCAAATCAGTTTCAGATGATGAAGCATCATCTGGCAGAGGAACCACGTGCTTCTGGCACACTAGAAGTGATGTTTCTCTTCTCCCCAGGAAAAGAGACTGGAGCTCGCCCCTCCATGGCAGAACAGGAAAGCAATGAACTTAATCCAGTTAAACAAATCCTCCCCAGCTGAACTCCTGAGAGATGCACGTTGCAGACAGACAGCCTTGGAGTTTGAGGATTAGCTGCAGTCATTAGGTCAGGAAATTGAACTCAGTAACTATTCATTTATTACTTCCAGATCTTAGTGGGTGAGAAAAGAGTGTCTACATTCCAAAAGGGGGAAGGGGAACAAAAAAGCTGTGCAAATGGGCCAGTGGCCATGAATCAGTTTTCTAGGCTGTAAACATTTGTAAGAGGTACAAGTCCTTTCTTTCTATCTTCCTGACCCTAAACTGCCCTTCCCATGAGCAGGGATTCCGACAACCGCTGCAAAACCAACTGCATGGTGCAATCCTTCGGTATGTTACCAAGCAGAAATATCAAAGGTTGGTATATGCTTTTGACTACAGGCTTTACATCATTACTCCAACTGAGATGTTGCCAATAAACAGCTAAACAGAACCTCCATGTACAGAGACAACATACATAGTTTCTATAATGATAACCCAGTCAAATACAAACATTTCAGAGACCTGACAAAAGACGGGGTGAAGACAAACATAAGATTTTTAGAATAACAGGGCTGCTCTAGAAATGTCTAAACTACACTCAATCCAAACACACCTTTCCTCTCAGGGTTCAGATGCACAGAAAAAAAGTTTAGCAAGTTTCCAGAAGACCATATTATAAACTGGTTGATGCCTGTGACATCTCCAAGAACTCCAACCCATACCCTACCCACTCCATTCAAATGCACAGAGTGGCACGGCACTTTCCAAAACAACCATTTCCTTTTTTTTTATTAATAAGGTGACAAATGAAAGGATAAACGTACATGAGGTTGTTTCAGTAGCAAATTTGGATTCCCCGAGAGACCTCCTGTACACAGTGTTAACATTACAGCTACCTTCACTCAAGGAATTGCTCCACTTAAGTGTGAGCTATGCAGCATGATTAGAGAACCAGTACGAGGGACTGGTCAGCACTTCCAGTCTCTACTAGGGAACAAACACGCAGTTACATGAGCTCCAGCAGAACAAGGGTGAGCATTCAACAACCTAGCCAACCAGGAAATGAACAAAAATGTACAGCGAGACTGAAAAATGGGTGTCACCCTTTCCAGAGCTGCCTGCACCTTATTAGGGAGGATGGAAAACTTGGCCTTTAGATCCAAATCCACACATTCCCCTTTTAAACTACTTGGCAACTGATTTGCCAAGGAAGATTTATTGTCAGAGTTTTCCACAAAAGGCCCATAACGAAGATAACAAGTCATCCAGATTTCAAGAGACCCTACTGTGGGAATCTGTCCAATTGTGCCTTTTGCACAAAAAGAAGGCTATTTATTCTTCTTAAAACAAGGGCTCCCTTTTAATCTCCCCAGCCAGTTGCATCTTTGTTCTTTCCCCTCTCACCCTGGGGACGGAGGAAACATGAACATACAGTAGAGTTTTCTTTAAGCAGGCTTAGGCACACGTACAAACTCAAGTGTAAATGAGAAAGGCTCATTTGTAGCACCAGGCTGGGTTATTGTATCTCTAGAGCGTGTTAGCATTTCTGTGCTTTGCAGGCATTATCATCTCAAATACTCTGTGCCGAGTATTCGGAAAGCAGGTGGTAACCATCTTTCGAAGCTCATCAACATGCACATTATGAAAGATGTGGGCTCCCTCTCTGACAGATGTTGCCCATTCTTTGTATGCATGCCACCTCAATGTTACAGGCTGCCTCCATCCCTGCTCATAATCAAGTAGCAGCCAACCCAAGGCCTCCCGCCAGGACCAAAAGTCGGGAGAGTGACCACACAAGGGAGAAAGGATGTAAGTGGCACCAATGCCAGGCTGCTCCTGGCACTAGAAACACAGCTAAAGGGAAACATTTCTTTTATTTGTTTGGGCAAAGGGGGGGGTCACTTCTGGCATCCGCAACATTCAGTACAAAGTAAGTCTCCTGTGACTTGCATGGCTGTATAGAATAAATTCGGCTCCGTTCAAACTTCATGCAAAACCCCAGTTGAGTTCATTAGGACACCTGTTAACTACGATGGTCATAGTCCATTAAACCAAAGACCTAAAACCATGGTTTGAAGTGAAGATGGTTTATTAATCACAGTTTTAACAATGGTTTTGCACGGTGGGACTATTCTGGCTTGTTCCCAGAACAGCTGGGAGCTGGAAACCCTATGAATGACTTCCAGCATTTGAGCCTGAGGAAAAGATGGCGTCATAAAGATGCCATTGTCATGAACTTCCCTAGCAGTCTTTCCCCTGCTGAGGAAGTCCTGGAACAGAACACTAAGTCATTACAGGAACTGCGCTCCACTACTCCTCATGAACTGAGGCACTGACTCAGCTTGTGGAAAGGAACCTAACGTGGGACCCAGCCTGGGGGTAACCAGGCAGTGCCCGGCAAATGGCAGGAAGGTTGCTGGGGGGAAAATTAAAAGGAAAAATAAGACCTCACCTACTTACAGGAAGTTCTGAGTGCTTATCTGGGCTACACAGACTAGCCACAGCAACTCAAAACCCTTCTGTCCCTTAACTGACACTTGTCATAGGTCTCCTTGAGCAATGAAACCAGCATTCGTTGAAGCAAGCCAGGAGCAAGTGATCCCCTGTGAGCCAAATCCTAGTTTCATGAACCAAAATTAAAATTACACCATCATTTCACATTATGTTTGAACCAAGAATCTGCTAGTGCTGCGCCTCTCATCAGTGTATCACTTTCAAGGCTTTCAAAACTCTTAGCTCAAAAACATTAACAGATTGTGCAGGCTGGCGTTCATTTTATTTATTAAAATATTTATGCTCTGCCTTCCCTCTTGGCTCAAACTGGTTACAGCTTGGGAGAACAGAGTCCAAAATTGCCCGCTCAACTACAAAGCTCACTAGGGAAACTTGGGGCCATTCACTGTCTCTCAGCTTAACTAGCCTCCCTTAGAGGAAGGATAAAATGGAGGAAGGGTCAACTGTGTACGTTGTCTGGAGCACCTTAAGAGGAAGAGCCAGATTAAAGTGTATCACGTAGACACTGAGAAACCATGCACCTAAGCAATACAGATCAACCTTCTCTGTTGGAACTGCCAAGGGAAGAGTCTTGCCTCCCTAAACAGTCACACCTTTCCCTAAACATTGCATACCCATAAACAGGGCTCTGAGATTGCCAATAAAAGGCAGAAAGGGAAGAAATCTCTGGAGGAGTACACACCTTACTCCTCTTCTTATAGGAACATACAACACTGGGGGCAGGGGAGATCCTATAGATTATCAAATCCATCCAGTGCTTAGTTGTCATGGCAACACAGGAGTTATTTATGGCTAGATCAACACACAAGTCAGATGGCATCTTTAGTAAGTTTTCTTGCCATTGGCTGTAAGGTCAGCATCCCCTTCCCCCATTCCCCCTTTATACAATGTAATGGTAATGGTTAAATCATTTCATCTTTCTAAGAGAAGAGCTTTTTTTAAAAAAATCAATACTGAAAGGTTAACATACTCTCTTAAGTTCATTAAAGGAAATCTATGTCAAAAAGGAAAAGAACCTAGAAGTAACAGGACAGGACACTAAGATGTAAGGGCAGGAGTAAAGGATTAGAGGCACTCTATACAGTGCTGTCATTAAAAATGAGAGCCTCTTCAAAGTACATTAGTCATTTTGAAGGGATGATATTACTACCTAATACATTTCCGTGCCCCTGCTGTAGAAGTCAACATTATCATTCATTTCTTCAGGTCCATTTTGAATGTAAGGAAACTAATAACACTGAATTAAACACTTGGAGCAACGTCTGTTCTATTTATTGTCACTGATGTTTTGACAAATTGAATAACACCTTTGAATAAGACTGCCTCATTTTACGTTTTCTGTTTTTGAGATAGATTACATACGCACAGACACATACGGAAACAGAGTTGAGAAGTATGTTGCAATTTTTTTTAAAAAAAAATGACAGCAGACTCTAAACCCATAGCCTTCCCCCAACCTTAATTTAACAAATCTGATCCGCTTGGTAACTCACATTAGTAAGCCAACTATACCAGCTTCAGTAGATCTACTTGTCCGAGTAATATATATTCAACTTTTGTGCAACATCAAGCAACAGTTCTCAACACAGTGCTATGGGTCACTTTAAAAAAATTACCTCCAGTACTTTGTTTTCATCTAAAAGTGGTTCTGAAATAACAAAAAGAAGTGCCACACTATTTACCTGTCCTCTCTGTTGCGATCAACCGAGTTGAACTGCTTTCGGAGCCATCTGAAAAAGAAACATGTTTAGAAATTTAAATCTATTATCCACTGCACTTTCCATGTGCAGGTGACACATGTTTGACCAAAAAGAACGAGGTACACAGATCTCAACTTCTCAAGTACATTCTGTTCTCTCCACAAAATCGAACGAAGAAAAATAAAGAAATAGAGGCTGTGCCTGTGGAGTGGCTGTAGTGTCCGAATAGGATCTGGGAGACCCAGGTTTCAATCCCCGCTTTACCACAGAATTTTCTGGGTGACCTTTGGTCAGTCACACCCTTAGCCTAAACTTCACCACAAAGCTGTTGTGGACATAAAATGGGTGAGAAAAGAATACCCTGAGTGCCTTCAAGGTAGGATAAGATAAAAAATGAACTAGATAGGTGTGTTCTCTTTCCCGTTTTGCATCTCTAAGGCAATGTACAAGTGTTAAACCTGAAAGACTAATCAAATCAAGCATATTCAAAAACCAGGGCAAAGTTCTAAAATGTCCAGATCTTCCACTCTTGGAAGAACAATACTACAGCAAATGAAGTAAATTGTGTATGAATGTCCATCATTTATTTTTCACACACATTGTGGACTTCTGTCGCATGCACAGGATCAGATATATTAAAAAAGAGGAAAAAGATGCATGCCAAGCAGGAGATTAAATGAAAGCCCCACTACACCCACCTGCCTGCACTTGCTTTCCTGATGCCAATTTTTGTTTTACCTTTCAATCTGCAGTGGGGTAGCAGCCTTTAAGGTATCCGCCACAAGCCAATTCAACCCTTTGATCCACATGTTGACTTCATCTTCGGAAGTGGCTGTGAAAATAAAGAACCAAGTGGACATATAAAGATATGAGGCAGGCACTGACCCCATTTCCATGTAGGAAGTCCCCACGCAGCTGGCTTGTAATTGGAGGAAGCTAATCCTATTGGGTTTATAAATTATAACAGAGCATTCCGAGAAGAACCATTAAAGGAAAACAACATCCCTGGGCACTGATGACCGATACACTTCTCCCTTAAACAAAGAAGGCTTACTTTTCATCATCCATGACAGGCTTGTCCATAGCTGTCTAGTTGTGTTACGTGAGAACTGCCTACAGATGATCAGGCAGGAAAGCATGTACAGATTGTAAGAAATCGATATATTTGCTCCCCTTCAGCCAGCAGAGCGCATGACACCAGGGGACTTAATTTTCGTATGTCAGAGCAACCAGTCAGTGTTTGGAAAGGATAACCATTTTGAGGGGGTTTGTTTAAACAGCTTTTTATAGACCAATTCGCTCAACCAAACTGGATCGCTGGAAATGTGCCACTGCATGGGCGTGCACCAAGCTCTTTTCCTCACGGGGCTTTTTTGTCAGTTCTCTCCAGCGTTCTGCACACGCAGACAAAAATACCCTGATTCATTCTCCAAACGGCTTCCGAGGCTTTTTTGCATTCTGCACAGAGAAAGGCTGCATCTGCTGCAGAACTGATCTTTCCCCAGCTTTTCTCCCTGTGCACATAATGCTGATGTTTTCTTTTCAGCCAAGTCAAACTGTTGCTTGTTTGAAGAGCAGAATTGTTTTCTTCAGTGTGGCCTGGCCCTGCCTTCTGCCCTCCCCGTTATCCTCCTGCATCCTGATTAGTCAAACAGCAACCAATAGAGCTTTAAAAATAAAAATAAAAACAACAACATTGCAGTGTTATTTTTAAAAGACCCTTGCCACTGATGGGGGGAAATTACTGAAAAACAGTTAACAGAACTCTGCAGAGAGGCCTGAATCCTTAATATTTTAGTTTCCTTCCACAACACATCAGCCAGTCAACCGACAGAAATGTTGTCACTGTTTGTTATACGCTGCGTGTAGCAGTAAGAAGGAAATCATTTTCTGACCAACACAAAGTACGTAGGATACCCTTTTGTACAGGGGTCTCTGTGCTTCCAGAACCTTTCAATCCATTCTTTTTTTGCCTTTTTATTTTTTAAAAAAGAAAAGGTTGGGTTGGTGCTTGAAAGGGGGGGGGGAATACCCTTGCAAGTTTCCTCAGCCAATCCACTGACAAAGCATTTGTGTCCTCAGCAGATCAACTGACAAAACCTGCATGTCCTCTTTCCCCAGAAAACCCGGTGTAAGTGTGCAGATGAAAAACACCTTTAGGTGTTCTATTCAGT
This sequence comes from Eublepharis macularius, assembly GCF_028583425.1. NCBI lineage: Eukaryota > Metazoa > Chordata > Lepidosauria > Squamata > Eublepharidae > Eublepharis > Eublepharis macularius. The sequence continues at coordinate 142,196,304 of NC_072794.1, read as the reverse complement.
GAAATGGTTGTGGGATTGTTCTCCAACATTGACACTACCTATTTATTTAGAAAATGTATAAGCCATGTCTTCAGAGACTTGCTCAGGTTAGGTTACAAAATAAAATGTAATAGAATTGTAAGAATAGCACAGCCAATTTTTGGTAGATTGAAGATGGCACAATAAACATGGGGCAAGAAAAAAAGTTCCACAATTCCTGATCACTTATTTATATTCTGAATGTTCTTGATCCTCGTTTTCTATCAGTAGATTCTCAAGCTGGTGAACAATTACAAAAACCAATACTTATCCAAAATGTTAAATTATAGGAGAAAAACAGCAATAAATGAAGAGCTAGTCAGCTCACTATAAAAAAATGTAAGATCCATTTGAAGGATAAACCAATACAAGAAAACCATTATATAACTATTAAAAGAATAAGAGTTTAAAAGCTTTTGGGGTTGAATTACTGGATTTATTACTTGGAAAACTGTCAGGTTCTTCATATAAAGCCCTTCATGACTGCCTTTCCAGGTATGAACCTGCGCACTAGCTTAGATCTTCTCAGCAGTCCTTCTTATTCTTTTCCTTCCACCACAACTGGTATAAATATCTTCTGCAAAGAGTCAAGCATTTTCCAAGATCAGGCAATTCTGGAATAGCCTACCAGAATGTGTATGAAAGGCTCCCTGCCGGCTGACATTCAAAAGAGCAAGCAGAACAACTTTATTTCAGAGCGCTTTCACTAACTGGGGTTTAGTCCATTTTTTCATGTTTTTGGTTTTATATTGATGAAAAAGTTGAAGTTTTGCAAATGTTGGAAGGGGGCTGAATTTGCTTTAACTGTTGTGATTTTTTAAAAAAAGAATGGTTTAATATGCAGAACTACATTCAGCAGAAATTGGAAAGGCAGCATCTACATTTTTAAAACGTATAAAAACCAATCATGAACTTCCTGTTTATATTGGTACAATAACATAATTAACATTATTCACAGCAATACAGAATACAATGACAAGCAGGCCCACAGAGAGTAGAAAAGACTGCATTTCTCCAAAGTTGTCACAGCTTCCGAAGCACAAGGTTCGGTATAGTTTAGAGAGAAGCGTTAGTTAATTAGATTAATATTAATGAACATATATAAAGTTCGTATTAAAATGTCTGTGCATAGATATAAGGTGATGCCAAAGTTGAAAAAGACTGCATTTAAAAGTGATTCAGTGAGTGTGTGTGTGGGGGGGGGGTGAATTATGTTACATCTAAGAATAGGACTGACAAGTTTTAATTTTTTAAATTACCGATTAAAAGCTTTAGTCGATTAATCAATATTAATTTGTGGGAGGGACATGGAAAAGCACATGAGGGAAACAAAAAGCAAACAACATTGCTGATGGCTTCTCCTCCTGGCAAAGTGGTACCTAATGTTTGATAAACTTCAGGTTATCAGACTTCCTTCAAGTGGGCACCTATACTGACTTGTGAATATGCTAATTCATTTAAATATTATTAATTAAAGGTAGATAAATTGAGCAATTTTAACAATAAAAGTTTTAGAAGAAATGAATGTTGGGGGGGGGAGCCATTAGTTGGTGGGAAGCTCTATTTAATATAAATGTAACACATCCACAAGTATACTCCAAAGAAAACCCCCATTAACTTGAGATAAACAACATGATGATCCTTATTAATTCTGGTACTCGATATACATGGGATGTGATGAGCCCCTCCATGCAAAACAAGTGTTCATCATCATCAACACCAGCAGGGCTGGCCATAGATTGGGTTCACATAGCAAGCAGTGAAAAAAACTCTATAACCAGCTTGGGGAGGGGGGTCAGTGCAGATGGCCTTAGCAGAGGCTCACTGGCATGAACCTATGGGAGGGTCTTTGGGGCCAATGCCCCAACTGTGGAACTTTCTCAGGAGCTGAGAATGACTGGTTCTCAAAAGGCCATCTAGATCATTCTCTAGATCTTCCCAGACGACCTGTGAAATGGATCAATGAGTTAAATAGCAAGGCAATGGAGAATATATTAATCGCTAGCATTGCTGAAATTTCTTTGATGTACATTGTTTCTGAAGCTGTTTTATTGATTTTTTTTATTTTATTCTATTTTGTAGGAAAATATTTTCTACAGCCTTGGAGAATTTTCATTTGAAAGGCAGTTTACAAGCGAAATATATAAATGTTCAGAAACTTCAGGGTCCCAACAGCCGCTTTCATTTCTGCAGCTGTTACAGGCACCTGCCGAGAACCCACTTCCATCTTTTCAGTGCTGGTGCTGACCTCACTCACTCACTTTCTTCTCCTGCTGCCAGAAAAAGCCAAGCACGACTGGAAGGTGAATGAGCCCAGAGAGTTGCAAGGGAAATCCAAGTATGGGGATATGCCATCTGAATCTATACACTTAATGAGAATAGGGAGAAAGAAAAGCAACCCCACCTTGCAGGCTGAGTGTTTTCAGCCTGAATTCCATGCCATAAAGGATGACAAAGCAGTGAGACTGGTCCGGTCGAAAAGAAGGATCCTCCTGATATCGGTCAAAATCTCGGGAGTTTCTTCCCAGACGAATCTCTTGGATTTCACGAATATCAACTGTAGGAAAGGGATGGGGGACGGAAGAGAGGAGTCATAGAAACACAGAGCTGAAAAGTATACCAAGGGTCATCTAGTCCAACCCTCTGCATAATGCAGGAAATTCACTACTCCCCTTCACCTCCCCCGGGGACTCCTGCTCTGTGCCCAGAGGAAGACAAAAAAACCCCTCCAGGATCCCTGGGCTAATCTGGCCTGGAGGAAAATTCTTTCCTGACCCCAAAGTGGTGAGCAGCATTACCCAGAGCATATAAGAAAGGGCCATGAGATCCTAGCACAGGCTAATCCCTTCATGCCCTCCCAGTCTGTGTACATTCATATTGAGTCAACTGGAATGAGACTAGGACAGACAGAAAATAGGATCCCTTGCAAAGGAGGCATGCTCAGCTTCCAGAAACCCGGGTAGACACAGTCATCAAGGTACTCAGCTCCACAGAACTAAAGGTACAGAACTCCATGTTGGAACCATATAGTCTAATGTGGCCTGCTGCTCAGCTGCTGTAGGGGTCGTTTTGACAGAATTCCAAACAATTCTAAATTGCCAGTGGGTCTACCTGAGACCACTAGAGGTCGCTGTGGCACATCTCAAATTGACAGCCAAGGACATGTTCACACAAACAAAAGAGAAACACAGTAAGCACTTCGAGAGTTCCTCAGTAGCAAATGAACAAAGACAAATAAGAATAATTGTATTTCAGTAAAGATGCAAGTAAGTTGACTTAGACTTTGGGTTCCTTGTTACATGGATGTCAATAACTTCATCCAGGAGTACAACTCATTTGTCACTGGGGCTAAATTTACAGAAATAGCACTAGAATGGTAATCCAAGTAAGGATAACAATAGACTCGTGAAATATGTTCTGCTATGATTCATCCAGACACGGTTACCCTTGCTTTCCATGTTACACTAGATTTAAGTTACACACACACAGCCATCCCACCTCTAGCATCACTCCCCCAGTAGCTTTTTTGCTAAATTGTACGGTTACTACTACTGTCCAAAGGCTCACCTTACAGCAAGCCAAATGCTCATGTTTATAATTGGTCTGCTAACCACAGGGCCAAATATAAGGCATCCCATCCACCTAACTGCAGCAATAATAAGACCTGAAACTCAAACATGATCACAACTTAAAGTAACCAAGCTCCTCATGTGCTAAGGAGCAGAGTCCCCTCCACAGATTACCTCAAAGTTTTTGCTCACATTTTGACACCAACCTTTTGCAACAGAACAGGAGCGACTTCTGCTATTGAGTCTTGGTCAGGTCAGGTCTTGGTAAAAAAAAAAACCCTTACATTTGTAACTTGTGTCACAGCTTGAGGCAGCTTTTGTACCTACTATGCACTTTTTGAGCTCAGAATTACGTTCAAGGTGGTAACCATAGTGACTGAAGGCTGCCTCCATGACAGAGGCAGCAGACCTCTGAACACCATGCTGGTTTTTGCACCTGCACAGTCGGCGGCTTATTATCGTGTTGGCACATGCACAGAATTGATTGCAAGATCAGGATTGCTCCCCTTCCTTTCCTAGTAACAAACACTGGGTTATAACAGGCATGACACGCCAGGAATGCTGCAATAAAACAAGCCCAGAGACACATCTTTCATTAATCAAACAGTAAAACAAGATTTCAGCGGATGTAGGGAAGGAGGGAAACTACAATCCCTATGAAGCAGTGCAAGAACACGCGCACACCAAATTTTCTGAGTTACAGACAGTTCACCAGTCATTAAAGAACACTGAGAGACTCTGACATAAAAGATATGAGGAGACACCTCTCTAATAAATCACATAATTGTGAAGTTAATTTGGGGGAGGGGGTTAATTTACATGATGAACAGTAGACTGGGAGACAGCAGTAGCTGAGGAGTGGGAACCAGAGGCAGCAAATCAGTACGTAATCACAAATGTACAGTCATCTTTCCACCACCACCACCGCCCTACAATAAGCATGTTCAAACACAGGTGAACTATATGACAAGCATTCAACCGTGATGGTTGCTGTTTGTGAGCAGGCAACTGTCTGAACCAGAGGGTAACTCAATATCCCTGATAGTCTGTGTTGAATGTTCTTAGGCCCAGCTAGTAGAAATGCATGCTTAAAAAATAAAGGGGAAAAAAGCAAGAAAGAAAGAGGAACAGAAAGGTTCTGAAAGACTCCAGAGACAGCCCTGCTCCGCCATGGATCAAGCCAACCACCTTCCTTCTCACAACAGTGTTGCAGCCCCTAGTCTGACACAGGTATGGGTTATGGAAGAGAAACAGGCCTTATTTCATATTTGCAAATCTTACAATTTTTTTCAGTATAGTCCTTATTATTGAATCTTTTGAAAGATGCAGGTTTCAGTAGTTGGACGGATGCCCAGAATAAATATCTCAACAACTTGTTTTGAACAAGTACAAAGTTTATTTCATTTATTCCATGAGAAAGGTTTCCTATAGCTTGGAGAGAAACTCGTAACCTGCCATTGGAAGTAACAAACCAGAAGATGTTGGTATGGTCATGTGGGTTTCATGTAACTGGGCCTGTATTAGATAGCTACACCCAAAAGATACTTAAAATCTCAGACTTCGATTACGTGAGACTATGTAATCTTTCTGAAAGTGCTCTGGTGAGATTCTTAAAATTGTATTTTATCTTTTTGATTGAAGATAGAATAAGGGATGATGACGTGTATGCTTATCTGCTTCTGATATCTTTGACATATGTAACTTTTTTGTATCTTTTTGAACCTTATATATTTGATTATTTCAAGACTGATAAGACTGATTTTAAATAAAATTTTAAAAGATAACATTGAGTGATTATTGCCTGTGATATATGGCTCTCACTTGATACCGTGAAATAAATAAATGTCTGCTTTTTCTTCAGTAGAAAGGCTGTCAACCTATAAGAAAGAGGCTGAGGAAGAAAACAGCCCTTTCCATACAGCCCTGTGGTTTAGTGGTTACAGCAATGGTATGAAACAGACTCATTTTTAGTTTCCATGTATTTGTTTTAATAGGAACGTTCTCCCCATTGGAGAGATTTCACATTGCAACAGCAGATTCTATTTCCCCTCAACATTTCCAGAATCCTGGTCTCTCCCCACCACATACAGCCTGACCATAAGATGGAAGACTTTGTCAGAGGCGGGGGAGTGGGGGAGTTGCCATGCTCTGTGTGACAGAAATCTACTTACATGTCATAGGTTCAAAAGGCATGTTTCCACATTCTACTGTATAAAAGGCAAGCCGTATTGGCAACAGCTCACTTTTTATCCCCACACAGGTGCACTTGCAGGCCCCCCTCCACGGAGATAAAAAAGTGAGTTGTCAGCAACATGGCTTGCCTTCCCACTGCCAGGGTGGCCTCCTCGGGGCCTCAGGAGGCCCGACACAGTGGTGGGAAGGCCTGGCACAGCAGCGCAACCCTTTGGAGGCCTGGGAGGGCCCAGTGCAATGGCGGAAAGGCCCGGTGCAGCAGGAGAAACTCTCGCGGAAACCCCTAGACCGGACGAAGTCCCGCCTTCCGGGGATACTCCAGTTGAAGTGCCTGGAGAAACTCCAACGGAACCCCCTAGACCGGACGGAGGTCCGCCTTCCGGAGATACTCCAGTTGAGGTGCCTAGAGAACGGGAAGAAGGGCCAACCCGTCCGACAACGTCGCCGGTGATACCCCCTCCAGCTTCCCCAATAACGATCCGGCCGGATCAGTTAGAAGAACCTCCAGCTCCTCCAAGGGAGGGATCGCCACATCAACCGCCAGTAATTATTCCCATTCAGCAAATTCCAGGGGACGGTCTACCAGTGCCACGGGAACAGCCTCTAATTCCCAGATCAACGACGTCGGGAGGGGCAAGCCCGCGCGGCCCAGCACCCATCAGGCCTTCGCCGCTGCGGCCCCTCCCGCTTCGACCGCAACTAATACCTCTACAGCAACCGGTACGTTTGCCTCCAGATTTCCCAATATTACCACCTCCCAATCAACCAGTGGGGCCTATACCACTACGACCCCGCCGACCCGCCCCGCAGCGGCCGATCATGGCCCAACCTATTCGGCCACCTCCAACTCAACCGCTACGACCTGCGCCTCCGGTGTTGCCACCGCCAGCCCGGCCGCGGTTGCCGCCTCCAGTCCAGCCGTTACTACCGCTGCCAACCCAACCGAGGCCCCCGCCGCCAGCTCAGCCGGTGCTACCGCCACCGACCCAACCAAGGCCACTGCAGCCAGCCCAGCCAGTGCCGCCGCCGCCAACACAGCCAGTACCGCTGCCACAACCATGGCCCCAACAACCTCTTCCCGTGCCGCAAGTGCCCTTGATGGTTCCGATGGACTTTTACCCGGCACCAGCCCCGAGACAAGACCTTCCCATGGGCTGGGTGAAACTGGAAGCTACTTTTGACGGGGATCCCTCCAAACTGGGATTTTTCCTAGTGCAGGTAGTACAGTTCTTCAACCGGTGGGGACATCTCTTTGGCAGCGAGGCCAGCCAAATTGAACATCTCGGTTCTCGTTTACAAGGCAAAGCAGCAGACTGGTATGTAGGATTATACTGTGGGGGCATCGTGACATCGTTGCAAAACCTCCCGTCGGAGGCTGTCCGGGACGTAAAATTTGTTCCCGGCTAGCCAATCCCCCTGTGGGGATTGCTTCAGTTTGTTCTTAGGTGCACTACCCCCCTCCTTTTCCACCTCAGCTTTAAGTTTCGATTTCCACTCTGGAATGTGCGGGAGGGGCTGGCTTGCTCGGCTGCGTGTAGTCACCACGCCTCCCAATTGCGTAGGTGAGAAGACTGTGTCTATAGTCTCCTCCCGTTTGCTTTTGTGTTGGGGCATGCGCGATAGGGCGTCCGCGAGAAAGTTGGTTTTGCCTGGGAGGTAATTCAGAATAAAATTGAATTTGGAAAAGAATTCTGCCCATCGTAATTGTTTGGCATTTAGTCTGCGAGGGCTTCGAAGAGCCTCCAAATTTTTATGGTCTGTCCAAACCTCGAAGGGGTGCCTCGCCCCCTCTAGCCAATGTCGCCAGTTAGTGAGGGCTGCTTTTACAGCAAAGGCTTCCTTCTCCCACACATTCCAATTTCTTTCAGCAACCGAAAATTTCCTTGAAAGGAATGCACAAGGCTGCAGCTTTCCATCCTCCCCCCTTTGCAATAATACCGCTCCAATGGCCGTATCGCTGGCGTCAACCTGCACTATGAAAGGGCAGTTTTCGTTGGGGTGGCATAGGACGGGTTCTGTTACAAACTGCCCTTTCAGGCATTCAAAGGCTGCTTGGCACTCGGGTGTCCATTGTATTTTGGAGGAGGGTTTCTTTGCCTTGTCCCCTTTATCTTTGGTCTTTAATAGTTCTGTTAAGGGGAGCGTGATTTGAGCGAAATTTGCAATGAAGTCTCTATAAAAGTTGGCAAAACCCAGGAAGGACTGCAGTTCTTTACGGGTAGTGGGAGTTTGCCACTCTTGGATCGCTTGTATTTTAGATGGATCCATCTTTAAACCCTCTGGGGATATACAATAACCAAGGTAAGTGAGTTCAGTTTTATGGAATTCACATTTGGATAACTTGATGGGTAATTTGTTCTCCATTAGAGTAGCTAGAACTTTCTGAACTAGTTGAATGTGGTCCTCCTCGGTGTCGGAGTAAATTAATACATCATCAAGATACACCACAACTCCTTTATAGAGGAATTCGTGTAGTACTTCATTTATCATTGACATGAAGACGGACGGGGCTCCCGTCAAGCCAAAAGGCATAACTAAGTATTCAAACTGTCCGAGGGGTGTATTGAACGCTGTCTTCCACTCATCTCCTGCCTTTATACGAACGTGGAAGTAAGCATCTTTTAAATCTAATTTCGTAAAGATCTTACCTTGGGCCACGACGTTGAGCAGGTCTCGGATGAGCGGGATGGGATAGGCGTTGTTGGTTGATACAGCATTAAGTCCCCTAAAGTCTGTGCACAGCCGGAGTCCCCCATCTTTTTTCTTCACGAAGAGGACCGGGGCCGCATGGGGACTATTGGCTGGGCGGATGAACCCTCGTTGGAGATTGGTGTCGATAAATTTCCGGAGCTCTTCTCGTTCATGGAGATTCATAGGATAAAGTCGGCCTTTGGGTAGTGAGGCTCCGGGTAAGATCTCTACTGCGCAGTCGGTTCTTCTGTGCGGGGGTAGAGTATCAGCTTCTTCTTCGGAGAAAGCATTTAAAAAGGGCCAATAATATTTGGGTATTTGATTTATGTCTTCCTGGGTAAGAAGAGCCTTTTCAGTGTGGGTGGGATCACTACCCCAATTTTGGTTCCATCGATGGGTTTTACAGTTGGCGTGGGTAAAGGTGATGCATCCTTCTGCCCAATTTATGTGGGGGTTGTGATCACATAGCCACTTGCTGCCTAGAATTAACGGGTATTTGGCTGTGGAGCTGATAACGAAAGATCTTTTCTCCCAGTGTTGGCCCTTCTCCCCGTTCTCTAGGCACCTCAACTGGAGTATCTCCGGAAGGCGGACCTCCGTCCGGTCTAGGGGGTTCCGTTGGAGTTTCTCCAGGCACTTCAACTGGAGTATCCCCGGAAGGCGGGACTTCGTCCGGTCTAGGGGTTTCCGCGGGAGTTTCTCCCGGTTCTCCAGGACAGGTTTTCTCCTCTCCTTCCAATATGGGAGGTTCGATAGGGCCCTCGCCCGGGGGCCAGGATCCCTCTTCACCCTCAGCAGGGTAACTTGAGTGCGGCGGCTGCCCCGGGACGAAATCACTCAGATGGGGAATAACGCTTTGTAGTGTAGCTATTTGTACAGCCATCTCTTCAGGTGATGGTCTCTCACCTGCCACCATCACCGAGAGCAGATGTATGGCATGAGCTAGGCTTTCCTCCATGTCGATCAATCTAGCTTCCAGCTGTTGGATTCGACCTGGACCCGGTTGTCCCATCGTAGAACCTCCGGTGGCTGCGGTTACAGGGGAAAACGGCCCCCAGGGTGGGGGGTCTCCCTGATCGTCTTGCGATCTCGCTGCTAGAATTCCTTTGGCTAGGCCCGTCACTGCCGAAATGCCGGAATCTACAGCAAGGGTGCGATTTTGCATCTGCACCCAACTTGATTCAGGAACCTCCGGTGGCTCCTTCCACTGGGCAAGTTCCGAATAATCCCAACTTAGGACGCCGCGGCGGGACGTGTCCCATTCCGTGTGCTCGGTCGTCCTATTCCAAAACAGCCACGGTTGGCTGCTGTCAAATTCAGGGACTGTCTCTAGGCTCCGGCGCCCGTCCATGTATAATTGTTGGTGCACCCCACTGGCCCTGCGCTCCCTCGTTTCTCGGGGTCTGGGTCCCCACTCCGAAGGTGTGAGTAACGAGAACAAGGGGAGGGCGGTGGCCGTCGGCCTTTCCCCTCCACTGCCGAGATCGATGAGAGGCGGGGTAGTAGTCGAAGCTCCGTTCCCTGTTGGCACAGGTTCCTGAGGATCTTGGGGTTGCACTGGTTGATCGTCGGGAGGCGCATACGGATCAAACAAAGGATCCCTGTCCGGGACTGCCTTGGATTCCGCTGGGCCCGACTCAGGCATGATTGGTAACAAAATGTCAGGCTGTGGCTAAATAATGCTCTTCTTACAGATTCCCCTTTAGAAGCAAACAAGAGTCCATTGTTTGAATAAGGAAACTTTACTGCAGAAAAAGTCCATTATAGTCCACGGTCCTGAATCGAGGACTCAGGATGGTACACGATCATTGTTACCAATGAAGGGCAAAGCATGAGGTACAAAGTAACAGTTCCCAGCTGCACCAGCCTCCCCCCATAGTTCTCAAAACAGCATCTTTCAGTCTTGGGAAGTTGCTCCCTCTCAAGGCCAATCCTTGGTGGAACGGTGTTAGACACAACAATCTCATCCGGTGAGAAGTCTGCTTGGGAACTGGTGCACCTGTGGGGAAAGCACTTAAACACTAGAAGCATTAGAAAATGGAGTCAGTACAGTTTATATATACACTGGACCTGACAGTGGGAAGGCCTGGTGTGGCAGCGCAGCCCTCCAGAGGCCCCAGAAGGTCCAGTGTGGCAGGCTAGCCCTCTAGACGCCTGGAAAAGCCCAGAGTGGTGGCCCAACCCTCTGGAGACCCAGGAGGGCCAAGTGTGGTGGTGGGAAGGCCTGGTGCAATAGCCCAGCCCTCTGGAGAGCCGGGCACCATGGCAGGGAAGCCCTGCACAGTGGCCAGCCCTCCAGAGGCCCGGGAAGGCCTGCAGCGGTGGCACAACCCTCCAGAGGCAGTTTTCTGGAGCCCGTTGTTTACACAACTGGTTTGGTTGCTAGTGAAGTATAGTACTAATTAGAAAATGTTTGCCATTTCATATTTTATTCAGTTGCCTTTTTACAACAATTTATGTTGGGATTTGGTGTTAAAAGGCAAGTATATTTGCTTCTTAAAACTGGCTCAAACTTAGAAGAAAAATGCCAAAGAGGAATGCAAAAGGGATATTAAGACCAACTGAGAAAATACCTTTTGGTGACGAAGATGATAGTGTGGATTGAAAGGTATGTGGTTGGGAGATGAAGAGACAATTTTTCTTCAGTCGTCCCAACAACAATTAGATTCAGTATTTTTTTTTTAATATAATGAAGAGGACAACCTGCTTCCTGGAAAAATGACTCTGAAAAACCTCAGTGGAATCAATTAATGGCATCTGTGAATCATATTCTTCTAGACACATAACTCTTTCTGAGTAGCACAGAGATCCCTTTGCAGAGATGTGGTATAATATAAGCAGGGTTCTGCCATTACATCAAGATGAAAGGAGCAGCAAGGAAGATAATCAGAAATGGAGTAAGACATTGTGCCTTACATGAACAAACACAACACTGTGAGGTGCCTTTAAGAACTTTCCATTGAGGCAGTTTGAAAACAGCTTCTAGTTTATCTGGCACCCCTTTTCAATAAAGCCCATCATTCTAACCTATTCGGTGTTGCATCAAAACAAGAATTCTGCATCCACTCACACTCAAATTTTTGCCTTTAAACGGAAGCTCCTATATATATCACATAGTAGGAATGATTCTGAGTTCTTAGGTCCTATTTGTGAAGCTGTGGAACCCCAGGGAATCCAAACAGACAAGTGAATTGTCCAACTGTCCTTAAGAATTGGCCCAAAGCATAGAGCATGCTCCTGCCATCCACATGATAACATCACTGCCTGAAGTGACATCATCATGGCAGAGCATGGAGGCATGTTCTCCCATCTGCCTGGGCTGCCTGCTGGTGGTGTAGGCCTACCATCCCACCCCCCCACCCCTACTTGGGTCAGGGGATCCCGTCTCCACCTGTGACCCCCCAGCCATGCTCCTAGCCAGAGGGGGGGGACACATGGGGTTGGGGAGAAATACGTATATGTGCTACCTCTCTGCAGAGGATTTCCAGTGCACGCTGACTGAAAACCATCCTTTTGGAGGCAGTTTTTACTTTCAGCACACATGCACGTGCTATGACTCCTTCCTTCGTACCGTCAGAAAATGAGCAGGACAGAGGAAAGAAACCATCCTGCTCATTTTCCGCGATTCCTCTGTGGAGGGGGAGTGCTGGAGGACATAGTCGTCCTCCACCCTCCAGCCCCTCCGCTTGGGCCCCTGGGACCCCGGCAACCCTAAGGTGGAGGGTGATCGCTGGGCAGCTTGCCTCCTCCTGCTGATTGCCAGCAACAACAGGCAGAGGGCAAACTGCTGGGAGTTTGCCTGCTACTGGTGATCACCTAGAAATCTTAGGACAACCCCAAGTGGCAATCAATCCCAAAAGTTCTGCCTCTCCTCCAGGGCTCTGAACCGACCCTTGCAATTTTAGCCTCAGACAAATACAAACAACTGTCAACCAATCAGAGCCATGGAACTCCACTGGATTGGAAGGAGTGAGCAGGCCTCAGTTTAAAACCAGGAGGAAAAACTTCTCTCCTCAGAAAGGGGCTTGAAGACTCTGGTTAAGAGTAGCAGATTAGTCAAAGTTGTTACCGGGGTTTTTTTTTTTTTTTTTGGTAGGGTAGGTAGGCTTAAGGGAACAAGCTTATTTTTAGGTGATAAATAAGCACCCTGGTAAAAGCCAGAAGCATTGCATCTACCTGGCAGTTTCTGAGAGCCAGGAACTGCAAGGGGAAAGGGGGAAAACTATACCTTTGAGGGAACTTGCATTCTGGCAACCAGGTCCAGTAAACCCCCTAGCCTGACATAAACTTTCTGAGGAAAGGAATCAAGAATTTCTCCTCAGTGTTCATAGACTTCAGTTGGGCCCAGCTGCAAAGGACTCAGTCTCGTGGAAGAAAGATTGTAACTGATGGGTTGCATTGGAGAGTCACTTCACTCTGAAACATTCCACAGTAACACTTACTCTGTTGAATACTTTGTTGTTTACTGTTAATTAAAATGTGTTGTTTTACCTTCACCTATATTTTACCTGTCCAGTCAAATATATAGAAGAAGGGGACATAAAATTAACCTCATAAATACAACCAACACTGTTATAACAGCATCTGAGTAAGAGATCTGTGGAGGCGCATAATTTACATACTACCAACACTTCTTCATAAATTCGTATTACCCAATCCTATGAACGTCAGTTAGGGTTTCAAGTCCCCCAGTGGGAGAGGGGTATCTCCTGCTCCCAGCATCCACCCCCCCCCCACTCACCAGGCTGGTGGGGGGAAAGGTGGGAGAACGGGCCTCCCAGGGCACGGTCCCAGCGCGTGCTAAGATGTCACTCCCAGGACATCACACAGGGCCTAGGAGAGTTCCCTTGCTTTGTGCCAGACTGATTTGGACCCCAAATAGGCCAATTCTTAAAGAAAGCACGGAAACAATTCTGGAGCCTAAACGATGATGTCACTCCCAGAAGTGACATCATCACACTCGGAGTGCACATGCACTCTATGTGCACACAACAACGTTCAGGTGAGTGCCAGGTCCCCCCTCCTGCTGAGAGAGTAAGGGGATCTGGCAACCCTAATGTGAGTGCCCTGGGAGGCCCGTTCTCCCACCTTTCCCCCCACCAGCTGGGGGGTGGGGGTGGATGCTGGGACCAGGAGATACCCTGCTCCCACTGGGGGACTCGTAACGCTAACTGACATTCATAGGATTGGGTGACACGAATTTATGAAGAAGTGTTATGAAGAAGTGAACCGGAAAAAAATGAACCATGTGGTTCATCTAATTTCATGAACCAAACTTTCACAAACCTGCCCCTGGTTTGCGAACCAGTTCGTTGGGTTCATGAAAATGTCACATCAGAAAATGTCACAACAGCAAAAAAATAAATCCTAATCAGAAGCATAGAAAGCTGCCATACACAACTATAAGAGCCTGCCCGGAGACCGCTGCCCTCCAGTACAGCTTTGGATGGGAAATTCCAGAGGAATTTAGGAAGTTGCAAATTCAACATTAAGCAGCTTCCTGGGCGAAATCACATTAGTGTGTATACACTGCAACCTTCTACAGCCGTGAAAGAAACTGGGCAAGCTTCAGCAACTTTATGGAGCCAAACGGAGGTCCTGGTTAAGACGCCTAAGACTACCTTCCTGAGAATTTTGCCAGTGTCTTGGAACCTCCATATGGGATCAATGGTATGTGTGGTATGTGGTTTAATCACCTTTCTTTCCTTCTGAAGTATATCAGCAGAAAGAGGAATGTCTGAGAAAAAGGGAAAAGACCATGATCTATGTATTAGTCAAAAAAAACCCAAGAACTCCTTTCATTGCTTAAACACATAAGGTTGTATATAATCAGCTTTTTATCACTGGAAAGGGGAAGAGGGGTCCCCACTGACTACCCAAAAGGCTATGCTGAGGATCACTGGATCTGTATAAATGAAAATCATTTGTGCCTGGGACTGTCGTAAAGAGCAGAATTGTGTGAGACTGAGTGAAAAAACTGGCTGGATCTGACCCATAGATTACACATCTTTCCTTGCATCCCACAAATTTCCTCATTCACAGTCTTAAAAGTTTGCTCTTCTCCATCTTGAAAATATTCAAACTCAGACGAAGTAAACTATAGAGCAAAAACAGCCAGGTGCTTAGGATTGCCAGGTAACAACCCAAGGCAATGAGACAGCAGTTACTATTCCTACGCACTCCCCTATCCCTTTTCTCCAAGACCCTTCTCCATGTACAGAAGAGGCAAGAAGGACCAAGTGAGGAACTCTAGATCTCAAAATGCACCACCACCATTCTGTACCACAAAAAAAGCCACATTGCCAAGAAAATTCAACTGTGCTAAAAATGCAAGGATGTCTCCCACCAGGCTACTCATATGCTTTTCAGTGATAGTTCAAACAGCTTCATCATAGAACATGCACCACTCAGTGGGTTTGTAATGTTCTCATGACACCATGAAACACTCTAAAAGGCAGCAGTACAGAAATTGTTCATGTTTTCTTGTTCTCTTTGCCTAGCATATATGGCAACACTACCATGTTTATTAAATAATAGTACCTTTAACCCACCTTTTTCCATTCCGTTGTGGACTCAAAGCAGTTTACAATATTATAATCCACTCTGGTACCCCCTGAAGCATTTTCTGGTGTCTACTATGTGTAGCAAGAAAACGGGTGAAGGCACTGCTTGAAAGTGCCACCTTCTTCCAAATCCCCCCATCCACTCTTGGCCCTGATGTGGGCCACACATCCTTTCCTTTGCTCAAGGTTCTTAACTTCACTCCCCTACCAGCAACTCCAGGGGATGAAGAGAAGCACTTCTTTATATGGAGAGCCCAGGTAGCAGTCAACGAGACACTGAGAGAGGCAAGGTAGAGACAGGGTGTAAAATGCAGGGAGATTTTCTGTGACTAATTTGTGCCAGTTACAGTCAACTTCTACCTTGTATCTGCACAACGAAACCATACAGGTGCAACTGCAAATCATACAACTGGAAACCATACAGATGGAATCCTAACTCACTTAAGTGGAAAAGTTCACAAAAGTGGACTTCCTCCACTTTCACCAAATAACCCTTTGCATCACCATCAAGCCTCTTCTGAGGGATGAGGGACTGTTCTGAACAACAGGCCATGTGAGGAGGTGGGGGGGGGGAGGTTTGTAGTAAGTTGAAGAAACTGGGAGAAACTGGAGAGCTACTGCCTGTCAGAGTAAACAATGCTGATCTGAACAGACCATTAGTCTGAGTCAATATAAAGCTGCTTCGTGGGTGTAGTAGATGTGTGTCTGGAGTCCATCCAATGCAGTATTCAGGTACTATATACTGGCCTGTGAGCTGGATGCAGGCTGGCTGTCAGAGGTTATATCTGCCGGGGTTATCTGCACCGAGTCCAGTGCTTTTGGGAAGCATTTTTTCCTGCTTCACACTGTAGTACATTCATGCACCTCAGGGCAGCCGGGGGGGGGGGGATGTTTCCACAGCCTCACTTTGATTTTTCACAAACCCATTTTTTACCAAAGTTTGGGAGAAGATCTCAGTAAAACCTGGATGGATGCTGTGTGAATGGAAAAATAAGGGTTTTCTGGCCCAGGTGTAGGGCTACCAGTCCCCTTTATCTTTAGATGGGGGGACTAGATGCTGATATATAGGCAGGGGACCCCAATTCAGCCTCCTCATCTGCATGCTCTGTAGGCTCCAATACTATGGGGTCTCAGCAGGGCAAAAATTAGCCTCAAACATAGCTGAGACCCTGTAGCATCTGTTTTTCAACTGGAAGTGTGTCACCTGGGCCTCCAGAGTACCTGCATGTCATTTTGTTGCCATTTTGCTACATTCTCTGATGGCTCCTGGCCTATCTCCCCCCTCCTTTCTCCCCTGCTGAACAGGTGAGCAGGCTGGGGGAGGTGAATGGTGGGAACAGGGGATTTGCAACTTTCATTACAGAAAAGAAGGAAGTCTCTAGCACTTTCTCTTGCTGAGATATATGGGGAAAAGCACATCTTCGCACAGGAAGGGGCTAGAGACTTTAAAAAGAATGGAGGCTGGATGTTCAGAGAACCTGCTACACCAATTAACAACAGTTTATCAATATTATGATATTAGTGGTGATTTTTTTTTTAAACTTGCAAATTCCCTGTTGGCCCAGGAGAGATATGGCTGCTGCTGGGGGTTTGGGGCACGGAAACTACAGGAAACCTGCCATGCAGAAGCCCTCTTGCTGCTGCACTTTATCTGCAGCCACACCAGCAATGGGGAAACCACAAAATCTCATCCCCATGTGGAAGCTGCCAGAGTCTCAGAGCTGAAAACAGTGCAAGATCTTTGAATAAATATGATTGTCTCTGGCTTGCTGTAAAGCTACTTCACGTTGAGTACCCAATAAAGGCAAGTTTAAAGGGTGCCGTTTTCTCACAAAGAAAGCAGTATTGCTTCATTGTCTGTTCTTGTGGATCCTCTTTTGATGGCTCACTTTCAGCTTTCTCTCCAAAGTTCTCTCACAGAAATGGACTCAGTCTTTTCTTACTTCCCTCTACAAGGAAGTCTCATTCTGAGAATTTCATGCATGAAGGCTAGAAACAGGTTGGTGACCGGGGGAGTCCAGACAGCCTGGACTTGGGAGAGGTAACTGCGCTTTCTGACTAGACAGTGTGTTCTGAAACACGGTGTTCTGGTGCAGGTGGCGATTGTGTTAGGCGGAATCTCCAAGGACACAAACGACGCTTGTAACACATGCCTTCCAACATAAACTCGAACTGGAGTGGAGTGAGGCCAGCTTTCAGGAAGTAGCAGACTTTAGTGCAGAGAAGAAACTGTCATATTTTCTACAGCAAGCCACAGATAATGGCAGCTGTGCCTGGCTAATATTGACACGGCTGACTTGGTCTGAAAGATGACCTCTCTACCTCCTGCATTCCTCTTGATTAAGAGCAACCAGCACAGGCTTCATTCAGTCGCATCAAAATACCATTATCTGTGCCTCCTTGGAAGTTAAGTGCAATTGAATGGGTTCTTCTGTCCCCCTCCCCCACCTCACAGCCGGAACCTCATTTATTTACCTGGGGTTATGTCTGTAGTAATTATTTTATGGAGCATCTGTGCCTAAGCCTATCATAAATAATGTGGGCAGTCTATATCCTTCCAGCATATCCTGTCTTCTGACTGTTGCTCCACTTCTGGATTTCTTTGTGTGCATTTGTAAAAGTACCTTTTTACAGATTATCATTTATTTATTATTCCTTCTAATAGAAAACATGATGATTCTCTGCTTATCACTAAGGCAGTGAAATGGGGGGGGGTCACCCGCAGATAAGGTAGGGATGTTTGCAAAGGCCAGGAGCTCCATAGGTATGCAGAAAGTAGGTAGGCATTTTAAAATGCATTTAAAAACAAAAAGACAACCTCCCCAAGGGCTAGATCAGGACTGAGTTTGTTCAGTGGCTTCTAGGAGGGATTAAATATTGGCAGTTGAAAGGGAAGGAGTGGAAACTGATATGATCAAGTCCCCTTATCGTGTCCTGGATAGGGAATAATAATAATATTCGATTTATATACTGCCCTTCAGGGCAACTTAACACCTACTCAGAGCGGTTTACAAAGTATGCCATTATTATCCCCACAACAAAACACCCTGTAAGGTGGGTGGGGATGAGAGAGCTCCAGAGAACTGGGACTAGCCCAAGGTCACCCAGCTGGCTTCAAGTGGAGGAGTGGGGGAAAAAACCCGGCTCTCCAGATTAGAGTCCCGCGCTCTTAACCACTACACCAAACTGGAATCCCATGCTCCCCCAATCCTTGATGCTGTAAATGGTTAAGAGCTTCTGTGACCCTGGTACTAAAGGTGTCTTGGAGGGAGGTTCAATTAGGATCAGAAGAAAAAAAATGCTAACTAATCCATCTTTGGTGCTTGAAGTCTGTGGGGGTGGGGAGTGGGGGCTGCCATGCTGCTGCAGGCCTGACCAGGATTGCAGAATTCTTCAGTGGGTAGGTTCAGCTCTAAAATGGCATCGGCATCCATGGTTTGGAACTGTGGATGCCATGTCTAGTTTAGCCCCAATTAATTCCCTCAATCCTAACCTATCACCTGCCTCCCAGAATGGGAAGGAATAAGAGCCATTTAGACCATACAGTACCTGAAATGTGGACTTCTGGGGTTCAGAGGTAGCTGAGCAGGGATCTGTTCTTCTAGCCCTGGAGCTCACTAAATATGTAAAAACCCCTGCGCTGTCTGTGGTTAAGCCCATTTCACTAACTTATTGATCAGGACAGGGTCAGCCAGTTTGGTGTAGTGGTTAAGAGTGGCAGGACTCTAATCTGGAGAACCAGGTTTGATTCCCCACTCCTCTGCTTGAAGCCAGTTGGGTGACCCCAGAGCTCTCTCACCCCCACCCACCTCACTGGCTGTTTGTTGTGGGGATAATAACATACTTTGTAAATAGCTCTGAGTGGGTGTTAAGTTGTCCTTAAGGGTGGTATATAAATCGAATATTGTTGTTATTAATTTGCTATTAGAGGTAATTGGGGCCTTTACATTTGTTGTACTGTGGTAAGGAAATTTCCCAGTATATTATCTTCTTCCCCTCCACAATTCCACATTGGGCCCCCCTTCCCTCTGATAACAAACTGGTTGGCCCTGTCTTGATCAATAAGGTATTGAAATGGGTCTAACCACAGACACTATTGACGTTTTTACATTTTTGTTGGGCTTGTCAGATATGCAGAAAAATATTGTTTAAAAATGATTTTTTGATCTTGGTCTGTCTTTGATACACACACTCCAATGCTCTCTCGACAACAGCCATGATAAGATAAAGCTCTCTTGTAGGAAAAGAAAGTTCAACATTGTCAAAAAGCCCTACCATTGATGATGCTGGGGGCGGAAACTGGTTCAACAAGGGCAAAGAAGGAACTCTCTCACACAGCCTGGGAGGAGGACAAGGAAAGAGACCCAGTAGTCTTCTTGCACAGTTTACTTGTTCCCTTTGCATGTGGTATTCAGTGGCACACTGCCTCTGAACCAATAGGAGGCAATCTTGTCCAGTTTTCAGATTTTACTATGGCCCCTTCCCCCCAACCACATGCTGCATGGTTCACATAGGATGCTTCCACACACGTTGGATAATCCACTTTCAATATTCTTTAGTGAACATTTGAAACTGATTTTCCATGTGTGGAACAAAAAATCCACTTCTAAAGGATTACGAAAGTGCATTGAAAGTGCATTATTCAACATGTATGGAAATGGCCATATTCTGCCAGTTCAGTCCAGATAAAATCTGTTGTATTCTGATGAAAAAGTAATTGCCTGGACTTGGCTGACTGGAATCACAAAATGACTTGCTTACTCGTCCATCTTGATTGTGCTTGTGGTTCACTCCACTGGCCTGAGGTGTTGGGCTGCTCTGTGGGAAGGGGGTTGTGGTTCTGTGGTAATTCTTGTGACTGAGGCAAGACTTAGTCACCAGAAAGTGTTAAAAGAATTTCTACATGTCCCCAAGGGAGGGATGTGGTCTTCTGATTCTGGTCAGCTGAACACAAGCAATTTCTCCTTCAGCAGGATCCTTAGATAGGATTGCACCAGCTCTCATCTGTGGGGTTCCCAAAAATGCTGGAAAATCCCCCCCCTCCCATTTTTAAAGTGTAAAAGTGTTGGAAATAACAAAAAAGAAAAATGTCACAAACCAGCCAGCAGAAAGTAGCAAAGATGAAGAGTGAGTGCTGGTAGCCCCTTATGATGACTGCCTCTTGTCTGCGTTGAAATGCCTTTAACAAAGAGTCTTTGGGTACCTTCAAAGGCTAACAAATATATTATGTCATCATAAGCCTTCATCTGAGGTTACTATTTCATGCTTGTAATGCCTCCAGTACAATTGTGGTTTGGGATTTTTTTTTTTTACAGAATGAGGCCATAACACCAAGCTGTACAAGAGAGTTCTGTGCTGAGCACAAAAGCAGTGAGATCTAGTTTAAAAAGTAAAAGATCCACTCACATTGGGTGCGACTTGCTCCCAAATGGTGGACTGGCAAACTAAGCAGAATAATGTACTTAAGCACTGTTGTGAACTAGTTTCTTCCAGGTCCTTTTGAGCCCAGCTCTGGTAGTGTCAAATTTGCAAATGAATGCTGAAATATATGGAGGCATTCATTTCTGCGGTGGAATGCACAGACAGCTTTTTATTGGTACCATTCTGTTGCAACAGACCAACATGGCTAGCCCTTTGGAACTCAAGAGGCATTTCTGCAGGGAATCAGTCTCTTCTGTTCCCAGGGAAATCCATAGAAATTATTCGCTTCTTTGACTACGTGCTTCTTTTGAGGATTGACAGATTAATGTGAGCATCCTTCTCGCTTTCATCATATAGCATAGCTGTGCCTTATTTGTATCCCATTCTCATGATGATATTATGGAATGAACAGTACGGCGCAAGTGGTGTCAAGCTGGGAGTAATCTTTGTCATGATAAAGAAATTCTGAATGGGTAATTGCTTCCTCGTAGATGACTGGGGAAGGCAATGGCAAACCACCCCATAAAAAGTCTGCCAAGAAAACGTCAGGATGCGACATCCCCCCATGGGTCAGTAATGACTCGGTGCTTGCACAGGGGACTACCTTTAGCTTCCTAATTGCTTCCTAATGAACTGTATGGACCTATTTCTACTTTTCTCATTCAGTATCAAATTTATTAAATAAAGATATAATATTGGAGGGAGAACTGAGGCAGCTGTCTGTCGAGTTGGAAGCTGGGTAGACACTCCAACTCCAGCTGCAGCAAGCGAGTGACTGTGTATTTCTTTATAGCAGGGTTTGTATAAATCTCAGAATTGCTGTCTGGTCCGCTTAAATGTAAGGCTGGCAAGGCAAAAACAATCTTGCAGCTTTGCGTCTGCTCAGCATCTCGTTTACGCTGTAGCATGTAGGAAGCAGCTGTGCGTGCCTAGTTAGCACACTGCCTAGTACCAAAGCGTGTTACGGATATCTGGAGTGCAAACTAAACACACATCACTCTTTTGCACAGATTGCAACACACTGTAAGTGAGGTTGTACAAGTTAGCTCTTTTGCTTTTGTCAGTATAACATTTAAATTGGCCTTTATTGGCGAAAAACAAAATATTTTTTTAGAACAGAAAGGTTCAGTGGAGGGGAGCCTCTAATAATTAGTACTTTGGCTATATAGATGGCTAAAACTGTTGCACATGATGAATAGGAGGCCATAGCTATGGGCTCTGAAGCACCACTTGAGAAACTTAATAGATTTTATACTGTATGAAGTTACAATGTGCTCATTTGCCTTGAGTTTGTGTCCTTCTTTTGTTCTATATTTCTAGACCTTTGCAATATTCTCAAACTGACACCCATCTGTCGCCCACTGAGGTCTATTTCCAATCTCATCCACAAACCACAAGAACAAATTATCACCCTCAGGGTATTTGTGTATTCTCCTCCATGCCAGCCATTTTCGTCCAGCTGCTCAAGTCTCATTCCACCCAACTATGATTGCATTGACAAGGGAGAATGAATGTTTATGTAACCAAACCCCAGTGCGTGGGTTCTGTAACCTCTGGCCCTGGCTAAAGTAATCATTGTTACTGGAACAAGAGTGTTGCTGTACTCGAGACAAGAGGGAGCCCCACAAGGCCTGGAGGCTAAAGAGGAGTTCCACTCTGGACCGGTTTCCTGTTTACCTTCAGGAAAGGGGCTGGCGTTGGCTAAGATACTGGTGTTTATTTGTGACTTGTATGGACCTAGGTAGAATATAGAAGCTCTGTGTTTGTTTTTATGAGCTGTATTTTTGTGTCAAAAGTTACTGGATGGAACAGTGGCTGTAGTAGGAGGCCTGCAAGTGGGTGGAATCCACAAAACAGTATGTGATTATTTGGGAGGAGGAATGAGGGAAGTTTCAAACTGCAATTAAAGTGTTCTTACTAATAAAATGCACTACTTGACATTGAAGGAGATTATTCAGAAATGAGTGCCTTTAGAATTGTTTGTGTGCTTTATTCAAATGTTACAAACAGGTAGATGCTTGTGTCAGGCACACATATGGTTTGTTGTAGAGGTTCCCAGCCCTGAGTATCTTTGGATGCAACAGGTGGCAGAGCAAAGCATAAAATGGCTGCCAAAGGAGACAGAGCCAAGCATACCTCCCCTTTATTACAGCTGAAGCCTCTGCTGAGGATCAGTATACCTTCCTGAACAATATGATCTGTACCACGGAGGGAGGGGGCTGCAGCAGGGGGTAAGCACTCAATGAAACCCGTCTCCATTCTTCTGGGTATGGATAAGGATCCTTCACTTATGCAAGAACAAGGTAGCGGCAGGATCTCAAAACTGAAGTCTTTCATATTACCTACCTTTTAACTGGCTATCAAACACAGGAATTTCAGCATGCAAAGCAGATGCTTTACTACATCATTTCCAATTATTAGTTTCATTATTTTAACTTTATACTACATATAGGTATTGTTCCTCTTGATTCTCTACCCCAACACCTGGTTTTTGTTAATCGAGGAAAAGAAATGTAATTTCTCTGTGTTATGTTAGCTCGTTCATTGGTGATGGGATACAGAATGTGGAGTTTCTCCCACATTTGCTCCTGCAGCCTCCCTTCAGAAGGGTCATTTACAGAATCGCAGAACCCACATGGAAGACCAGCCACATGGAACAGGGGACTGGAGTTAGGAGGGACAGAGCGGTAAAGCCACTCTTCTTCCACAAGTACATTTCCTCTAAGGAGAAGGGCAATTTCATCCCTCATCCTAGCTGATTCGCCCCCGCCCATACATGGCTGTTCCTCCTGGTAGCAATGATCAGGACTGCAGGAAAACTGTTATGTCCTCCCCTGCACAGATGGTTTTATTTCCATTGGATAATAAGGGGCACTGAAATGGAAGGACGGGCTGCCAGGAAGTTCCCTCAGATACACTGGCTGGCTCCGCCCTCCTCATTTCTACCAGTTCACAGTCAACATTTCTAATTTCAGAGAAAAACCATCAAAGATTTCCCTGTAACGATAAGAACCACAGGTGGCTAAAATGAATGCTGCATTGAAGTCATTGCCAATACAAACTTAAAATACCCATTCTTCACAATTCTGATGGAATTTTAATTAAGACATTTTAACTCTGGTGTAATTTTGTAACATGCAATATTCTATGCTAGATTTCTAAACCGATAGAAAATAAAATTTTGTGGACCTTCCCTTCTACAAGGTTTGATTGTTTTTCATCTACTCAGCTCCAAGTTTCAAAGCTTAACTTTCTTTCAGTATCCCAGAGGAGATTTTGTTAGTGTGCAATCTGACACGGATATAAAGAAACTTTATTTTCTTCACTTATGCCCTACCTTTCTTCCCAATGGAGACCCAAAGTGGCTTACATTGTTCTTTTCTCCTCCATTTTATCCTCACAACAACCCTTTAAGTTAGGTTAGGCTGTGAGCATATGATTGACCAAAAATAGCCAGCAAGCATCCATGGCAGAGTAGGAATTTAAACCTGAATCTCCAAATCCTAGTCTGACACACCATGCTTGCCTAAACAATACCTTAATAATGTAGTGCCATACCAATGTCACACCACAAATGGCTAAACATTCTTTTGATCAATGCGTAACAGACCCAAGAAAAAAAGAGCAACACATACCTTTACAACTGTCAGATGCAGGCAAAAGAAAATCATATTCAAGGATAAAACTAGAGGTTGGCTACAAAGATTTCTTCCCCCATTATGGAAGATTTGCTAGATTTAACACAAAACCAAAATCCTATCAGTTTACCTCTAGCAGCTATGACAGCAAGAATAGGCTTGCCCTGCAAGAGCCACAGCAACAGTATCCAGCATAATATAAATAGGGCGCAGCTGGAGAGCTCCACCTTCACTTGCTGCTAGAAAGGGAAAATCCCCAGACCAGCTCCCAGCACTGAGAAACTCCCAAGGCCAACTCAAGCTCTTTAAAAGTTTTGCAAGTAATTTGCAAAACATGGCTTCCAGTTTACCTACCAAAACTCCAAGAAATCACCAATCACATTTTTAAAAAGGAAGTTTCCAGACCTGTTGGTAGCAAAGGAAAACTACTCCTTTTTAAAGGTTAATAGCTATTAATGGCTTGGAGCTTAGAAGGTGCCCCATCATGGGTTTCCTATTGGTTACTGTGGTGAATTTTTACATTTTGAAGAAATGAAACAATATCTCCCCCCCACCACCACCTGCAAACCCTTTATGCTTCCTCATGGATCACCTCCAACATCTCTATGCCCACTAGCCAAAAAAAAAAACCCCAAAACAAAAAACCTCACACTGCTTTACTACTTACTCTCTATAGCTAGTTCAGGGCTGTTATGAGAAGCAGGCAATGGCAAACCAACTCTGTTTGTCACTTGCCTAGAAATCCCTTGCCTAGAAAACCCATGGGTAGCCACTGGTCTGTAGTAGAAGAACAAGATTTGGGTCCCGTATCACCTTAAAGACCAATTAGATTTCCAGGGTATAAACTTTCAAGAGTTAAAGCTCCCTCATACCCTGGAAATCTAGTTGGCCTTTAAGGTGTTACTGGACCCAATTCTTGTTCTTCTATCATGGCTACCCACCTGAAACTACTGATTTCAGTGACTCTTATTCCTAATTAAGTACTACTAGATGGTAGCCAAAGTAGCTTAACATTGTGCTGATTCCAAGAACTATTCTATTTTCTACAGAATGGAGCTTACTTTCTACCACCTAACAATATCAGAATGATCTGTATACTTTTAAATTTTTATCATGCAGAATTTTGTTTTTTCTGATTGCATGAGCACTCATTTCTGAAAAAAATGTATTTTGTAAATATTAATGTAAATCTCAAGAAACTTCATTTTTTTCTGGGTGCGCATTACAAAAATATCTGGCTAACAAGCTGACTAGACAGGTTACTTGTTTCTGAAAAACATTTCCGCTGAAAGCCGGCTGGATCATTTGCTGAAAGGAAATCTCATACCATTCCCTTAGTATGTCATCCTATCAGTAATGCCACTTCAGAAGCAACGTTATTTTATTCACAGAGCAACTGAGCATGATATATGGTCTCATAATGCTCTCTGCTTCTGCTATCAATTTTAGACTCATGTCAATAAACTTGATTTGCTGCCTGCTAATTATACTGTTGTCTTTTCTTTAAAAAATGTCAGCTTTCAACTGGAACCATTTATAACAGTTGAGAGAATGTCTACTGTCATATATATAATATTTTAAAGTCAACCGAACAAAACTCCTTTTGAGCCTACAATATACCATCCCACACATCGAGATGAGTTTTACTTGGTGTATCTTAGCTTTATCAGAAGGGGCATAACAGACAGATGAAACCCAAGTGGAAGGCTGATTTATTCAGCAAATCCAAATTTAACAATCTGGAAAAGAATAAAAGATGAGTTTACTTGAGAGCAAGTTTGGTGTAGTGGTTAGGAGCGGTAGGTCTCTAATCTGGAGAACTGGGTTTGATTCCCCACTCCTCCACTTGAAGCCAGCTGGGTGACCTTGGGTCAGTAACAGCTCTTCCAGAGCTCTCTCAGCCCCACCCACCTCACAGAGTGATTGCTGTGGGGATAATAATAATAACATACTTTGTAAACCACTCTGAGTAGGTGTTAAGTTGTCCTGAAGGGCAGTATATAAATTGAATGTTGTTGTTGCTGTTATTAAATAAGTCAGATAAATTTATGACAAACTGCAATATCCTTGTTTATCATCTCACAAAGAGTACTCCATTCCTTCACTGACCCTCCACTGCAACTTGCCCCCCCACACACACACACTCCAAAAGACTGGCTCAAATCTCTGGCCAGAGAACCAACCAGAGAGATCTTCACTGCAATGAACAACTGCCCTCTGCAGAAGACTAGGGAACTATGGCTCAATGGTAAAGCATCTACTTGGCATGCAGAAGGTTCAAGGTTCAATCCATGGCATCTCCAGTTAAACCAATCATAAAGTGAGTAACGTGAAAGACCTTTTCATGAGAACCTGGCGATCTCCTGCTAGCCACAGTTGATCATACTGATGTTGAAAAGCCAATGTTCTGACTCAATATAAGGCAATTTCATGAGTTCAAGAGACCACTCTGGCCTCAGTCACTGGCCTCAGGACCAAGCACTGTTGGGAGGTTCACCGCCTCTCTCCCAGCAACTATGTGCATAACTGTCTGCCACTGTCAAAGCTAATTGCCGATGGGTAGCCATCTTAATATATAGTAGGAAAATAAAGCATGAGTTCAATTTATTCTATCGTAGGTTTCTGGGAGTAAGAGCTCACTTTATCAGAGGCATAAAGTGGCCTCTGACCCTTGACAGCTTACGATGAAGTTAATTCTGTTAGTCTCTAAGGAGCCAACGGAATCCTGTTTTAACTCATAGCTCACCTACAGTTATGAAGGAGACCAATTTCTTGTTTTTGCTTGAAGGCAGTTATGGAAGAGTCCAAATCCATTGGAGAAGTAGCTCTGGGTAAGGGGAGATCAACTGCCCCTCATTTTCCTGGTTTCAATTTATCTTCTTGAAATTGTCTTATTGTAGGAGACAGAAGGGAGAAGCCAAGATACAAGCTGTGTCTTCAGTTTGAAGCTATTGATGGTTTTAAGTTTAAAAAATAAACAGCATTTGGATAGCAACCCTTCATGTTCATATAACATTTGGGCAAAGTCCATTTTTTTTAAAGTATTTTGAAATAAATTGGTTTTTTCCCCAATGAGACCTCCAACATACCAGCCACATGAATGAATAAACTGACCTGCAACTGTATCCTCCTTTCCTATTGAGAGTTAATCGTGCACCTGGCACACAGGATGAGGGAGAAAAGAGACCTTCCAGAGACCTTCATGCCATTCCAGAAAGTTACAAGACGTACTCCCAATTTACACAACTGCTGGTCAAGACATATTGGCTGGCATCCTACTCAAACTGAAAGTGGAAGATGCCATCCAGTCGCTACCGTAGATTTGACACCATTACAGTATGCAGTCCATCAAGCGAGATGAATGAAGAGCAAGGAGCTGTAAAGAAAGCTGCCTGCCCTACTGCATTCTGAGCATGCTCCTGTTCAGATACAAGCAGGGCTACTCGACATCACCCTTGCTCCCTTCTGGTATACATTCACTCTCCCTGGATAATAACTGGTAAAGATCCTTCTCTGTAAAGACAATTTGCATAGAGAGGGAGTGCCATAAAGCAAGAAACCCCCACCTAGGACCAAGCGCATTGGTCCTGTTCCCAGTACATGTGAGCACACCTACTATGTGCATATCGACTGCATGCACACAGGCTCTGCCCGTTTAATTGGGAATTTTCAAAAGACTATCCATGTTATAATTTAGCATCTTTTGATCTTGTTCCATGCATATCTGGAATAACTTATCAACAGGAAAAGCCCAGTATGTGCACACAGGCTTTGTATGCATGACTGAGAACGGACCTTTGGACACTTACCGTGAAGGGTCCTTCTCCTCTGAGGACAGGAGGACATCTTGGGTGTTTCCTTTTGCCCAATCAGGGAGGCAGGAAGTTGAATTTTCTTTTTTCTTCCTCTTCCTGTTGGTGCCTGGAACACCCTGCTTTCCAGTTCGGGTGACTCCAAACAGCAGTAAAAGAAGGTTAACAGTCTCAACACACTAAATACTGGGAGACCCTACTAAGAGGGAATAGAAAAAACTGAGAGCTTAGTAAACGGACAATATAACACAGAACATTGAAAAAGTGAGAACTGTGTAACACCAGTGAGGATAAAAGTGAACAGGTTAGCAAGAGTGAGAAACCTAGGGAGGGCAAGATGTCCTCCTGTCCTCAGAGGAGAAGGACCCTTCACGGTAAGTGTCCAAAGGTCCGTTCTCCCTCTGAGGCAGGAGGACATCTTGGGTGCTCCCAAAGCAGTTACTCTCGATAGGGCGGGTCAAGGTTCTCGTCTTGCATCACGTGTTGTAAGACTCTTCTTCCAAAGGCAGCGTCGGAGGAAGAGTAGAGGTTTAACTTGTAATGTCTAACGAATGTAGATATGTTCGACCACGTTGCAGCCCTGCAAATTTCTTCCACTGAAGCGTTGTTGTGTAAGGCCGCATTTGTCGCTGCGCTCCTAATGGAATGAGCTGTGATGCCCTGAGGCAAGTCTCTGTTGCAAGCTTTGTAAGCCTCTGCAATACATGAACGGATGTTCCTGCTAATTGTAGCATTTGACATCTTTTTTCCTACATTTGGTGGGCATGTGTTGACAAATAAGAAGTCCGACCTCCTGAAGGGTTCGGTCCTGACCAGGTAGACCTTGAGAGCCCTGCGGACATCCAAGGTGTGCCACTCCTTCTCCTTTGGATGTGCCGGTTTGGGACAGAAGGATGGTAAGTTCAGCTCCTGCGACCTATGAAACGAGGAGACAGCCTTTGGTAAGAAAGTGGGATCCGTGCGTAAGACTACCTTGTCCATATGGAACTCGCACAGCCCCGGCTTGATGGAGAGGGCCCCAAGTTCCGAAATTCGTCTCGCTGATGTAATGGCTACTAGGAAAAGAGTCTTTAATTTCAGCCACTTCAAGGGTACCTCTCTCAAAGGCTCAAAGGGAGATTTGGTCAACGCTGACAGAACTACGTGGAGCCTCCACGTAGGGAAACGGTGCACTGTTGGAGGGCTCAGAAGGGTTGCTCCTCGCAGGAAACGCCGAATATGTGGATGTTTGGCCAGTCCAAGCCCGTCAGGGAGGAATAGTATCGAGGACAAGGCTGCGACTTGCTTGCGTAACGTGGCCGGTTTTAAGCCTGCATCCAGTCCGTCTTGAAGAAAAGCTAGGATCACATTTAGGTGTGGTCGGAGATGGTCAATCTTTTTCCTTCTGGCCCAGCGAACAAAAGCTTTCCAGGAAGTATTGTATATCCTTGCCGTTGATTTCTTTCTGGAAGAAAGCATTGTCTTGACTACTTGTGTCGAATACCCTAACCTGGAAAGGTAGTGCCTCTCAATTTCCAGGCGGTCAGACACATCCAGTCCGGGTCTGGGTGAAGTATCGGGCCCTGGTGTAGCATACCCGGGGTGATGGGGAGTTGGAAGTGAGGAAGAACAGCTAGAGATTGCAGGGAGGAAAACCAAGGTCTCCGGGGCCACCATGGGGCGATCACTATTACTTCCGCTGCCGAGTCCGCAATTCTCCTCAGTAACTTTGGAAGAACTGGGAGGGGAGGAAATGCGTACAGCAGACCCTCTGGCCACGGTGAGGTTAAGGCATCTATCCCTTCTGCTAGAGGGTGAAAGAACCGAGACAAAAATCGAGGAGTCTGCCGGTTCAGGTGGGTCGCGAACAAGTCCATTACCGGAAGGCCGAATCTGTCTGTGATCAGGAGGAACGTTTCCTGGTTGAGTGACCACTCCCCTGGTTGAATGGTCTGACGGCTTAGCCAGTCTGCCTGCAAATTGTCCGTCCCCTTTATGTGTTCCGCCTGAAGAGATGCTAAGTGCGTCTCCGCCCACGTGATGATCCTCATCGTCTCCTTGTGTAGCCTGGAAGACTTGGAGCCGCCCTGCTTGTTCAGGTATGTCTTGGCGGACACATTGTCTGTCCTGATCAAGACATGCTTGCCTTGGATCAATTCGGAGAAGTGGAGTAAGGCCAGGCGGATCGCCCTGACCTCCAGCAGATTGATAGGAAGCTGAGACTCCTCCGCACACCAAGTCCCTTGAGCTGGGCGGTCGTCCAGGGTCGCTCCCCAGCCGGACAGACTGGCGTCCGTGAACAGCTGAGTTCTCTGAGGATTGAGGAACGACTTGCCTTGACGGAGATTGGCCGTTACAGTCCACCATCTGAGGGCCTCCTTCACCTGCCATGGAACCTTGACTAGGCAGTCTGTCTTGGTCATAATACGACGTTGATGCGGGCGCAGAAAATTGAGCAGAGCCCGGGAGTGGAAACGACCCCAATAGATTGCTTCGCATGCTGCCACCAGCATGCCCATCAATTTCGCAAGTCTCAACAAGGACGTCGACTGCTCCTGGATCACGGACTTGACCAGGTCCTTGGTCTTTAGTATTTTTTCTTGAGGTAATCTGATAAGTCCCCTCCTGGTGTCTAGGATCATGCCCAGATGATGTATCGACTGAGACGGACTCAAGGAACATTTGTTCAGGTTGACCAGAAAACCGTATGATTGTAGACACTGGATTGTTG